>NW_019154098.1:18277172-18349325 GCF_002288905.1 Enhydra lutris kenyoni | reverse complement strand
ATATATATATATATATATATATGTATATATACACACACACATATATAAAATAGTTAAAGTTCTACTTAGATATAGGAAGAACAAACTTTAGGATTTGCCAATCAAAAGTTTTAGGTTTGTTTTTTTTTTTTGGGGGGGGGGGTTTACATGTCTCATTTAGATCTCAGCTAAAACTTTTAATCTAGTGAATATAAATTCAAAATCTGTCATTTCTCACACATACCATGTTATTCCCTGGTGTGTTCCTGAAACCACAGGTGCCTTTGCCTGCCTATCTTTCCTACTTGCCTCTGGCATCAAATTTGCAAATAAGATCAGCTGGGCTTCAGTTCCAATTTTGACAGTTGGTTATAGTGAGACTTGGGTCTTTCTCTTGGTTCTGAGTCTTATTTTCCTCTGGAATTTACACTTTCCAGGGCTAGCCTCAGGCTAAGAGATAATGAGTCCTTTCTTGTAGGATAGAAATTTGGTATTCCAGGCAGAATTTCCGTTAATGAATTCTACTGCTCCAATGGGGAGGTGCTCTAGAGAACATATACTTTGTGACAAAATTCTTAACCACTTTGGTCTGATATAGTTTACTTTTCTATGTATATATTTTTCTTTATCAGTGCACACATATTTTTTCATTTCTTTTGCATACTTACACATTCTGCTAATGGTTAGTCTTACCTATATTAAAAATCAGCTGGTATTCTTGCAATTACCTAATTTCCAACATAATTCTCTTCTGTAGGTCCATTATTGCTTTTCCTAATCTCTCCTTTATGTTATTGAATACTCTACCATTTGCTTTACTTTTCCTAAAGTTTATTCTCCTTTGTCATTTTTTAATTAATTTTTTTTCAGCTCACTGTTTGCCCTTCTCAAGAAATCCACCATGAATTCACCTTTTCTTCCTGGTTTTTCCAAACATCTTTTTGGAATAAATGTGGCATATAAGAGAGATGTCATTATCCTCAGTTTATATCAACTACATTTTAAATTATGAAGAACTATATTTAAGAAAACTTCAAATAAAAGTCAAAGAAGGTACACTCATTAGAAATAAAATTGTCTTGCTTTTAAAAAAAACTTCCAAAAATATACCAGCCCATATTTCTCAAACTGATTTTACAATGATAGCCTGTGTGTTCACATACATGTATGTTGTGAGTGGTATGAATAACATGTCTTAGAAGGAATGGACATAACTCTTATTGTTGTATTATCTATTCTGTAGTTTTTATATTAAACCAACTGAACAATTAATTTATATATGTGATTGTCAGAAAGAGCTCTTAATTACATATTTTGCAATGATAAAATTCACTCAAACTAGGTTAGCAAAAAAATTTGTATATGTTTATGTTTGTGTATCTCCCTCTGTATTAAGAAAAGGTGCACACTCTCAGTGCCTATGTCTTTCTTTGGTTACCTCCCTGTCATGTGCTCTCTGTTACAACTTCTCTTTAAATTTGGCTCCCTTTCTATAAATCCAGTTTTCTCTTTCGCATGTTCTTTGCTGAACTTGACATTCTACATCTCCCTCACTCACATGTTTTCCCCCAAAGTCACACTGTTGAAAGAGACTAATTAAAACTAGTGTGTCTCAATTCTGTACTCACAAGGCAGAATTTAATTAATTTAATTCATCCTGAGGAGACCGTGAACTAAAATCTTTTCAAACCAGCTCTTCCAAGCTTACATACAACCATTAATGGCTCTCCTTGAAGATAATCCTCTGATTACTGGCTATATTAGTAGAAGCTGATCAGCATACACTTTACCAATGTCGTAGGTATGAATTTTTAATATTTACCATGAATAGGAATGTGAAATTTAGGCTCTATTAAGTAGCAATTGTTAGGAATATAGTTATGCTAAGGTAGCCTCATAGGAAAAAAACACTATATTTCTTCTCTGGGACACCCCTATGCAGCAGAAACACTTGCTCCTGCCATATTGGTACTGCTGCACATGCATCCTGGAAGAAGATGGAAAGAGTTCCCCAGGAGACCCATTCACTGCTGAAATATACTCCGGCACTCTTTCCTTTCTGTTCATCTGTGTTAGCTACTGAGAGAAGTGGCATTTCTGGGAGCTTGCCTCTTGCTAGTGAGTACCCCTTAAAGTCCAACATATGAAGTCTGAGAATAGACTTCTGGCAATGACCGAGACCCTTTGCTTAGATTATGCATCCATAACTCATGGATTAGTAATAGCTGGAGCAACAACATCAATTTCTGCACACAACAACCCTTCTGAAGGGCTAGGCTTCTTTAAGTATAGAAGTCACATGCAGAAAAGGGGGGTATGGACAAGGAAGACAACCCAAAAAAGTGTGTTGATTATAAACACAAATTGGATACTAAATCATAGCTCTTTCATGTACTGAAAATAAATCCCTAGCAGAAATGTTAAGATGTTAAGAACTCAACAGCATATAAAATATTGGGTCCAAATGGCAGTGGACCTCTGTTAAATTTGACCTTTTTCCAAAGTACTCGAAAGAGTTGGCTCAGAAAGATGTAACTTTCCCAGAGTACTGACATCCTTCAACCATACTAAATTCAAACTTTAAAAATGTATATATTTATTTCCAATTGAAGTGTTTTACCTTTCAATCACAAGTGTCCTTTCAAATATATTTATGGTCCTCCACTAAATTCTAGGCACTGTGGTGGGAGGAGGGAATGTAGCAGTGAAAAAAAAAAAGAGAGAAAATATCATTTTCCCACATCCAAAGGACAAAAATTTAGATGTTAAATTTTCCCCAGGGGTTTGGGATCACAAATTGCACTACTGGTGCAGCATAAATTTTGGCAATAAACTTGGTAAACAATGTGGCCAAAGTTAGTGTAAATCAGTATTCACAAACCCTGAAACCCGGTGATAATACTCTTGCCTCAAAGACACAAGTCTTTAAAGGGAAATGGACAAATATGTTCACCATGGCATTAGAGGTGTAGTGTGGAATTATAAGCAAACTAGAATTGTATAGTAGGCAAATGTGCAGTGGCTGGATACCAGCTGTATATACAGTGATAAGTCTAAAAACTATAATACTGAGTGAAAAATAAGTAAGAAATGTATATCAAAATAATACCATACATATGAAAAGTTTTAGATATAAAATACCAAAAATTATTATACATGTATATGTATACATACAAATGTATGCACATACATTATATGTAAATGATATATACATGCATGTACACATATAAAACATTTGAGTAGTTATTTCTTAGGAAGAAATGGTACTAAGGATTAGGAATAAAGTAGGAAAACCAAACTAAACTAAAGCAAACCAAACCAAAACAAAAGGGTGTCCTCAGACCAGAAACACCAGAAGCATAGTGGACTTTCCGTACCAGTGCACCTGTGTATCTTCCCCTCTCCCCACTCAACACCCCAAAGAAATTCTTTTAAGTGAGAAAAATGGCATAATCATGACCTTCCTGGAATTCTCATTCTAGCAAAATAAATTCATTGACATTGGGGGGTTAGAAAATGAATGTCACACTGCCAGTATAATGCTTACCCATCCTGCCTGGAATCTTCTTGAAATGTGTTAGTCAAGAAAGCAAAACTAGAAGAATTAGGCATATCAGTGTGTCCTACATTTGTAACTTTTTTTGGTGGCGTGAGAGATATTATTTCCTACACAGTTCTCTTGAGCATATCTCCTGCTCTCCTTCCTTCTTTTTCTTCATATTCTCTTTAACTACTACTCACGTGGTGGGGTTCTTGCTCCACTTGAGCTCAAATACACCATTTACTCATGGTCCCAGGAGCACTTGGATAGGCATACTTGGAAGCAACTTGGTTTATTTGGTTTTATAACAAGACAGAGCAGTTTTTATTGACAAACAAATGTAATGTAGAACTGTTTTGTGGCCTGTCAAGGTGTGCCCATGGGTGAGGTGCCCAGGCACTCTCCTTTGTGCCCTCATACTTTAATTATCCTCCACTATATTGTACTGTAGTGATTCGCTGAAAGCCTCACGAATGCTTAAAGATCTGGTAAAAATGGCCCAGATTTCAGTTTCAGCTTCTGAGACACCTGAAGCATCTTCTCATGAATTCCACAGTTCTTCATGCTTCTTTCAGGTTCCATGTTCTTGCACCCTTGTTTTCTGCCTTGGTTGAGTCCCAGGTCAATGATGGGCAGACATGGCCTCTTTGCCTCCATCCTTCAGAAAGCAGACTTGGCTTTTTACTAGTTCAGCAACTTTACTGCATATTTCAGGGTTACCTGGTTAAGATCATATTAATAGCCCCTCAATGTTTTGCTGACCCTCAATTTACCCTTTTCCAAAATCCAAGCTCCTGAAGCCTAGCTTTCAAATTCTCCATTTAACCACCCCTTTCAAATCTCATCCCTGTCACCCCATTCAAACCTTATCTCTTTCTTCAAATTGCTTCTCACATATCATGATATGGTCAATATGGTCAACAAAATTGTTTTTATCTTACAATAACTGTAATTATTTACTAGGATGCTGATCCTCTGAGTTGCACTGGGTACACTCGGGGAGCAGAGATCTTCACATATTCACCTCTGTAACCCCAACCCAAAATAACAGGTATCCATAAAGAGTTTGTTGTATTAATAAATGTATTAATTAATGAATAGGAGGGTGATTGCCAAAATAAAAAGGAAACCAAGAACAGTTAAATATTTCTTTTTTTTAAAGATTTTTACTTATTTATTTGACAGACAGAGATCACAAGCAAGCAGAGAGGCAGGCAGAGAGAGAAGAAGGGAAGCAGGCTCCCTGCTGAGCAGAGAGCCTGATGCAGGGCTCTATCCCAGGACCCTGAGATCATGACCTGAGCCGAAGGCTTTAACCCTCTGAGCCACCCAGGCGTCCCCAGTTAAATATTTCTAACATGAGCCATTATAGCCACAGATTTTCAAAAAGTCTCTGGATTAAATTGAAAACAATACTGTAAGTGAAAGGAAAGGAAAGGTGTTTCAGTGATCTATAAAAAGCAGTTTGATGAAGTACAAAGGGCAACGCAGTGGTCCCCAATGAACCCTGCTGTATTTATATCCCTGTGTAATCTCCTCCCCTGGAATCTCGACTGGCCATTTGATTCTCTGTCGAGAAATGGAATGGAATGGAATTGATAAGGCATGAGATTTCTGGGACTAGGTCCTATGATGCCTTGCGACTTAAACTGGATCTCTTAGA
This sequence comes from Enhydra lutris kenyoni, assembly GCF_002288905.1. Classification (NCBI taxonomy): domain Eukaryota; kingdom Metazoa; phylum Chordata; class Mammalia; order Carnivora; family Mustelidae; genus Enhydra; species Enhydra lutris. Next base: position 18,344,142 of record NW_019154098.1, on the reverse strand, counting down.
ACACATGCTCTGGGGAAAATTACCACAATGTAAGAAGTCTGACTACCCTGAGACTACCATGATCTGGAGAAATCCAACACGCAGAGGGCATCTGAAGAGAAGAATGAATGACTATGCTCCAGATCACTCCAACTGACGTACCAGACCAAGGTGCCAGTCCAAGAAGGCCGCATCTTGGACAGACAACCCAGTAGAGACCTCACATGACTCAGCCTCAGCTGTGGATAGAGGCAGATTCTCTTGCATCAGAGTGTTAGTCATCGTGAAACAGTATTATATTTGGACAATAAAACCTCTGGTAAACTTCCTGATTTTTAACTTGTGTGTGAATGAATTTCTTTCTCTCCCACATATATTATTCAGCTTTTTTCATTTTTGGTCTAGATAATTTCTTAGGAGAGTCTCATCTTTAAAATTATTTGATTTTTTTGGTCTTATAATATTGTGCTATCTTTAGCTCCTAAATTAAAATGCATTATAGAGTCCTATTTCAGTAAGATGTATTCTCAACTTCAGTTCTATTCTCAGTAGTAACCTACTCAGCTAGGCCTTTTGTAACAAATAGTAAATTCCTCTTCATTAAAAACATCTTTATCACACTTCCAAAGCCTATGAAATAAAATTATAGCTAGGAAAAATTATTTTATATGAAAAGGATTTAAAAGTCAATTTTTACAAATAGACTTTTTTTTTTTAAACAAATAGACTTGTAAACATAGAGAACAGACTGGTGGTTGCCAGAAGGGAGGTGGGTAAAATAGGTGAAGGGGATGAACACTTATTGTGATGAGCACAGAGTATAGAATTCTTGAATCACTATACTGCATACCTGAAACTAATGTAACACCATATGTTAATTATACTGGAATTAAAATTTTTAAAAATCAATTTATACACATAATAAAACATCTGAAATAATGAAGTTTGGGAAATTATTGATAAAATTTGAGTTCAGTGTTTGTCAGAATCTACTTTCTGTTATAGCTGTTTGCTGGGATTTTTTGTTTGTTTGTTTGTTTGTTGTTGTTGTTGTTGTTGTTTTAGCTTTAGAGAAAACTGAATCATTTCAGCCATTCCTCAGTTTCGGATCTTGAGGTGGTCATGGTTCAGTTTTCTAGTTGGTAACCTGAATATGCAAGACTCTGGATTCAGATAAAAGTTATCTGGATTTATTAGGCAAATTTCATTATCATTAAATAATTTCCTCATAACCCATTTTATAGTACACTTACACATTTTTTTTTTCCTCCTAAAATGAAGTGTGGAAAAAAAAAAGAAATTCTGCTGATTTGGGAGTCTGGTTATTTCAGCAAATATTACTGTAATATGATAAGGCTTCTTGGCTAACTATACTGCAACCAAAACAACAGAACAGGGAACCACAAAAGGATATGTAGGCATTTGTACCACCTTGTTTTACAGTGTGATGGGACTTCGACCCATATCTTATATTTCCATCTGTTACTGGTTTCCGAAGCAGCAGTCTCCTGCTATTCACTAATTCTGCTGGATACATGTGTTCTCTGTACTCTAACACTGGCTTGAGTCCCTAATATTTGGAATTATGTTTTGGGGCAGCTTCTTATAAGTGCGATATTAAAAATAATGTTGTGCCCACTAATATCTACCCTATAGTGTGCTTCTTTTATATGGCACTCAGTTTGGAAAGAAATAATAACATTGTTTTCATACTGTTTAAAAAATATATAACATTAATATCTGTTCCTTCATTTTTTTCTCTCACAGTCCTTGGGGCTAGGGTTTAGTCTAAGCAATTTCTCTAAGCTTTCAAAGCCAATCACTAGCATATTGGGCGCTTTTCTTCTAAGTACCATGCCCTATCCAGAGGAATCCTTTCTAGCCAAGAATTCCTAAAGAAAGATTCCCTGACACATCTCCACTAGGAAAATTGCACTTTAATGGCCTATCAGACTGAAATGTTCAAGAGAATTTGCTTCTTGTTGACTTTGTTGGGGTGTGTGTGTGTGCGCATGCATGTGTATATAATTTAAAGTTTTCATTCAAACAGCAACATATGCCTCTTACTACTGTCTTATTTTCTACTTTCCATTTGCATTTTAGTTTCTGCATTTCCATTCTCTCCATTCACGGATTTTCCCCCAAGCTTATCTGGAATCACAGCACCTCTCTTATCAGTAAGGCAGCTTTTTCTGAGAAGGTGAGCTCATACTTCTTCCTAGATACTGAAAACAGCTCAGTGTGACAGTAAGATCATGTCTACTCTAAATGCTCTACCAATTCCACCACATGCCACATTTCCTCCTACAAGTCCTTTGGGAAAGGAGGGTACTTTCTTTGTAATCACAAGGTGATTGAGTCCTAGACTAAAACTGACCCCATAAAGAGATGCATGCATTCTCTGACTCTCACATGCTGGGTTAGTTTTTCCTCCCTTGGGTTCCTGGAACACTTTCTACTTACATCCATTATATTGTATTTGTCACGTTGCATCCAAATGTATATTTTTATCTACTCATTAAATGTATATTAACATATACCAGGATAAAAACAGAAAAATATCCCTGTTCTCAAAGAGCTTCTAATCTACCAGGAAAAAAGAGAAATGACATGCCACATATCATGTGTTTTTGATGGAACATTAAGAATCATGGTCCTCTCTAAAAAAGCAAGCTTTAGCCCCACCTGGGAATCAGGAGAAAGTTCCCCAGAAACAAACAAGAAATGTAATGAAGCTACAATCATGAACTTCTTTATAGCACCTCACAAAGATTCTTTTATTCTTCCTTTAAGCAATCTTGCCAAAAGTTTGTTTTTTTGTTTTTTTGTTTTTACTATATCCACATAGTAGAAAATAAATGAAGATGCTTAAGAAAGGTAAAGAAACATATGGTGAACCTGAAAACTATTTTCAAAATCAAATATCCAAAACTCAAACTTTAAAGTGACCTTCAAAAAAAAACATTGGTGTGGGCTATGTTGCCTTACATATGAGTAATCCAGTAGAATGGGTGATTTCCTTCCTACATTAAATACACAGTCATTGTCTTCTTACTATCTTCCTAAGGAATGGGGAAATCAATTCAGTAATTTTCTCCTTTCCTCACTCCAGCACCCCACCTCACTCTACCTCTTACTACACAAATCCTAGGAAAAAAGCAAAGTCCACCTAAATGTTAGCATTTTCATTAGGGCAGGCTTCTTATGTGAGATAAAATAGAAGAAAAGATTGTGACAGTCATGGACTAGAACACTCTTAAATAACCTAGTGTCCCCTCTACCACCCCGTTCCTGCTCACCCCATAGTGGAGTGGAGAAGGCAGCATTAGTCTAAATGGAAACCAGGTACTTGGGGTAAATGAAGTGAGAAACTTACCCTGGGAGGACTTCTAGGTGAATCAACCAGTTCCTCAGATAAATTACAAATTTTATTTAAAAACAACAACAACAACAGACTTTTTAAACTTGAGGAATGTGGGTTCCATCCTAAAATCTAGCTCACTCATATATCTTATTGATATAACCATTTTAAAAATCCTGTCACCACTAACATCAGTCTCCTAGAGGGCCCACTGTTTCCATGTTTCCTGCCTCACTCTTCATTTCATCACTCAGTAAAAAGTGACTTCTTGTCTACATTGTCATTCTACTTCATGACCTTGACTAGGAACATTACTGTAAAGTAAAATTGGTCATCAGTGTAGACCTTCTTTTTTTTTTCCTTATTACAAGATTATACATGGTAATTAGAGAAAATTTAGATAAAAAATATAATAATGGAATCAGAACCAGCCATAATAAAATCACCCATATTATTAATGAGAAATACCACTCATAAATATTTTGTTCGACAAACAGACTCTTACTGATTTCCATCATGGGATTATGGAGAAGGTTCTGGTTACAAGCTATCAATGAATTTTGTTTCCTTCTCCTTCCCTGAATCAAATATCCATAGGATTCCAATGATGGTTTAAGTAATCTTTTATTGAGTGTACAATTAATTACAGGATGTTAGGAGAAGAAAGTTAGAAATTAAGCCTCTCACCCAATTATATTATCTTATATCTCAAAAAGTAAAAAGGTTTATTGCCTAAATCCTTAGAGAACGTCCACTGGGGTACTTTCTTGGTCTCTAACTCTCTCCCTTCACTTTCATGCCCATGGTTTTCCACTAATATTTTCTTATTTGGAATCTTTGTACTACATCCTCTTCTGGATGTGCCACATCTTCTTCCAGAAAAATAATTCCCTACTTATTGTCCATTTTTCAGGTTTTCAATCTTAAGAACATTTGGAATTCTCTGAAAGCCAGCAACTTCTTCTGCCCAGTTTCTGCTCATTTTAGGATGAATGAGGTGATGCTGTGTCTAAGGTCTTCACCCACTAGGGGAGAGTCAGTGGGAAATTTCCATTCTGTCAAGTGTTTCTCATTTTCCTACGGTTTCTGAAATCCTATACCTTATAGCCATTAGGAGTCATTGTCTTGTGAAATCTACTCATCTAACTAACATGACATTCATCACATTTACTTAATGCAATCTAATCCTTCTTTTTTGGGGGGGAGGGCAAAGTAATGACTCTGACCCAAGGAAACATTTTCATCATCTCTCCCCGACCCCTGCCCCACCACACACACTACTCAAGGTGAATTCATAAAACTTTCTTATTTTAACTGGAATCAGTTTTCATAATTCCTAGGTGGGTTTTTTTTTTGATAGTCTGAGAAATTTCTAGTTTACTTGTTATTTTCTCCTTTATAAATATCTGTCATGACAATCATTTGGTTGCCACTGCATTAGTTAACCAACCGTTAAGTTCTCAACATTTGAGAGTATCTCTCTTGCTCTTGTCTAAACAATGCTATTATCACTCTCCTAGTAGTTAAATCTTTTAAAACTATCTTCAGTTTTGGCCTTTGAACAGTGCTTTCAAAGTGGAATTCTCCATCAGGCTATGAACTTTATAAGAATACTAATCCATATAGCCAAGTTTGCTTGCTGACAGATTACATCAATTTTCATTCTAACAGCCATGTTTCTAAGTTTTTGTTTTTGGAAAACATTGGACATCTTTGCTTGTTAAAAATATTTGTCCACTTGGTAAGCAAAAATAGCCTCTAATTGTTATGATAAATCATACATTTATAAATAAAATGATGAGGGTGGGTTTGAGGAAAAGAGAATTAAAATAGGAATCAAGTAATGAATGTAATACATATTGTGTGACTAATAGGAGTAGAAGCATGCATTTTAATACTGATTGTTTTTTAAATCCAGAGTCCAGAGCTTAATTCTTTTTCAAACACCCTGTTTTTCTCAAATCTGCTGTTTTAATCCATAGAAATTTTATTGTTGCTATTTTTTAAATTCTAGTATGCAAAACTCTACATTTCTATACTTTTAATACATTACAATGCATATTTTCAGCTGTGCTACCTTTGTTTGGTGGTTGATTTTGTTCTTACTTCAAAATAAGGAGGAGGACATTGGGCCCCCGAAAGCTCAGTGACTCCACCACAATCACATATCTAGGAAGTGCCAGATCCCAGGCTGTATAGGAAAAGAAGAGAATCAGTGCTTCTTTTTGCTCTACCTCCTGGGAAGTTCCCACATTAACACTGGCTCAGTGAGTAATGAATAGATTCTTTCAGAAATAGAGTTGTCACAGTCTGATCTAAGTTAGCAAGCTTTCATTTTGCGTAGACAAAGAAAACAAAATGTTAGGCTGGCTTCTCAGCCTGAGGGCCTCAGAGAGAAGGAAGCTGCCTAGAGCAGGGATCCTTTCAGCTACACTGAGCATGAATTAGCCAACTAGAAATACATGGTCTGCATGAATATGGGCACATCCGGATTGTTATTTACCCTCACTGGAGGGTGGGTAACCTGATGCGACCACAGACTCTGTAGACTTTCACAGGCAGAGAAGAAGAATGTGGATTTGGATCCTCTATTTGTATAGCACCTTTAAGGCGAGACAGTCTCAAGACTTTGGGAACCAACAGTCAAAACTACGGGGAAGTCGTGAAACACTAGCTGTCCATCGGTAAATATGCAGGAGACCCCGGACAACAAAAGTCCCCTCTATCCTTTGCAGTGAAGAGGAGAGATCATGAAGCAAGGCTCCTAAATAACTACCTATATTTGATTTGGGGGACAGAAGCTCCTGTCCCCAGGAGCTTATGTTTAAGACCTGAGGGCTATAATTTAGTGTTCTGAAATCTATTTGAAGAGAAAAATCTCCAAGGTGGTTCAGTCACATCCAGGATCCTTTTAGTATTTGGGGATTACAACCAGCCCCTCTCCTCAGTGTTTTATACAAACATGATTGCATCTGATTTATGCTGAGCACAAGCAGTAAGTACTGTTGTTCACATTTTAGAGGAGAGTAATAGGAACTTAGTACAGTTGAAACAAATAATTGACAGATACCATTACTTTCTAATCAAGGTGGATCCTGGCAAAAGGGAAGACATTTTCTTGCAGGGTACACCTTGGATTTGCATATAAGAAGGAGAACCCAATAGTGGTTGCCAGGGGCTGGGGGGGCGGGGAATGGGCAACTGTTGTTCAATGGGTACAGTTTCAATTACACAAGATCAGTAAGTCCCAGAGACTTGCTGTATAGCGCAACACCTGTAGTCAACAATACTGTATCATGTACTTCAAAATGTGTTAACAGAGTAGATCTCATGGTAAGTGTTTTTACCACAAAAATAATCAGTAAGTCAGGGGTTATGAGGAAACTTTGGGAGGTACTGGATTTGTCTAGCCCCTTGATTTTGGTGATGGTGTTATGGGTATGTTGGTATGTTACAAAGAAAAATGAAAAAGAATAAATAACAAAAGATGAAAAAGGAGGAGAAAGAGGATTCTGGAAATCATCTGTGAAAGTGTCCCTCTGATAGGCTGGTTGAAGGTCCTTTCAAGCATAAGGAACAAGTAATACTTATTTGTGTTTTTGTGTTGCTGTGATCTAAAACCATCATAATCTGTAGAAAACTCAGGTTTTTAGTAGGAAGTTATATCTGAACTGAGCTGTAAATGGTGAGTAATGTGGAACTGATGGAACTCACTTCTTGGTAGACCAGTTAGATATTTCTTGAATCTTGGTAAGCCCAGATCTCAATCTGCCTACATAAATGAAAGACAGTAAAGTGTGTTCTGGTAGTGGTTTTAGATGATACATTTTCAAAACTTATGGTTTAATGCTAGCGTTTTGTTTGTGTAGTGGAACATTATTTTTTTTATGAGAACTTTGTAATGATGACAATGAAGAAAAAGAAGAAAAATGAGGAAGAGGAAGAACCAGACACAAGGAGATATCATTGCATTTTATCATGGAGAATTTTGGCTTTGCAGCCATGACTTAAAATTACCATCTTTAACTCCCCCAACAATAAGATATCATCAAAGAAAATTGGCTGTCAAATTACTTCACAAATTAAACTGCAGCGTAACATATCTCTCTGGGAACTAAAGAAATGAGAGACCTAATTTTTTATGACATTAGAGATCATTTCATCCAACTTTCTCATTTTACGTATAATGAAACTAGTGCTGAGAGGGTTTAAATGTCAGCTGCCAAATTCCACAGTGGATTTGCAGCAAAGTCTTATTGAAAAATAATAAATGTATTCTAGGGAGATATAGTGGTAAAATACAATAAGAAATGAGTTCTGAGAAACAAAATTTGCAAGTATGTCTGCTTCTATTCTCTGACAGTTTTCTGTGAACCACGGTATCTTTACCAGTTGTAAATGGTCATGTATTTACATAGTGCTTTGCTTGTTCTCCCTTGTTTTTCTATCAGTTCCCCAAAGTAATCTGGAATACAGCTTTCAGGCTATACCCTTTCATCTCTTTCCCATCTCTGACCAATGAACCTCAGTCACTCATAAAATTTAGGAAAACCTGCTCTAAAAGCAATAATGTGGAGCCTATTGGATCTTCTAAGTCATTGAATGTTAGTTGAGATAAAGGATATGGAAAACTCAGGTTGTTTGTTCGATTTCTTGAATGTGGTGCCACATGACTGAAAAACAGTAGTTAAAATACATTTCAATGCTAAAATATTTGTAAAAACTTTTCTCTCTTAAGTTGACTATCGCCTAAGGTATTACCTGACGACCGAAGCGAATGCCAAGCAGCCAAAAATAGTCCAAATATTTTTTCACATAAACTGGGTCAGCTTTCTCTTTTAGGTTATTTTAGAAATATATATATATGCTGAGAAATATTGCATTGTGTGTGTGTGTGTGTGTGTGTGTGTGTGTGTATGTTACATCTTCTTTATCCATTCTTCTGTCAGTGGACATCTGGGCTCTTTCCATATTCTGGCTATTGTGGACACTGGGCATTATATGCAACTGATGAATCATTAAATTCTACTCATGGAGTTAAAAATACTGTATATATTAACTAAATTGAATTTAAATAAAGAATTTTAAAAATTAAAAAAAGAAATATGTGTGTATAAATATGTTCACTAAGGAAAATGAAGAGATCTGGTGTTTAGTTTTGTTTCAATGGCCCAGAACTAGGCAAGATTTTTAAATTTTTACATGCCTTGCTTTATTTAATTATTATATTGATTTGGGGGAAGCATTTTTATTTTACAAATGTGGAAACTGAAGCTCAGAGGCAAAATCACCTTAACATAGGTCATACAGATTCCTTTAGCATCTAAAAATAAATGTCTTTACCTTGGCTTTGTGGCCTACATGATTCTAAATAAATCTGGTAATAACTTAGGTCTCCCATCTCTCTCATACCAGTCTTCACTTTTATTTTTATATTTGAATTCCACTGCTTTCCACATATCAAGAGATTTCCCTGCCTTGTGTCTCTTCTCTTGCCTCCCCTCTTCATATAGCACACTTCTTCTTACTTAGGTTCAGTTCAGAAAGCCTCTTCTGAACTTCTCATCTAAAATGGGTTGAAGGAGCAAACCTTCCAGGTTCCCTCCTTCTTCAGGAGCTCTGTGCTGTGCTTTTGCTATCTCTCAATAAACCTCAGTTTGTTGCCCACCAAAATAAATAAATAAATAAATAAATAAATAAAATAAAACAAAATAATAAAATAGGTTGGAAAAGTTTTTTACTCTCTCAGTAATACATAATTACACATTTTTCCTTTATTTTACTATCTCTGTGAAGGTAGAAATCTTAGAATAAGATCTAGAACACGCTATGTGAATAAAAAATGTGAAGAAATGAACACACTTAAAAATGGAAAATTTAATAAAAGGAATTGAAACCAGGTGTGTTTCACAATGCCCTTGCTCGCCGTGCCTTCACCCTGTTTTATTTGTTATATATCATTGTCCAGCTAACCTGCACCTATATCTAGGCTCACTGAAATATCTCCTTTCTCTGAACTCTGTGTCCTTCAACTTATAATGAATTGATGAGACTTACTGGTCAATAGTTAATGGGTTGCTAATGTATTTCTCATCCTAATTGTATCTACACAAGCCATGGTTTGCATCTACCATTGTGCTAGGTGATATTTCACCAGTGACACCTTCATGTATCACTGAAAGTACTAGACACGGGATCCAATGAAACTATGAAAGGGCCAGGAAATGGAAACCCACCATCTGTTCAGAAAGGAGGAGAAGCAGACACATTTGTGAACACAAGTCAGGGCTCTATAGGAAGAATGAAAGAAAAAAGAAGAGAGGGAAGGAAGAAAAGCAAAACAAAGAAAAGAGTTACATGAGTGAAAACAGTAACATTGTAACTAAGGATTACAGTTGTGACAGCTCTTTGGACATGTCAACTTGGTTAAGTCCCCAGTTATTCAGTCAAACACTAATATATGTGATTCTGAGATTTTTTTTTTATATATGTAATTAAAACCCCTAATCATCTGCTTTTAAGTAAGGGATGTGGACCTTAAAAATAAAAATAGCCAGTTATTTTACCAGCACAAAGAGTCTATTTAGAAATAGCAGAGGAATTGCAATATGGGACATGCAAACTATGGCAAACCATAGTCAAGTTCCAAGAACAAAAGAGAGGAGGGTTCTTTTATAGAGAAAAGTTTGGTGGGGGGGAGCATGGGAGGAGTTGTTTTGAACAGAAGTCCAGTCCACTGGAGGAAACTGGGAGTTTGAGGTGTAGTAGTTTCTCATTGGCTGGTAGATGGCAGCATCTCATTGGCTGGTAGATGGCAGCATCTCATTGGCTGGTAGATGGCAGCATCTCATTGGCTGGGCTATTGCTAAGGCAGGAAAAGCTTTCTTCCTCCTGCTAGGGGAAAGTAAGCCTCTTCCTGCTGCGGAATATAAAATAAGCAGAATAAGTAGTACATGCAAGAGAGCTCCCCTCAGGGATTCTTGACTCCATTTTCAAGGAGGTTTCCCTTTATTAATTTTCAGAGGAGATTTTCCTGCAAATTCTGGATGGGTCCAACTTAATCAATTGGAAGTCTTAAATGCAGGGCTGAGGTTTCTCCTAATGATAACTTAAGAAAATTGATTCGGTTAAAACCTGTTGAATAAAATAAAATTCCTGCTTTTAACTAGGAAGACGCTTTGAACAACATCTAAAATTGGCAAAAATTCCCACATTCAGTTAAAATCACTGAATGATTCTTAGCTACAAAAGGTAGATATTAATTGAATATTTGATCACAGTATTTTATGAAATCGGTCAAGTACAGTACCATTAAAAAAATAGTGAAAAGCAAAGACTCCAAGTAAGATAAGAAGGTGTGAGAACCACTCAGGGAAACTGAGAAAATGTTTCTTCTCCCATTTTCTTAAAAAGCAAAAGGAAAACAAAACCAAAAACAAACAAAAAGCAACTTTTTCTCAGGGTTGTTCAATAAAGTAGTAGAGATAAATTACCCAAGTTCCCACTTCCCACCATCTCCCTTGTAGAAATTTGGCTTTGAGAGACTTTAAACCTAGGAGCTGCCAAATTTTGATTCATTCATCTTGGCAACTGCCATGGAGACAGGCTTCTAAGATGGCAAACCCTACTGTTTTAACTGAAATAGACTGTTGTGTATAAAAGAGACACCTGAGTCCATCGGTGCCCCTTTCCCAGGGATGTTATTATGATGGGGTCCGAAATGTTCCCAGACTTCTGAAACCCTACTGCATTTCAGTGCCATAATGCCACTGCATTTCATAATGCCATGAGAAGGACAAAACGAATACGTGCTTGGGGAGAGAGAAAAGATGAAGGGCCAAGTCAGGAAGAACTTGAAATAAAAGGACATCAGAACGTGGGAAAGTCTCCTTTCTGTGAGCATCACATTGGAGAAACATGGCCAAATTAACCCCAGAGCCCCCATGCTCCCTGCTTCTCAACAGCATTCTACAATGTGCTTTGCTCAGGGACAGCAGCTGAATGTACATTCTGAGGTCCTGGCACCCCTGTTCATTTAGAACAGGTCCAAAAATCACAATTCTGTGGGCCCTGAGCTCTATGTAGAAACAAGCTGGTTATACAAGGCAAATGGAGAAAGGAAACAGGTCTTGCTTCAAGAGAAAGCCAGCTTCTCACAAGCCATGGTAATGTTGCTTTGTCACCAACCCTTGCTAGAATGAGAGCCTGGATAAGTCAGGGTCATAGAGAGAAAAGGTATGAGAGGAACCTGAACCTGAGGGCAGATAATTTCCTCACCAACTTAGACCAGTTTGAATCTGACTTCTGCAAAGGTAGCTTCAAAAGTACGGATAGACTCTTTGGTAGAAGATTACAAAAGCTTACCTGCCTTAATTTACCACCTACTTTTTGCTAGACATTTGCCAAAATAAGGGGTCTGCAAACTATGACCCATAGATCAAATTTGGTCCATAGCGCATTTTTCTAAATAGTGTTTTAGTGGAATACAACCACACTCGTTTGTTTATATATTATGGTTGTTTTCTTGTTACAGCAGCAGAGTTGAGAATGCTTTGCAAAACATAAACATGGAAAATATTTTCTGACCCCAGGCCTAAATGTTAAGGCTATGCAGAAAAATAAAACATGGCCCTTTCTTTGTCCACAAAAATACAATAAATGGAAAAAGGTTATTATAAAATAAGCTGTTACATGTGAAGAAAAAGATATCCACACCATGCTATGGGAACAAAGAAGATAAATATTTAAGTCAGCCAGAGTATTCAAAAAACCCTTCCTAGAGGAAATAATTCCCAATCTTATTTTAAAGGAGAAAGGAGTGTTATTTGGGTACTGAGCATTATGGTGAAAGATATACAGTATGTTAAACAAAGAGGAAAATAAGTGGATGTGATTATTGTGGCCTAGAAATACAATAATAATAATAATAATAATAACTTAATAATAAAGTAGTGTAAGTATGTAAAGGTCAGAAACAGACTGGGGACTAGGTATGGACAGATCAGGGACTGTCTACACTAAGGAGTTTGGACTATATCCTGTAAGATGTGAGGCCACCAAAAGGATCGGCGTGTTGTAGCATGATTGGATTTATGTTTTTCTCTAGCTAACGTTGGTTTAGAAAAAAAAAAATAGATTCAAGGAAAATAGAAAGATCAATACTACTGTCCAGGTGAAAGAGAAGTCAAGCTTAGCCAGAGGTAATTAGGAAAGACAAGGGGGAAGAGACTATAAAAAACATTTAGGTAAAATCAGCAGGTATTGATTTTTAGTGGTTTTTAGGGGGAGGAAGAAGGAAAAAGCACGTCTAAGGATAAACCCGGGATTTTTGTGTTTGAGTGACCCAAAAGGTGGCCACATTCAAAATACTACCTCAGGGGTGCCTGGGTGGCTCAGTCCTTAAGTGTCTGCGTTTGGCTCAGGTCATGATCCCAGGGTTCTGGGATGAAGCCTCACATCAGGCAGACTCCCTGCTCAGCAGGGAGCCTGCTTCACCCTCTCCCACTCCCGCTGCTTGTGTTTCCTCTCTCGCTGTGTCTCTCTCTGTCAAATAAATAAATAAAATCTTTAAAAAAAAAATACTACCTTAAACTTTTCCAACACCGAATATTTAATTGCTTTTCATTTCAATTATTTCCTGATTAAATATTTTATAATTACATAAAAACTGTAGAGAACCAAACAATAAACAGCCTTTCTTAAACCATTTATCTGCCCTTCCTGAACGCACACTCCACCTTAACCTCTAATAAAATTGTATCTTAAATTTTAAACTTTTTGTTCACATGTGATTCTTCTTACATTTACTGTAAATGTATATATTCCTAAATAATAGCTAATATGGTTATACATGCTCTTAAACTTCACATAATTGGAAACATTATATGCATACTTCCATATGTTGCTTTATTCCTTCCAATATATGTGTTTGAGATTTAGCAGGGCTTAACTACATGGATCTATTTTATTCCTTGTTCTTTTAAAGTTTTACTCAGTATTCCATCGGATGCATATCCCGCATTTTTATATGTTCTTTTGTCAGAAAGCTATTCAATTTTTCCCACTATAAACAGTATTGTTATGAATTTTCTTATGGACTTTTAGGAGAATATTACAGTCTATTGCTGGGTCAAGGTGGGTGTAAATAACCACATTTACTAAATACTGTTAAATTGCTCTCTAATGCCATTATATAATTCAAAACCAAGTCAACAATGTGTAAATGTTCTGGATATGCCACAACCTTGCCAAGATTTGTATTGTCAGGTTTATTAAATTTTTCTCTTATGGTTATCATTAAAAAAATCTTATTTTGATTGTAACGTGCATTTCTCTAAGCATAAGCACAGTTAAGATGCTTTTTGTATGTCTACTAAATGATCTGGATTTCCTCTTTTGGAATTGTCCACACATCTACATTCCCCACTTTTCTATTTTTTGTCTTTTAATTACTGATTTGTAGGAATTTGCTGTATACACAGGGAAGATTATCGTCAGTTTTTGAAAAAGAAAGAGAGAAGCCAGAGGAATTTAAGATCCACAGAAATGGACATTTTTTTCTATGTATTCACTGATACATCTAGAATATCTAGAAAAGTAGTTGATATACAGTAAATGTTCAGTAAATATCTTTTGAGTGACAAAATGTTTTTACCTAATTTGTGGCTTAACTTTTACATTTTTGAGATTTCTTTGGATGAAGGGAAGTTTATAACATTATTAACTTTAGCAAAGTATATAATATTAATCATATCCTATAATTAATATTAATTAATAATTAGTAATTAATGGAAAATATGGAAATGGAAAATTAGTGTAGGTGTTCCCATTCAGCCAATGCTATTTTTCATGTGTTGATTTGAGGAAAACAAACTTCTTTCCATCCTTGACTCCTTCATTCAAATTACATATGGAAAAAATGAAGGTAGAAAAGACTCATCTAAATCTTAAAATCCCCAGCCCAGGGACACTCCCACACATATATGGACTTTGAACATGCCACTTCAAAGGAGAGTTCAAGGATGGTGTTTGCAATTAATGAAGCTGAAATCATTGGTAACACATAGAGCAAAAAATAACATTAGACTGACTCACATCTTACACAGAGGAAGAGAGCAATATATGAAAGGCAACCACACCAGCCATTTATAACAATATAGAAGGATATTTTTATGACTTGAAGAAGAGCAATATCATTTGGAATGACAGGAAAAGCACTAGCCATTTAGTCTATTGCTAAATCATATTAAACTTAAGAATGTTTAAAGACATCTTTAAAATAGCAATGTTTGAAAAAGATACATCACAAAGTGGGAGAAAATAGTTGCAACTGTAGACTTCTATAGAAACAGAAGAGTCAAAAAGTTTTTCTTTTTTGCCTTTGTGCTAACTGCCTAGAAGGATTTAGTTGGAGAACCTGTTCCAGGAAGGAAGTTATTACCATAATTAAGCATAGTATAATATGAACTAGGTATGGTAGACAGGAACCTAGCAAGGCCTGTTTGATCAAAGTCCTCTATGTCCCATTGTTTTTGGATGGCCCAGCAAATATTTGTTTATCAAACATTTACTCTTTCTATGAATTGCCTTCCTTCCTTTTGTAGCTCCAGAACTCTAGCCCTTTCTTTTCACTCTAGAATAACATATATACCTCATTTTACCAGTTTTTGGAATCTTTCATGTTTATGTGATTCCCCATATGTATGTAATTAAATCCAATTTTCTCCTGTTAATCTGTCTCATGTCAATTTAATTCTTAGACCAGCCAGAAGAATCTTGAAGGGTAAAGTAAATTTATTCCTCCGCAACACAATATTAGTAACCAACAAGTACTAGTATCCAAAATATAAAAAAATAAACTAGAAAAAGACTGACAATGCAACAGAAAAATAGCATTTACAAAGTTTAATTTGAATGGTTATTAAAGAAATTAAAAAGTGTTCAATCTTGTTATTATTAAGAAGAGGAAGTAAATTTAGACCACAATGAGATAGCACTATTTATTCAGTATATGGGTGGCCAGTTTGAAAACAATACCAAACGCTGACAAAAATTCAGAGCAAGAAAAAGACTCTTGGAGTCCTGATGGGTATATAATGTGATAAGACCATGTTGAAGTTCAGCTTTATCTAATAAATTCAATATACATATTATATGATCCACATTTCCAATACTGGAAACAAAAACAAAAACATCTCCTCATTTGCAGCATATTACATGCACAGGAGTGTTCATAGCAGCACTGTTTATTATACACAAAACTGGAATAAGCCCAAATATCCACCAAAAAAGAATGGATCAGTAAGTCATTGTGTATACTTAGCAATGAAAATAAGTGAACTATAGGTAACAACACTGATTAATCTTAAAATATGAATACAAGTATATATTTTAAGTGGGGAGCAAAATGTAAGACCCAAAAGATATATAATACATAATGCAATTTATATGAAGTCCAAATGTCATCTTTTCCTTGAATAAATACAGTAATTCCATTTCATTTAGGTTTTCTTTACTCTTTTATATATAATTTTCTATATAAAGATTTTGCAGTTATTAGGGTATTTTTTTGAAATATATATTATCCTTTGAAATGCCATCATTTAAAAAATTACATTTATTATTTTCTTGTTTTATAGGAATTAATTTGATTTTTTAACATTGCATTTATAGCCAGCAATCATTTTTCACTAGTTCTAATTATTTTTATGTATTTAATTTTTATAAGTAGAAATTCATCTCTTTGTAAATAATAGTTGTCTGATTTCCTCAATTCTAATCCCTTTCTTTTATTTGCTTTATTTTAGGTATCTAGATTTCTTGTCTGTTTAACATATCAGAACTTTTAAAATGATGAAAAATTAATGTGGTGATAATAAGCATTTTGGTCTTTTTCCTAACTAAAATGCATCTATTTTTCAAATCTCTATATTTAGAAGTGTTAACCTTCAGCAATGTTATATGTGAAAAATAAACTATATTTCTCATGTGTTATTTTTATTTGTTCAATTATTAACAACTTTGAGTAAAATTTCAGGTGTTTATCAATTCCTTGTGTTATCTTTTATGAGGTGCCTGTTTTTCTTTTCCTTCAGAATTATTTATTTTAAACCTACTTAATTTTGTTTGTCTGTTTTGTCTACAAACTCTGTGGCATCATACATGATAGATATTGATGATACGGTGATGTGTCATATAAATGTAATTCATAATTTTATGGAGATTATAGTCTAATGCTAACACCCTACATTTGGGGAATTAGCAGTATCAATCATATATTTGTTATAAATAATTTTCTCAACATGTCTTTTGTGTATTTTATGTCTTTGCCTTGAATCCTTTTACTCCTTTCCCCATTCCCTCCTTCCTTCTTTCCTGTCATTATTTATTTCCTTTTCTTCCTCAACCCTTCTTCCCTCTTATTTCACTTATTCCCACTTTTGCCACTTATTTCACTTATTCTCTCTCTAACCTTCTCCAACTCTTTCTAGCTTCTATTACTTCCAAGAGCTACCATTATTTTTCCCTTTTGGCCTTTCAGCCATGTGTTTATATATAAATGAAATTTATCAATATTTTTCTATAATAATTCTGAGTTTTAAATTATTCTTAGAAAAATCTATGATAAAATTTGATTATCAAGCATTAATATTTTATGGTAATTGCTGTAATTAACAATGGTTATACTGGAATATAGATCTGGAATTTAGTTGTATTGTTTCCAAATGACTATCCAATCCTTTATAACATTAGTATTGTGTAACTCATTTTTTTTCTGCTTTAGATTGGAATTCTGCTTTCAATTTTCATATCTCTTTGGTTCTAATGCTTAACGCCACATTGTTTTATTGATTTTACATGGTTCTCCTTGTGCCAGTACCTTACATTTAACCATTACTCAAGTTCTGAAATATGTCTTAATACCTGGCAGGGCTCCTTTGCTTTCATTACTCAATTTTCAACTCTTCATTTTTTAAATTTCATATTTGTTTTTATGTACACCCCTTAGGATAATAAGATTACCAAATAACTCTCAAAATGCCATGCTGCAGTGACTTTACTTTTTTTTTTTTTGTGTGACTTTACTTTTTATTTATGGGTAAACATGGAGTAAACTGACATCTTTATAAACTTGCATTTTTCTAAACAATAACAAATACACCGGGGTTTTATTTTCTAGCAATACAGATGATTAGATGTTCAAAAAATTTTCTAGGTATAAAATACCTACAACTGTTCAAGGGATAATTTAAAGATATACGGTTGGTTTGGTAAAGAAAACGAATATTTTCAGGAAAAAAATGCAAGGATGCACAAGTTTAGATAGACAATTGTTAAAGCTTGTATTTGTCCTGGGTATTTTGGATTGTCGTTGGTAGTTTAGCACAGTTGGTTTATGTGGATTACCACTCCAGAGCTAAGAGATAAAGCCTTTTAAAACCTGTGCAAATGAGATGCCTATCTGATCAGAGACCCCTGCATAAAACCTGAACCCTGAGAAAGACAACCCACAGTGAATGAACCAGGAAAAACAAAAACAAAGCAAATGCTTATTCTCAGAAGATGTGAATGTATCTAGGCATGCGGAGAGTGGAAGGAACAGAAAGGCAAAATTTCCCCTTGGGGTTTCCCAACCACAAGTCTGATCTCATGCCTGTGTGGAGAGAGAATTCACTCTTCTTTCACAACCTAAAAATACTGCCAGCAGATCATTTAGATTAAAAAGACCCCAGATAGGAATGCCTCTATGATTCTAGAGACACAAACACAAACTGTCCCCGGGGAAATGAACTAACTAACTAAATAAAACTAAAGCCAGAATTTAAAGGTCAAGTTTCAAGGATTATTAACTCACAATGAACACATATGAAATAAGCAGACAGGACCAAGATTAAGCATTAATATTTAATAACAGAATCAGAGACAGAAGCACTGCTGATGTTGGAAGTATGAGAAGTAATTGATTTTAACATATTTAAAAATTTATACAGGGTACCTAATTAATCCAGAGATTATTAATAATAGTCTTTTGAAAACAACTAAAAATTGCAAGACAGTTTAAAAGCACAAAAGAAGGGACGCCTGGGTGGCTCAGTTGGTTAAGCGGCTGCCTTCGGCTCAGGTCATGGTCCCAGCGTCCTGGGATCGAGTCCCACATTGGGTTCCTTGCTTGGCGGGAAGCCTGCTTCTCCCTCTGCCTCTGCCTGCCACTCTGCCTGTGCTCGTGCTCTCTCTCTCTCTCTCTCTCTCTCTAACAAATAAATAAATAAAATCTTTAAAAAAAAAAGCACAAAAGAATTAAATTTGAAAATTTAATAGCCAGTTTAAACATCGAGTTAGACAAAGTAAAAAAGAGAGTGAAGCAATTTGAAGACAGAGTCAGGAAATAATACAGCAGAGAAGGACTAAGTGACACAAACTATGGAAGAAATACTGAGCCACATAATAAAATAATAAGTATTTTTAAAACATCTGTCTCCTTAGGATTCCAGAGAAGCCAGAATAATGAGATTGAGGACAACCCTGAAATAAAATTGAAAATTTTCCACTCCTGCAGAAAGACAGGAATTGTCATATTCAGGAAGCTCCAATACTCTTAACATTGGCAATTCAAAATATTACAGTAAAATCAAATAATATGACATTAGAGAGGAACCAAAAATGCAGCCAACACTTAAAAACAAATAGTTTACTTACCAAGAATGAGACAGATGATTTTGCAACAATAAAAAGAGAAACCTTTAAAAGTAGAAAAATATCTATAATGTGAGAGAAGAAAACAATTCTCAGGACACCTTCCAAGAGCAAATTAAAGATTCAGACATACAAAAGTTGGAAAGATTTACTAAAAAAAAATTATTAAAATATACGCAAGGAAGAAGAAAAATGCCAGAATAAAAAGGATATTTCAAAGGAAGAATAATAGAAAAACATATGGCTAAGTCAAGAAAAATTATTAAACAGAACAGGCATAAATAAAATAAATGCCTAATTTTTGGAGTTAGAGTTTACAAGATGGAACTCAGTCACTGAGTTGCAACAGCATTTTATTCAGGAGAAAATAAAGCCCACGTGAAAGTATTTTAATATCCCTGTATTGTTTGGAAGAACAAAAAGCTGTTTTGTTCAACTATATATAAATTTTGTTAAGCCAAATATTAAGGATCGGTAGTACCAGTGTGGAAAGAGCATGTAATCTTCAAGCTAATGAAGAGAAAAAAAATAATGAAATGGAAAAGAAAAATACTACATCTAAGGAAAACGAGCATTAATTATACGACAAGGAGACATATCTTTCTTCAGTGTTTCCGTGGGGCTCCATCCCTGGCAGACAAACTGTCTCTTGCTTTGCTCTATTTCCTTTGCCTTTTCAGTCTAAATTGGGGCCTGCAAGGTGAGCCAGCCAGACCTCACCCGCGGAGCCAGTTAGCTCAAGAGTTTGAGTTTCCTTCCAACTCTCCTGTTCAGTTCTTGGATGAAGCTTAAATCACTAATACCTAAATCACTTGGGGTGGGTGTCACCGAGTATAAGATACAGAGAAGCCTGGAAATGTAAAAACTTTTTACCTTTTTTTTTTTTTTTTTTAAATATAAAGATCCAACCACAGAATGAGTCTTACTGTAAAAACTTTGATAAAATCACCCATGGAGAAATGATACCTGGATTTATTAGGTGGGTAATATATCAAAAAGGTTCAGAGCACCACCATGCGAAGAGCAACTCTTCAGGTAGGGCCATTTGGCAAGGACCATCTGTGCCTGAATGTGATGAGGAGCCATGTCTTTACAGCAGAATAAGGTCCCCTGCTGGGCTGCGTGGACTTTTGTGTCTTCCATAAGCAAGAAGAAAAAGAAACAAACCCCATAGAAACCCGTTAAAACTCAAGCCTAGTTTCTCAAGTTTGTTTATTTTCTTGTCCCTGCTGGCTTTTAATATAATATAATCATCCAAGAATTTTTGCACCAAATTATCTTTGTTTTTGCTATTTCCTATGCAGATTTCTGACCAGCTGGCTTCTCGAAGAACAGGTTCTGAAATCTAATCTTTATTTCCTTGACTGTTTACCTTGTTGTTTTATCCCTACTGTTCAGCTCTGGTCTGTCCAGCCCTAGTGTTTGTGGTATCAGTAAAGTGGTGGAGAGTTCTGGAGATAGAGCCAAAATGCCTGCGTTTGAGATCTGACCTTTGTAAGATACTAGCTGTGTGTTTAACATTTGGGCAAACACTAAATCTCTGAAATATCCATTTTCTCATAAGAACAATAGAAATAATCTGAACCAGAAAAACAAGCAGAAAGAGGAAAACAGTTATAAACATGCAGTTCACCGAAGAAAAACTGCAAATACTCCAACATATAAATTAGAAAGAGATTAATTCTTTTAGAGATGCAGCGTTTTACTAGAAATGATAGATATTGGTAATATCTTGTGTAGGGATGTGAGGGAACAAGAACTCCAATAAATTTTCATGTAGAATGAAAAATAATTCTAGCTTTTTGAAAATAATAGTATCTCTCCAAAGAGTTATTTTTAAAATGTACTTTATAGAAATATTTACATATGTATAATACAGACATAACAGGATGTTGATTGAGTATCTCATTATATTCATAAAAATTTGAGAATATCCTAGATCCATCAATATAATAATAATTAACATAATCATGCTATATATGATGAACGTAATATTTTCCTACTATACTGTGAAATGGAAAATCAGGTCATAGAACAATATGTAGGTACAGTACATGCAACATATAAGAACAATATGTAATAAGCACAGTTTATATTTAGTCATTCTCAGTGGTGTGGTTAATTTTTTTAGAATTGAAATACAACCATAATGGTTGGTAAACTCTGCAGGTCAAAGAAGAGTTGGGTATTGACTCAGTTATTTAAGTCCATGTTTCCCAAACTTCCACTGATCAGAAAATTTCACAAACTAAATACTGACATAGACTTGCCAAATTTTATTTTGCTGAATTAAGCCATTAAGACATCAATCATGTAATTTCACCATCAATTTCTTCAAGAAAATATTTCAACACCAAAAGAGTAAAACAATACTTATCTTGGAATAAAGAAAAAATTCTTATAGCTGAAAAAAATTGACTTTCAGAAAAAATTGACAATTTTATTCTAGTTTTTTCTGTTCTCATACAAAATCTGATTATAGATCCTATCATTTGTGAAATAATGACTTAGATATTTCCCTTTTATTTGTGTCTATTTCCAACAAATATAGAGAGAAGCATTTGTGCAGCTGAAGAAAAGTAAGCTGAAATTCACACGTCCACTGAGATAGAAACATAAGCAACATGTGAATGAGAAGATGACTTTTAATCTCAGAATCAAAACTTGCCTTGCCAATAATCCATGTCAGTAATTCCCAACTCGTGCTGTCAACTGGAATTACCTACACAGCTTTAAGAGAAATGTGATACATTAATCCCATCTCTAGAGATTCTAATTCTATTGGTCTGGTGTGGGGCCAAGCTTAGGTATTTAAGAATTCCTCCTGTGATTCTAATGAGCAGCTAGCGTTGAGTCACAGATCAAACTTTTTAAAATACATGTAATGAAAAACAATCAATCAATAGAGTGAATTGTAAGCATTCACTTTGACATATATGCTTGAAAAACATACGAAATAAACAGAAAACAATAAAAACATGAGTTTTTCAGAAATCGTATCCAAACATCTCATTTTGTCCCAGTAAACCAGGGATCAGATCATTTAAAGGACTAAGAGTCACAGAGCTACATGAAATCATTGGTATCAATGTCAGATCTATACATAAACTTTACCTTACTTTGAAGATGGTATTTCTTCTAAATATGATTATACAGGTAATTTTAATCATATAATTAAATATAAAGGTAATTATAAATATCATGATTTCTTGAAATTGATGCAGTATCTCACATACTAATTTTAAGGTGAAAATATAAGGGTTCCTTTTCAAAAAGTAGTACTTATTTCTCATGGAAGAAATGTAGTAATATAGGTCAGGGATATGTTTCGTGAATGGTTAGAATTTTGAGACAAATACAAAATCTGGTAAAACCAAAGTGCAGTCGAGAACTGATTCTCTCTTTGCATAAAACACTTGAATTAATTTTTAGGGTGGTATTTTTTTAAATGTGGTACTGTAAGTCCTACCTTTGTTAGTATCGTACAACAGTCAAAAATACAAGTTCATTGTCTGGAAGAGATCTGGAAAAGTGTCTTTGTTACCACTGCCTTCATGTTTCTTATTCGCACCAAAATTTAAGAACCATTGTTCAAGGTCTGAATCAGGTGGTCCCAGAGCCGACTTTGAAAACCACAGTTCTGTTTACGATACAGCCTTCTTTAATTTACCTATTGTGTTCACATGGGGGTTGGATGAAATACGGAGTATAGGACAACATTTCTGAGCAGGGTTTTAATAAGCCCCTGCCATGTGATTCATAGTGAGAAGTGAGGCCTCCCAGTTCGCTTCCATAAAGTCGCTAGTGCTGAGTAGGTAGATTAAGAGAAGAAAACGCCATCCTCTCATCTTTTCTAGACTTTCAGACTCCTGCCACCCAGAACTCCGCCTATCCTGCCAATGTAGAGATTAACAAGCTTTACTGCTACACAATTCTCATTTTCCTATGGCTTTTAAATTCATATATGGGCTTGGTGCTTGAGCACCTGTTCTCTAATCCGTAGGTGCCGAACCTCTATGTGGGTAGATAGTAAGGAATTTCTAACGTTGCAAGACTGTTATAGGAATAGCTATATTGGAGGTGGGAAAATATTACTCCAGGAAGACATACAATTGTTACAATGGAAAGGTCAAGCCCCATTTGATTGTGATTTGTTTAGAATTGGTGGGATACCTTTTTATCTATAATCATTTTTGACAGATTAAAAAATAAGTGTTCAGAAGAACATATAAATGTTGAGAACAAATTAGTTGCCCTTTTTTTTTTCACAGTCAAAGCAACTGTGTCTCATATTAATTCCCAAACGAATTTTTTACTCTAACCAGTGAATATCTACTAGGTTTCAAAATATCTAATTTTTATCCATATTTTTGATAATTTCTCTGTCTTCTTAAATTTGATTTGCTTAGAGCTTATTCTTACATACTGCAGCCTCCACTGTGTTTTTTCACTAAAACTGAGAGAGACTGACGTTTGTGTCCCCTGGAAGGAGAAATCTACAGGAAGAACTCTGATAGAAGGACATCTCACACACTTCTGTTAAGAGAATCAGAAATAATGATGTAGTGCATGTAGGAGATTCTACCACAGGCAAACAGAATTGAATATAAACTGGTATTTTATTTCTGGAAATGAACTTAGTAATATATGTTATAAGATTTATAACTACCTATGCCCTTTATATTAGTGAGTTCACTTTTAAAAGTTGACATTAAAGAAATAGAGGCTATCAACGTTATAATTGTAAGGATGTTCATTCAAAATGGTATTTTAATAGAAAGCTATTGAAAACATCTAAATATTCAGCATCAAAAACATCTATATAAATGATGGTTCATTTATTTTAAAGATATTTAACTTGTAAAATTATGTTTTTAGTAACATTTAACCAATTGATAACTGCTCCCCACTTAATATAAATAAATATGAGATAGAAAATTATAATTTATTCTAATCTTTGAAAAGTATGTATATCCCTGATACTGTTCTGGACTCTGGGAATACAGCAAAAACCCAAATGAACAATTCTACTTTTAGGTCATTTATATTCTACTAAAAAGGAAAGGTGAGAGATGTTTGGGAAACACACAATCACCAAATAAAACTACAAATAATGTAAGAAAGTTTTTAAGAGAATAGATCTTAAATGTTATCACACGCACACACAAGCAAGTGGTAGTTATGTGAGAGGATACAGGTGTTGGCTAATCTTATTATGGTAATCATTTTGCACTATATACATGTATCACATCATCACACGGTAAGTCTCACGTTTACATATGTTATTTGTCAACAATAATTCAATAAAATTGGAAAATAAAAAAGAAAATCCACTGTGTCTGAGTTACAGACATGTAAAAGCTACTGTAAAAGAAATTATACATACATATAGACATATATACAGTTAAAAGATTGTAAGGAAAACACAACAAAGTATCTCTTAATTGTGATAATTAAGATAATTTATATATAAACAGATAATTTATATTTTTTGTGTACAAAATGCATATGTACTTGATGTCTAACCATTTTATTTTAGGCCCCAAAATAATTAAAAGTGAAAAAGCAAACTGACTTTATAGTCCAGCGGGGAAAAAATGCCTTTTGTATTCCTATCCTCAGACCAAACACACTCCCATAATCAACTTTGTTAATGCACAACTCAATACCCAGACGTAAATCAGCTACTTCTTTTAAGGTAGTGTTTCAGGTGTCAAATGTGTTCAAAGGAGAGATGGGTTCGCTAAAGAAGAGGAGATGAAACAGAATGGGTCCTGAAGCCTCTCATTGAAAGAAGCTTTGACCTTATGCAATTTGCTTTATGGAGCCAAGAACTTAACATTAAAAACAGTGTTTAAAAAAAAAAGAAAAGAAAAAGGGCGGGGGCAGAATACAGTGTTGAAGCCCTTTAAATTCTAATCTCTTTCTGAGATGCAATGATGCTAATTAGCTGAAGAAGGGGGAAAAGTATAAAATCTGTAGGAAGAGACTTTAGCCTGTATGCACAGAAGCCGAGTTTGTATTCCCAATGACACAAGGGTTAGTCTTACACCTAATTCTCGGCCACTTCTATCTCCCTTTTCATGTCCCTGGTATCTTGTAGTATGTAAAATGAAACATTATTTACATGGATTCCTGTCTTCCTATCGAATATTTACCATAACTAATGGATCACCAAGTCTCTAAAACATTCTCATTCCAGCCCTTCCTTATCTAATTCTACTGTTAGTCTTACGGGTTAAGATTCCTGGGCTTGGCTTAGATGTTATCCTGATATATATTCCCTGCTGCTAAGTTTTTCACAAACTGTCTTTCTAAAGGGCACATCTCATTACTTCATTCTGTTTCTTTATATCATTTGATAGCTTACCGTTTGATAGCTTACTATTTTTTGCAAACTTTTTAGTGTTGGTTTGATAAATGACAGGTGCTTCTTGCTTAGTGCAGTAACTAGCACCCAGTAAGTGCTCAACAAGTATCAACCCTTTTTTTATACCAAATTATTTTAGACCTGTTCAGTATTACACCGATTATGGTCATTTCTATTCATTGAGAAAATGAGTAATGAGAAAATAAAAATAAATTATGTTATGAATCTGCATTAATCCTGGAAGCACTTACATACATTTGAAAAACAGTAAAATAGGTACGTGTGTATAACATAGTTCATGGATGAAGCTTGGTGCATCTGTGAGCTCTGTGCTCACCCCCTACCTCCATTCTACTCTACAGTCCAAATGAAAGAATCATTAGTTGTAGAGTAGCACCATCGTTTCTTCTTTTTTTTTTAAGATTTTATTTATTCATTTGACAGAGAGAGAGATCACAAGCAGGCGGAGAGGCAGGCAGAGAGAGAGAGGAGGAAGCAGGATCCCTGCTGAGCAGACAGCCCCATGCAGGGCTCGATCCCAGGACCCTGGGATCATGACCTGAGCTGAAGGCAGAGGCTTTAACCCACTGAGCCACTCAGGCGCCCCAGCGCCATCATTTCTTAATGTGTTATCATAACCTCTACCCAATTATGCTGTAATCTTCCACTTCCTCTCTATCTCCATTTCCTTTCCATAATATCTAATCTCAAGGTGGTCATGATTTGCCTTTTTTCCCTCTTCATCTAAGATCTCACTGAATTTATGCTTTATAGAGCTCATCATATTACAGATGTATCATGTCTTTATTTACATGTCTTTCTTTACTGTAGAGTCCACTAGGCAGGATTATATTTTTTATAATTCCAAATATTAACCTAGGATCACTTCCTAACCCATTTTAGTATTTGGGCTACATGGCTGTTTCTTATACAGAAATTTTCAGACTCAAACAGACAGCCTGCAGGAGTGCCTGGGTGGCTCAGTCAGTTGTGTCCAACTCTTGATTTTGGTTCAGGTCATGATCTCCGGATGGTGGGACTAAGCTCCATGGCATCAGGCTCTGTGCTCAGTGGGGAGTCTGGTTGAAATTCTCTCTCTCCATCTGTCCCTCCCCCCATATACTCTCTCTCTTTGAAATAAACAAATCTCCAAAAAAACATATACAGCCTCTGCAGGGCACCTGGGTGGTTCAGTCGGTTAAGTGTCTGACTTCAGCTCAGGTTATTATCCCAGGGTCCTGGGATTGAGCTCCATGTTGGGCTCCCTCTTCAGCAGGGAGTCTGCTTCTCGCTCTCCCTCTGCCCCTGCCCGAGCTCATACTCTCTCTCTTGCTCACTCTTTCTCTTAAATAAATAAATAAATAAATAAATAAAATATTTTAAAAATATATATACATACATATATACATATATACACATACACACACACACATACACACACATGCACACACACAGCCTGTGGGAAAAAATATTCAAGCAAATATTAGAAAGAAGAATTTAAATGTTTTCAATTTATAATTTAAATGTTTTCAATTGTATTTTTCACCTGGAACATTCATTTTTCTAGATGTTCGAAAAGTAACTGTTTAATTTTATGACTAGAGTATACACTTCATGATATATGAAAATATATTCAAGGGCCAACTTGGATTTGTTTATCAATATCAGTGCCCAATATAACTTGCTATGATGCTTATGACAGTTTTGCCCTTTGCCAAAATTGTGCATTTGCCCTGATCCTTTTAGTTGGAAGCAAATGATGACTGAGAAAGTCATGTCTCTGATAAGATTCAGAAATTAAATGTATTGAATAATTTATCTCTTTAGTTCCTACTATTTATTCTTCATTATAAAATAACCACATATGATTTGACATTTTTATATAACATAATTAATAGCACTTGCCCTAGGAGGTTTTGCACAGCAGAGCCTACCATGGATCTTAATATAGCCGTGCACAGCACGAACTCAAGTATTGAATATCCCCATGGAAAAAAAAGACAAAGACCGACAATACATTTGAAGCATAATTTCCCTCTAGAGTTTATGGGGAGTCAACAGAAAAGTCATCAGAAAAATATCTATACTTTGAAATCACTGATGGGGATATATTCATCCATCATTAAGTAAATTGTTACTCTAAGAAAATAATGCACAGATGATATATATTAAATATCTTTGAGCAAAGCAATGAGACGAATCTACAGAAAGGAGGAGAATACAAATGGTCAGAACCAGTAAGAGAAGTAGTCTCTGACTTTGTGGGAATTTCAGGCTGTTGGTAATGCAGTACCAACTATCTTCACTCCCCCACTTCTCATTCATTCTTCAGTATCTGATACCCAGCTTTGGTCCCTATTTGACAGTAGACACTGCTACTTGCCTACTTTAATGTCTGTTCTGCTCCTTTTTTCAATAATACCAGAACTTTAATCTTTATCTGGCTTATCCTTCGAGGGATAAAAAAAGACTATATTCCTAGGAATATTTGGGGACAGGAATCATTAGAGAGCCTTTACAATTTCATATATTTTCTTTCAGGAGTGGCTGACCTATAGATAAGGTACACAACCAGCTTTGTGATTTGATATGAAGGACACCTCTGAAATGGCACCCTTGCCTAAAATTCCCTTTCTGCTTTCCAGACATTTTGTCACAGTGACTGAAATATCACCACTATTGATACATTCCATGACTATAAAATGCATACTCCTTGTTCAAGTTCAAATAAATATGGGCTTTTTATTTTTAGATTTTACCAGCAATAATATACCATCTCTTATTAGTAGAAGAAATATATCTAATCGATACAATGGAAGAAAATTTGAGATATCTAAGCATTCCTAACCCCACTGAACAAATTAAAAAAATAAGTTCAAAACATATCTATAACTGTATTTCCTGAATTGGAAACAGAAGATCTTTGCTTGGGCATTTGCTAAGGAAAAAAATCTAAAATCGGAATAAAATGATATTCTTTTCCTAAAATAAAATCTTTCTCTGCATATCCTTTGGGAAATGGAGGTATTAACAGCAACAATGAGGAAGAATGGGGTGTCAGGGTTTTATTTTAGCCTGAGAATCTAGAATCTTATGAAGGAAAGGCTATTGAAAAATCTGCTCTCAGTATAATCTTTTAGAAGAGGTGAATAAGCTCTCTGTCAGAGTTGTAGAGTGAAAGTGCTTTCTATTTTAGAGGAAGAATTTCTTATCGCTTACATATTTATAGAAGGTATTAGCAAAGATGTATTATGCTGTTAATTTTAGGATCTGAAGAATATATTCATGAATTAAATAAGATCCACTGAAATGAGGATAAGACTTCTACTTGAAAGAATGAGTGATGAGTAGAAGATGATATATAATTATGAGCTAAATGCACTGCTTTCAGGCAAATACAAGATTAAGTCAAGCCAGACTCCCATCCTCAAGGATTTTAGACTTGTGTAACTCAGAATATATTCAGGATATATGGTGTTTTGTTTTGTTTTTTCCCCATCTAATTCATCTCTCTCATGCTCTTTTGAAGTTTCTGGCAGGCATATCCAACCCTTATGTTCTTTAGTAATGTACACTTCACCCTCAATAATATCAATGTTCATGTTTTTCTCTGGCAGAAAATAGTTACCTGAGAATCACAGAATCTACAATGGGAATAAGCCTAAGAGCACATTTGTACTTCGGCATCTGAAGCCCGTAAAAAACAGTCAACATGAATTGTTTTGAAAGTCTGAAGAAAACTATGGACCCCCTTGTTCTGAAAAATCACACGTGTCTCAATATGAATGTGTATAGATGCATAACATACACACATATATACACATATCACATACATACCACACACATATATACACATACATACATCATGCATTACACATACATTTACACACACTACACACACCTCACATACACAGCACATGTACCACACACACACACCACACATACTGCTCTCACACACACACACACATACACATGTAAATGCACACACCCATTTGATACAACTACTTAGTTGACAAATTTCCTGAAACCCTTCTATAAATTCCTTGGATTCCCAGATTCCAAGAATACAATTCTAATATTAAGGATTTTACATCTTCTCCAAGTCTTCCACTACTATTTTATGCCTGAATAGTCTTAATAAGCTATTCTTCTTATATCTGCAATTTTACTCTTAAATTATTAAAATTATAATTGCCCCTTAGAAATAGAACTTGATTTTCCCTGCCTGTTGAAAAATCTAGCTTTGTCTTGATGTTGTTGCTACAATTTCTTTTTTTAACTTTTAGATTTTCTTTTTGATTTGGCAACTATGGCACAGTAATAACTGTTCATAATTCATAACTAGTTCATAATTTTTAATACATTAATTTTAAAGAAAAACTGTCAACCATATTAAATTAGAGAAAGAGCAAATTTTAAAGAGATAATCGATTATTAACTTCTGGAGTTTGGTAAGTGAAGCAAGCAATATATCACAAGGGAATGATCAGAGGACAGAGAATCAGGAAATCAAATCCTTATTCTTAATTCTACTGCCATACACTAGCCAAGTCTGTCTAGAAACTCTAAAGAGTCTGAAAGATTTTCTTACTTCTTTTCTTTCTTCTTTCCTTTCCTTCTTTCATTTTTTTTTCCTTTTTTCAGCCTATGGTAGTAGCCTTTAAATATAATAGTATAGAAAAGTTCAAAATGTAAGGTGAAAGTGGTATTTTATTAGTATAATCCTATTTTGCATGTACCGAAAATCACCATCTTACAACACTGATCTCATTAATATATATATTTGAAATACAGAATTATGGAAAGTGTTATTCACTTTTAGAAGTGGTGCCCTTTGAATAAAAGGATAGCAGATTTTCTGAAGCACATGAATGACAGATAAACAGGAATGTTCAATTTGTTAAGCTTTTTGTATGACGGTAAGAAAGTGAAAGCTCAGATAGATGGGAATCCCAAATCTGAAGCCAGGCTCTACATTTTTAAGTCACATGAACTTGGACAAGTTATTTAAACTTCCTAATTCTTTGTTTGGTCTTTCAAATGAAGAAAATACTACTACCTTTCTAGCATAATGTTAACATCAAACAAATGTTAAAAGGGATCAACTCAGTGTTTAACACATAATAGAGAGGCAAAACCAAACACTTCCTTTCCCCTTTGAAATAGTCACTTCCATTTGCTAGGTTTAAATTTCACAAAATGAGAAAGAAAGATGTTATACTACATTAAATCATCCAGCCAAACAAGCTCAGACTTCAACTAGTCAACTCCACAGCTAATTTGGGCTCCTATACCTGGCCTGGCCTGCTGATATGTGCTACTTCCTTTAGCACACCAATATCATGAGAGACACAGAACAAATCAAGTTCCCATGCACTCTATCAGCATCTCTAAGTGGCAGGAAGAACTGCAGAAACTGATACTAAAAACTAGACAAAGCTTTGGTTTCTTTAAATATCTTGGTAAAGGAAGAATTCAGGGCAGAATCAGCATACAGCACTTTCCATGAATTTCCATTTCTCCATCATTATTTCAACAACATTCCAAAGCACACAGCATTTTTCACTATCAGAACTCAGCTCCCTTTGGTTGGAGTGTTTCCGGGACTAATTTATCTTACACTGAAAATTCATTTTGAGCATCAACCTTTGTCAACCATGATTCAGAGATCAGGCTGCCCTTTAGAGATTCCACAAAGAGTAGTTGCCCAATACTGGAAACTAGAGAGATCATTCAGCTCTTAAGATATGGTGAGAATTCCTGTGGTTTGAAAACCAAGGCTTTCATGGGGCCTCAGGATGCCCATTGCTTGCTAATTCTTTTGGGAACTCTGTATGACTCACTGCCTGGTAGGACAGTTCAAGCCCTCAACGAATAATTGGTACATAATTGTCAAATGAATCTAAGTATCATTGTTGTGTGCCTGGTATCAAGGTGAGAAAGACTTAGTGAGAATACAGAATAGGATGGGAAAGGAGCAGTTTTGTATGGCAAGATTTAAAAGTTCATTGGAATAGAGTACAAGTAGAACCCAGAACCAATTTGTCATTAGCCGAATTGCTCCGGACTTTAGGCTAAGTATCGAAGGTGTACCACCCAGATCAAGTCTAAGAAAATACTGACATCCTAGATAAATTAGAGGTAGAAAATGAGAGAGATGAAGCAGAGGAAAATTAACAGTAGAAACTTAGTGTTTGCCTGCCCTGGGAGAATCATCCCTTTGAAACACAAATTAATAAATTATTAATTTATTTCTAATCTATAAAGTAAACTTGACAGATGACCTGTGAGTTGATTCTGCTTAGTCATTTTGCTCAACTTCACCTTATTTTAGGTCTCTACTGTGTCAATGACTTAGAAATTATTCCTTTTACCTAAAAAATTACCTTCTTTTATATTTTGTAGCTCTGTGGAACAACACTGGCAATGCATTGTAGTAGAAAGGGGATTTGTAATCAGAAGACATTATTCCCCAGCTCAGCCATTGGCATGTGCATCCTGTAGCTGGTACATGCTAGTTGTCCCACATGGAGAAAAGGTCAACCCTCCAGAAACTAATTCATCAAAACATCATTTTTTAAAAAATCTAACTTGACGAATGGACCAATCTACCCAAGTCTTCTTTGATGATGATTATTAACATCTTCATAGACATAAAATCTTACTATGAAAAGTGTTCTTGAATATATTCAGTCAATATCAACTTGTAAAAAACATTTTTAAAGGGCTGTTCAACTTGTCAAAGAAGGTTACTGGATGAATTAGTTTTTCTTTTAAATTCTATTTTCTTATAATTATAACTTAAATCTCATGTGATATGTGATGCCATTCTTTATTGACTTCTTCTTAATCTTTTTAACGTTGCCTCCAATTTTTCTAACATTTTACCAGTTTTTAGGGATTCTTTATGAACTTTGTTGATTGAAAAATTTTCCATATTTTCATATTTATGTACAAATAAGAACTTGTTCACTTTATTTAGACAATTTGCAATGCTTAATACCAATTTAGTTGGTTTTAACTGTGTTTGAAGATTTTCACAAGGGCTCATTAGGCTAGTTTTTATTTTAATATCATGACAGTTAATTAAGAAAACATTCACTGGTCTCTGCCAGCAACCTGATACAGAATCTTAAAAACTGGTACAGAGCAAGAGGCCCCTCTGCTGGCAGAAAGACAGGCAGGAGATTTAGTGTAAAACCCTGCCTAGCTTGCTAACCCCAGAGCAGGGCAGAAGGAAGAGAGGCTAGCAGCAGGATGGGGTATGAAGGTGCTAAGGTCCTCAAGTCAGAGCTCCAGAACTTTCACTTTAGCCTTACCAACTTATCCCATCTGAATTGCTATGGACTTTAAAAGTTAATTAAATTTTAGATTTGGATAAACTTGGTGAATTAAGTGAACTGGTTGTTTGGCTAATTGATCATTTGGGCAATGGACTTCTCAGCAAATCAGTGTCAGAATATTCATTTTAATCACTAAATAAAAGGCTATAATTTTAAAATTTTAGGACCCAAATCAGCACCCCTTTAAGGGCATATTTGCTAAAGTAGTAATTTCATTGCCTTCCACATTAACTCACTTAATGCATTCAGCAAATATTTCCTATCATGTGACAAGTATTATTTTGGGTGATGGGATACATTTTGCTAAGAAGTTCACAAATTCAATATTGTAGGTTATATGACAAACCTATATAAAATACAGAAAATACCAAAAAGGATGGTATTGGTTAATTCCACTGTTGCCAGTAGACATGGGAATTACAAGGAGTGAGATGTTGTTCAGGAAGTTTCATAGAAAAGGCAACTTTTGACATGATTTTTGCAATGAGGTTGGAAAAGTGGGC
This sequence comes from Enhydra lutris kenyoni, assembly GCF_002288905.1. Lineage (NCBI taxonomy): Eukaryota > Metazoa > Chordata > Mammalia > Carnivora > Mustelidae > Enhydra > Enhydra lutris. Next base: position 18,310,893 of record NW_019154098.1, on the reverse strand, counting down.
TCAAGAGGAAAGTGCACCAAGGTTAAAGGAAGTACACAACACACAGTCAGTATGATGAAAGGCCAAGTGTGGGGATGATGTGGTGAGACCATGGACTACAGGGAAGGGAGTAACCCAATTAGGAAGACTCATGAGTGACTATGCAAGGGTTTAGTGGGGGAGAACACTAATTGACCATTTTGATGATGGGAATGCAATTTTTTCAGAACTGTGGTAGATGACTGGAGTGGGCTGAGGCAAGATCAGTAGGCAGAGAACAGTAAAAGGACTATTGCAATAGTCATCAGGGATGAGCTAATGCAGTGGCTTTCATGTTGCTATATGCAGACTGATGAGAGATTTAGGAGGACAAAGATGGCTTATAACATGGTTTAATATCACAAGGAAAGGAATTCTAATTTGGATATGTTGATTATAAAGTTCTGGGATATATTGACAAAGTCCATGGACTATCCATCAGTTAGTGGCCTGGCTGCAGAATTGTCTCAGACTTCTTAACACATTAGCTGTGAGTACTGAACATAATTACACTCTTTGAAGAGATAAACTTATTTTCATTCTTGCTTCTCATCTACTCTTGATAAAGAAAAGAGAGGCAGATCCTAGCGGGTAGATCAATATTAGAAATACGAAGGAAGTTCCTTATATTATGCTAATAGAGGGGAAGAAGTTTAAGAGCTCAATTCAGTGGTCTGTGAACCCTCTAAGTTAATAGGACATATTATGTGTAGTTAAAAGAGAATCTTTCCTTCTGCTGCAGATCCCAAGACACTCAAAACAGCTCCCAACAGATGAAACCAGTGTGTTGAGCAGGACTGACATTTTTCTCAAGCAAACTGTAGTCATGGTTTCTTCAGTCACTAGGTATGTCTAGCTGGGTCTTGGTCTAGTCCATTCTAAACACCTCTAATTCCACATACACTCCTGCATCACCAAAACCAGTCAGATCACTATTTTAGAGTTCTACTAGTTTTGTCAGTAGTCTGGTGACCTTCTACAGGAAGACTTATTAACCTAGTGAGAGCAGAGTATACTATGTGCATATGATGCTATCAACAAAAAGACACTAAGCTAATTACTCAATAAAGATGGAGGTTTTATTTATCACTCATGTAACAGTACAAAACTGGCCAGGGATCCATGGGGTCAGGCAACTCTGCTCAGTTGTCCAGGGTTCCAAATTAATTCTATCTGTGTTGTTCCATCCCTCTTTAGGTTTTGGGCCTTGTCTGAGTAATTGGAGTTGCCAGCTTATCTATACATGTTAACGTTCCAGCATTATGCAACATAAAAGTAAGCCTATGGAGAGTTATTTAAGAAGACCAAGAAGTAGTACACATCACTTTAGAAATGTGTAATATGTGATACATATAGAAATGTTTTCTATATAGTATACATGTGTATACATAACTATATATAGGTGTATATGTGGGTTTGTGGGATTTTGTAACTACGAGTGAAACTGTAAAGCTAATAAGCTCATCTGTAGAGTGAAAAGAGAAGATAACACACATTAAAAAAAAAAAAAAAAAAGGACTAAACTCTCCAAAGAGAAACCTGAGGCAAGACTAAGAAGAAACAAAGTAGGAAAAAAATTGTGGTTCATGTAAATTGAAAGAAAAGAAGTTTTGAGAAATTCTGGATGCCACAGTGAAGCCAAGCAAAATGAGAACTGGAAGCAATCTGCTAGATTAGCCAACTAAGTGATTATTGATATCTTGTTCAATATCAAGTGGGGCACAGAACCATAAAAACAAAAAAAAACTCTTTTCTTGAAGAGTGAAATTAAGATGATTACATAGACCAAGCATACGTAGGGAGATCTGCAGACTGAATAAAGTTTAAGTGAAAAAACTGAGTTAAATACACAAAGATGTGGTGGCTTTATATTTGATTTGTAGTTTAAAGAACCATAAAAGATTTATCTTGCTAGGTTGTAGTGCACTCTGGCACAGACTTATAGAATACCTACACCATATATATATATGCACGTACTATGTCTAATGTATATAATTAATATATAATGTATATAATACATACATACATATATAATACACACTATACTCTGGCACAGAATTATACAATATTATAATAATATTGTAATATCCAAATATTATATGGGAGAAAGGATTTGGAGAAATTTTCTGGTGAATTTAGTTCTTTCCTCATACCTAATCTAGGTAGAAATAATTTTGCCTCAAAAATGCCCCATTCTGCCTTCCCAGATCATGGCTATCCTGTGAAGAGTTAACATAGTTAATGCAAGGGAAACTTTTATGGGGTCTAGCTTCAAAGTCAAAGAAAGAGATAATATAATAGAAGGATAGAGGCATAAAGTTGCAAGGAAGGGTTTTTTTCCCTTAATTATTATTACTTTAGAATGAGAGCATGTTTATTCCCTAAGAAGAAAGAGCCAGTAGAGATTGAAAATCTGGGAGAAATGAAGTGAGAAAGGAAGGAGGGGAGAGGAGAGAGAACCAAAAAAGAATCAGTGTTTAAAGGAAATTCTTGGAGTGCTGAGCTGAAAAGGAGAGATGAAAGGTTTGACAGCTAAAAAAAGGGGATGAGAAAGTTCCTTCTCTAGAAGAAGATGGATTTCCACACACAAGAAAATCTCACCATTCACCTCGACTCTTTCCTTCACAGGTAAGAAAGCAGATACCCAGACAGATGCGGCAACCAGCAGGTAATCTGAAATAGAGCCTTTTTGGCCTTTCTTTTTTTTTTTCTGTGCTTTATATATTTTTAATAATTTTGTCATTTTTCGTTGAGTTCTTTTCAGGTCCTCCTTCCCCTATTTAAACTTTCGTGTCCTGAGTCAGTCATGAGTTTCTAAGGGAACTAATTGAATACAATGCTATGGGACTATAAGACTATGTTCTGTTTAGCCTACCTCTTGGTCACTTTTTTTCTTTATTAATTTTTCTCTCTTATAACTTATTACACTTTTTAATCAGACATGACCTATCTCTAAGCCTCTAAATCTCTCTCTGTTATCAGATAACATCTCGACAGTGCTCAGGCTGAGAAGCTCTGCGTGATGCCCATTGTAGCATCCAAGTTAAATGCCCAAGTAATTATCACTCTCATCAAAATAGTGGAAAAAAGAAACAATGTTCTCCGCATGGCCAAATCAAATCCTCGCTTTTAAATACAATGAAAGATAATTTTCTCCCTTTTCCAGAACAGAAATTCTAGCCCTGCTTAATTGAACCCCATCCCAGTGACTCAGTTTTTTACGGGCTTGCTCACCAGTTCTCTGTTTCAGACCTCGGTGACGGAGGAACAACACTCACCATTTACTCCACCCCACGGGACTTCTTGGTAAATATCAGGCAGCAGCAGATGAGAGCTATTAGGGTCCAACCCAGATTCTACTTTTCCAGATCACTGCCTATAAAAACTTGACTGTCACGGAGAAAGCAGAGCTCTGTTATGGTGTTTTGTTTTGTTTTTTTTTTTAATGGATAAAGATAAAACCATTATAAAAGGGAAGGATATGGACCACAAAATAGACTCTTCTAGTCAAAATTGTTATACTGTCCAATGCCACTAAAATGTCATCATTTTAGATTTGCAACTGCTTTCAGTTAGCATCTACTATCTTCATAATGTTCGCCTTCCATCTCTCAGCCATGAGGTGGGGTTGACTTCGTGTGCAGTCAGCGGGACTGTTATTCTTGGGAATTCTAGGTAGGACCTTTGCATTATGTGATTTTTGCCTGAAGGAGGCCCTTATAAGGACTTCAACAAATAGTCCAGAGAAATATGCAATCTTTTCTACCATTTCTTAGCCACCCTGGAAGCCCTTCAATACAGAGGAGCCTGCTGTACCTTTCTTCCCCAGCTGGACGAGGCTCAGCCTACATCTCTCTATATCCATATACAGTTCCACATCTATAAGCCCTTGGAACTTTTTTCTTCAGTTCATGGACTTTCATTGATTATTCAGTTAACACTGTAAAAAGAGAAGAAGATAAAGAGAGAAATTAATGTATCTAAAATCTAACTACCCAAAAATGACCATTATAAAAATTGTAGTGTCTTTTTCTTCTTTTCCTCTCTTTCATACTTGAAATAAGAGATAATATGTGTACATTACAGGATGTACATGCAGTTCAGGGTAGTGTGGCAAGAAACAGGGGATATGGGTAGGAACCACATACTTTTAAACTCTTCTTTCTCTAAGACATAACAAAAAGCTTCATGAAAAGAGGATATCTTTTACCTTTTAATAGAGCTTACGAATCCAAATGAAAAATAACACTTCGAGCCCTTCATCCATACTGGCAAAGTGCTTGAGAATATTGAGAAAGAATTGAGAACATTTGAATGCCAAAATAGTAAAACTGATAAGCAATATAAATAGACCACATGCACATACATGTACAAACATACAGAATTCATAAGATTACAAAGATAGCCACTCATCATCCACCAACAAAATGCAAATAAAACCCAATACTATGTATATAAAATACATAACATATATGATACTATAGCAAATATATGTATGCATATATTTGTGTATGTGTGTATTATTTATGCTCTTTATCAATCTTACCTTTTTATATAATCATAAAAATGATTATATACAGCTTTGGAACAGATGAAATGTTTTTCTATCTTCCTTATCTTTTGCTCAGGCTACCCTCATTTCTACTTTCTTGCATCCCCTACCACTTTTACAAAGGAATTTTTGGCCTCCATGTTGACTCGCGGACTTTGCTTATAAGATCCCTTTTAAAACATATCATGATTCAGGCCTTTTTTCTTTCAATTTGTTCCATAGACTATCTGCACCTGAATCGCCCATTATGGGCTTGAATGACACCGGTACTTAGAAACAGAGCAAGAGAAAGGCCACCACATTCTTTGAATCTCTGAATCCAACCAGCCCTGAAAATTTCTCTTCTCCTGAACTTCCAAGATAACAGATCTAATAAATCTTATTTTAGCTAGCCTGAGTTGGAGTTTTATTAATTTTTATATATATTGTTAATCATTTGATTTGAAAGTTGAGGCCAGAATTGCAGTGTGGAAAGTAACATACTACAAAATAAGGAAGTGACTGAGATAAAATGAACTGGAGATGCTTTGAGGGGGAATAGGGAGTCCATTTCTGGTTACACATTAGGAAAAGAGATAGTTAAACTTTTATCTGGATTTCAGTCTATATGCATACCAGAAACAGAACTTGAAACATAGGGAACTTGACAGAAAAATATCAGATTTGTGGATATATTAGTTTCTTATTGTCTTTAGTAGACTCCCCATAGAAAAGAACCAACTTCCATCTGAGGTAACCTGTCTGACATGAGAAAGAATATTACATACAGTTCTTTTCTTTTTTTAAAGAGAGACCTTCTACTTTATGCCAACAATATGAGGGCATGCATCAAATAATCCTCTGGTTTCCAGGAGTAAAACAAAGAAAACAAAATATTTTGCAATGAGCAATTAGTCAACAAGGACAGTGGGGATTGATTTTTGGACCCAGGAGTACTTATAAAAATGTGTCATGTTGTTTCTTTTTACTCCACCCCTCCATCATCTCCTGCTCTTGACTCCAGTGTAGAGGTAATAATTGCTTCCTTTTTATGGGAGGCACCTTATGACAGGGAAACACTGAGCTATGCTTCATCAGCCATGCCAATACTTTACACAGTCTCTAGGTAGAAAAGACAATGGATGTCATTTCTCTGGGGGCTAAAAGAAAGGATAGAAATGATGTAAGACTATCACGTAGAAAAAGAAACAAGTGCATGATCCAGATTCAACAATTATGGATTTACAACATTTATATAAGTCAATTCTAATCCATGGTGCTTATTATAACAAAACTGACTAGCTGCTAAACATTTCTTTCTGAGAAACTCCAAACAATGTTATACAAAAAACTGAGATTTTTTTTTTTACTGCATAATCTAGCCAATTACAATGAATGGCTTCCTGTCTCTTATTATGTTCACTTAAAACGCCCTGAGTTATGTCATCGGTAGTCAAAGAAAAATACAGTTATCCTAGGAAGCATTTCTGTATGTTGCCAGATTCTTAAACCAAGGAACTCATTCTATTATCAAAGAAGAGATTATTCTTTAGCCTAGGCAAAAGGCAAGTGAAATCTATACACCAACTTAGTTATTTACTTACTACCTATTATTTATTTATTGTGTGCATGTGTGTGCATACTTGTGCATGTGTACACACGTGTCCTTGGAGATTCAATGGTGTTCTCTCTGGACCTCTATATTATGGAAGGTTTCTCAGCAGCTGTATGTTTTACTGTGGGGTGCAGAATGATAGAGCCACATCTGACCTAACAGAGGCATGAAGATCACCTCAAAATCCTTCACTTTAAGCTGGAAGCAGATACTGAATGTGATTATAGACTGTCTCCTTAGGGAAGGGTAAGAGTAATATGGTGGGTGGGTGTGCACACACACGCACATGCATGTTTTCAGCCCACTGGTCTATCCTACAGATTTCCGATTTGCCATTCCCCATAACAGCATGAGCCAATTCACTAAAGTCTCTCTGTAAATGCATATATATAAAAGTATACATAATCATAAGTAGATAGACTTACATATATAAGTATATGCATATGTATACACACATATACAACTTACATATACACAGCTGAGTACACTTTATAAAACAACTTGTAGTGTTTTGTTTTTTGTTTTTACAATTTGATAGTTTCTTAAATGTCAAATATGCGCCTACTATATGATCCAGCCATTCTACTCCTGATATTTACTCACGAGAAAGGAGAGAATGTCCAAACGAAGACCAATATGTGAACATTTATAGTAGCTTTATCTGTATTATCCAAGAACTAGAAACAATCTTCAACAGGTTAATGAATAAGTGAACTGTGGTAAAAATTATACAACCCAATATACTTGGCAATAACAAATAGACAGAACTATTGGCATATAGTACTAATAGACAAACACAAAATAATTATCCTGAGTGAAAGATGCCAGACAAAAAGGGGTATGTACCATGGGATATCCTTTATATACAAGTCTAGTATGTATAGGAGTTATTTTCTATGTACACACTATACACTTTTCAGATTGTAATTGTTGGTTTACAAATGGGCCTCTCCATGTCTCTCTTTGCTTAACTTTGAGTTGCTTACAGGTAGTCAAAAAAGATGTCCATACTTCTATTCATCGTTTTTCTTACTTTACCCTAGTAAGCTTTTAGTAAATACTGGCAATACTATCGAATTCCTAAATGATAGTATCTTCCAAAATATTATGGGCAAATGAATAACCTATTGTTTTTTTAAAAAGAATCCAAACTCTGCTCCATTAAGCTGTAATGACTATTTTATTAAGAGCTCAAATTCAAGAACATACAACAAATTCTGCTACTAGGAAACACAAGGTCCTTATGGGCAAATTGGGGGTGGGAATTGGTCTCACGGTAACATTTGCTATTCGTTCCTTAATTCATTCAAATATTGAATTCAAAACTTTTAACTTTCCTCCCCCTCATAGGAACAATCAGAAGACAATGCTGGCTGTCTTCATTTAGGCCCAGAAAGACCTTCCAAGATTACTTGACGCTATGCAATCCTCAACTCATGCAAGCTACCAAGTATTGTTTTTAAAACAGGGGTAGGATCGTGGGTGCCACAGACCCATCTGTGGCTTTAGAACAACTGTTGTTTTAAGAAATGCCTTCTCTATGACTATTTCAAAGAGACAGTATGTCAGTCACCATCATGCAGATTTGGCATTAATCCTGATGAAAGAGCTGAGGTGGTGAGAGTATGACTGGAAACTAGTAATCACTATGGTGAAGTCTTCCCCACTCAAGTAAGAGGAGCCTTTAAAGACTTCAGTGCGATTTGCAAACTTTGGTTGAGAATGTACCCTTTGAGATTCCCTTTTGGAGCTGCATTGTATGAATTGCTGAAAACAGAACCCTAAGTAATATTTACAGTGATCCTAAGAGTTTTTTTTCCCACAACTGTTCACAAATCAAGTCCTAAATGCCATTAAATCCATTCATTTCTCAAAAACGTCCAGGTTTGCCGTTTCTTAATGTCATCATGACAGGTTGGTTCTTCTATTCTTTTGTATTTGTGTTGGTGTTTGGGACATTTAAAATAGTGCTAAATTAATCAAGTTAATAGTAGCAAGACTAAGCTGGCAGCACTGTATCAATAAAGACCATTTTGTGTTTCTACAGTGTTCTTTCTTTAAGGAAACAAAAACTCAAACACTGGGGCATTCATTAATCTTGAGGATGAATATCTTAAAAAAGAAAGGAGGATATTGTGCAAGGCATCTTTCTGGAAAGCATTCCAACACTCACAGTTTCAATTACTAGCTTATAATCAGCCATGCGCCAGGCACTGAGATACAAGCATGTATAATAAAGAAAGCTTTAACTTCACAAAAAAAGATGATCAGGTAAACACTTAATTGCTACAGAATGTTCATAATACCATTATTATAGTAGAAAACCACATACAGAGGTTCTCAACTGTTTTCTCTCGCTAACACATAAGACACAATTTCATGAGTAACAGTTGTCCCTGAGGTCAAAAATAGGAGAGAAGGCCAAAAGCAAACAGTGTATACAAATACGACAAGATATAGAGACAACTAAATCTCACTCATATGGTTGGAATGCAGAAGATAGGATATGAAGAAAGGAGTATTACTTGTGTAGAGACCCAGTGGGATACCAATTCTGAAACATTTTGTATATCATGGTAAAAAGTTTGTGCCTAACCAAGGTAAGTAAGAACCACAGAAAAATTTTACATGAAGATAATATATAATTTAGAAATTTCTATTAGGTGGCACTGTAAAGAACATTTTTAAGATGGACAGCTACAGCTTGGATATGGGCAAAGCTACAGGATAGTTTCAAAGGCACAGCATTAATACACTAATATAAATTTAATGCTGCTTTTACTTCCTGATGACAACAGCACTGACATCAAACTCAACTGTGTTCTTTGTCATGACCAAAGTCATCTTTGTCATTAAGCTAGGGAAATTTGGGGACTTACCTACCAGGATTATTTTTTTTATTTAAGTATAATTAACATACAATGTTATATTAGTTTCAGGTATACATTATGATTCAACGGTTCTACACATTTCTCAGTACTCATCAAGAGAAGTGTACTTTTAATCCCTGTCACCTATTTTCCCCATCCCCCACCCATCTCTCCTCTGGTAACCAGTCTGTTCTCTGTACTTACAAGTCGTTTTTTTGGTCCCTTTCTTCTGTGTTCATTTGTTTTGTTTCTTAACTACCACATATAAATGAAATCATATATGTTGTTCTCTGACTTACTTCACTTAGCATTATACCCTTTAGATCCACCCACATTGCTGCAAATGGCAAGATTTCATTTTTATGACAAATAGTCCACACACACACACACACACACACACACACACACACACACCAAATCTTTATTCTTTCGTCTATCAAGTTGTTTCCGAATCTTGACTACTGTAAATAATGCTGCAATAAACCTGGGAGTGCATATATCTTTTTGAATTAGTGTTTTGTTTTCTTTCAGTAAATCCCAGGAGTAGAATTACTGGATCATATGCTAATTCTTTTTTTTTTTAAAGATTTTATTTATTTATTTGTCAGAGAGAGGGAGAGCGAGAAAGCGAGCACAGGCAGGCAGAGGGAGAAGCAGGCTCCCTGCTGAGCAAGGAGCCTGATGTGGGACTCGATCCCAGGACGCTGGGATCATGACCTGAGCCGAAGGCAGCTGCTTAACCTACTGAGCCACCCAGGCGTCCCGCTAATTCTTATTTTTAATTCTTTGAGGCACCTCCATACTGCTTTCCACAGTGGCTGCACCAATCTACATTCCCACCAATAGTGCACAAGAGTTCCCTTTTCTCCACATTCTCATCAACACTTATTATTTCTTGTGGTTTTGATTTTAGCCATTCTGACAAGCATGAGATGATATCTCATTGTTGTTTGGTTTCCCTGATATTTAGTGATGTTGAACATATTTCCATGAGTCTGTTGCCCATCTGTATGATTTCTTCGGAAAAATGTCTATTTGGGTTCTCCACCCATTTTTTAACAGGATCTTTTTTTTTTTTTTTTTTGGTATTGAGTTGCAGAAGTTCTTTATATATATTAGATATTAACCATTTGTCATATATATCAATTGCAAATATTTTCTCCCATTCAAAGCTTGTCTTTTTATTTTGTTGATGGTTTCCTTTGCTGTGCAAAAGTTTTTTTGTTTTGGCATAGTCCCAGTAGGTTAATTTTGCTTTGTTTCCCTTGGCAAAGAAGACAGATCCAGAAGAGTGTTAATATGAGTAATGTCAAAGAAATTACTTTCTATCTTTTCTTCTATGAATTTTGTGGTTTCAGGTGTCACATTTAGGCTGTTAACCCATTTTGAGTTTATTTTTGTGTATGGTGTAAAAAAAAAAAAAAAGTCCAGTTTCATCCTTTTGCATGTAGCTGTCTACATGCAACACCATTTGTTGAAGAGGTTGTCTTTTTCCCATTGTATATTCTTGCCTCCTCTACTAGTTATTTTGATAAGTCCCTTTCTGTATTTTTCCAGGTTACCTAAATGTAGTATTATGGAATTATTGATCCTCTCCTTGTGAGAAGGGTAAAGATTTCAGTTACTCCTATATTTCTAAGAGGTGCAGAGAATAAGGAAACACCACCATTTCTTTCTAAGTGCTCACAGAAAGGACACTGCCATCCAAGATGTGTAGGTTGTGAACTCTGTCAAAAGGAATTTGAAGTGTCTGCTTATTCCTTATCTAGAAAATGGAATAATAATTCCTACTTTGCCAGACTACTGTTCACAATTATAGAAATACATCCAAAGTGCCCAAATTGTCTTTTATAATAGATCTTAACAAATCATAATCATTTGGATAAATTATTCTTTAAATTCTGTAAGTTATTCTTATAAAAAGGGGCCATGAGCCACAGAAACACCTGGGATAAGGATGCGTGGAAATCTAAAGAGGAAAGGGACGTGAGCAAGGAGGATTCATTTATGTTATTCATGAGATTTCATAACATTTGACAGAACTTCTGACACTCTGAAGCATATGGTTTTTTAAGACATGTGGTAGTGAAAGATGGGGGTGGAGGAAGTAGGGCAGATAAGGGTCTGTGTGTAGCTCTGAGGTGTCTGTCAGGATGGTAACTATCAGGAGAGATTAGCAGGCATCTAAAGAAGATAGCAGGGGTTGAAAGCACCAACAGAGGGAAGATAAATGTCAAGAAACTTAGAAATGAAGGGTAAAATCCAATGTTATCACTGGAGTTGCTGAAAGACAGCCACAGTGCTCCTATAAAGCTTCCGAAACTGAAGTAGTCAAAGGAGGTACATGAGGAAGACAAGGAAATCCTGTGCAGTAACAGAAGTGGAAGAAACTACTTTAGGAATCCCCTTCGGCAGATGAACTGAACAACAGCAGTCTCTGGAAGACAGACACTGTGTTTGCAAGTTACAGCCAGATAATGTCATCCCCAAATTTGGAAGTTTGCCGCGAGAAGCTTGAAGCTCATCTGTGCTTATGCTCAGATTTTCTCCCTTTTCACACCTCTGAGATTTTCTACACAAACTCAATCTTTCCACCACCATTGGGTCAATATCTTCATATAGAGAATACACATCTACTACTTTCTTGGGAACCCCAAATTTAAATTTGGGAAAAATATCCGTTCAGTCACTCAACCAGTGGGCTAGGCTCTGTGCTGGTTTCTGAGAACAACGAGACGATGGGCATGGGGTCTGGTTTATGGGACACTGCATTCTAGTAAAGAAGACTAGTACTAAATGACAAATCACACAATTACTTAATCCTTAAGTAATTAATGTGGGGTAAAATGTGGGGATGCTATTCAGAATGTATACCATTGTACTCACTGTTGCTTTTTATTCAATAAGAAATGGAAAGCCACTGAATAATTTAAGAAAGGGCCTGTCATGGTTGTATTTGTTTCTTTGAAAGGATCACCTAGATAACCTGATCAGAACAGTTTCTATTTACTGATTAAAGCTCACTTTAGGCTAGTTGCCATCATCGTCATTCATTAGAATACAGTCCATCTGGGAACCGTAGGCATTTATGATGCTAACTGGAACCAACAGTTCTCAGCTGTTGCCCACCTCCTCCCCCATCCCCACCTTCTTGGATCCAAGGAGGCATGGGAGATAGTGGTCAAATGGAGAAGGGTGGCCTCACACCAAGTTCGTGACTCACTTTTGCCCTTGCTTTGAATCTCAAACTCTTCTCTTTCTTGAGAAACTCAAAAGCTGTCCAGAAAACAAGGACAGGATAGATGGTACACCACACCTCCATCTCCATGATTTTGTGTACTACAGACCCAGTGAAACACACACACACACACACACACACACACACACACACACACAGATAAAATCTTGTATCACTTCATATAAATGATCAGATCTTGTATATTTGTGTTTGGCTCCATTCTTTATAAAAGAATCTCAAATACCCATAAACACAAATGTAAAAATATTTAACTTATTTCCCTTAAGTCATTGCAAAAAGAAAGGTAAAATACTAAGAAGATGGGTTTAAACAAGCTGACGGGGGCGCCTGGGTGGCTCAGTGGGTTAAAGCCTCTGCCTTCGGCTCAGGTCATGATCCCAGAGTCCTGGGATCGAGCCCCACATCGGGCTCTCTGTTCGGCAGGGAGCCTGCTTCCTCCTCTCTCTCTCTGCCTGCCTCTCTGCCTACTTGTGATCTCTGTCTGTCAAATAAATAAATAAAATCTTTAAAAAAAATAAAAATAAAAAAAAATAAACAAGCTGACGTATCCTTTCAACTACAAAGAATTCCTGTTTACTCATTTAGAAATCTGTGGAAGTATACATCAATTTGAAGAATACATTTACTAATTCCATTCTAGGAAATGTATTTATTCTGCAGGCCCTTTGATAAGAGCTTAGTATACCAATGAATGATGGGTTTTACAAAGGAGTAAAGAGTCTCCTGCCTTACTTGCATCTCAAGCCTGTCACGATTCTTACATAAGTAACAAATAAAAATTGTAAAATGAGGGGCACCTGGGTGGCTCAGTAAGGTTAAGCATCTGACTCTTGGTTTCAGCTCAGGTCATGATCTTAGGGTGGGGTGATGGAGTCCCACATAGGGCTCCATGCTTAGCATGGCATCTGCTTGTGACTCTCCTTCTGCTCCTCCCTCGGCTCGCTCTCTTTCCCTCTTAAATAAATAAAAATCTAAAAAATAGAAATATTTATGATATTCCTTTCAGTAAACAAAGAATATGTATCGTCTCCATATCATTTATTATCTGAAAGTACATATACATTTTATTTATCATCTATCAGTCATTTATCCTTTGGCCCATTTCCCTTCATTTAGATCGTCACATCCATGAAGTTTTCAGTACGGGCAAGAATTTTGAACAGTAAATATAAATTGACTCCTCTGATCCATGAATAGTATATTTCTCCATTTATTGGGGGCTTCTTTAATTTTTCTCACTAATACTTCAGTTTTTCACAGTTCAGCTAATGAACTTATTTAATGAAATTTAAACATTCACGGGGCACATGGGTGGTTAGTCAGTTAAGTGTCTAACTCTTGATTTTGGCTCAGGGAGTAGTCTCATGGGTGAGATCAGCCCTGAGTCAGGCTCCACACTCAGCAGGGTATCTGCTTGAGATGCTCCCCACTTGTGCACGTATGCATGTGCACATACACTCTTTCTCAAATAAATCTTTAAAAAAGATTCATAATTCTTATGTTATTGTTTTTAAAATTATAATTTACAACTATTCTTTGATAGTATATTGAAAATCAATTTATTTGGGGCCCTGCTCTTAATTCCATTTTTTCTGCATGTTTTGGATGTCTATTTTTTTTTCCTAGTTTCTTAAAGTGCAAGGTTAAATCACTATTTAGATAACTTAGAACATATAAACTTTTCAAAACAGCACATTAGCATTATTCCATAATTTGAAATGCTGTATTTCAATTTTATATTAATTTATTTTTTTTAATCTTTCTATGATTAGCTATTTGATCCACAGTTTAAGTGTAGAGTAAAAGTCCTGGGTATTTGGCCATTTTCCACATATCTGTGTGTTCATGATTTCTAGTTTACTTTCACTCTGGTCAGAGAACATACTTTGTCTTGTTTCAATCTTTTTGATTTATTGAGACTACTTTTATGGTCTGGGATATTCTTCATTGATTCTACCATTAACAGTCAAAAATGACATTTGTGTACGTATGCATATGTTTTACATATATTTGGTCAAATTGGCTGACAGTGATGTTTGTGCCTTCTATATACTTACTATGTCATTTGTTAACACTCAAGTGTTGAAATCTTCATGTGTAATTGTGGATTTCAAAATTCTTTTCTAAGTTCCAATAGTTTTTACTTGGTATACTTAAAGTAATTTTATTAAGTAGATAGCTATGAACTGACTCTTTTATCATTATATTATGTCCTTATTCATCCTTCTTTATCCCTGATAATATTCTCTATTCTGGTCCACTTTTTATGATGGAGACAACACCACTATAATTCCTTTAATTTTTTTTTTATTATGCTCAGTTAGCCATTGTATAGTACATCACTAGTTTTTGATGTAATGTTCAATGATTCATTAGTTACATATAACACCCAGTGCTCATCACAGCACATGCCCTACTTAATACCCATCACCTTGCTACCCCAACCCCCCTCCCTTCTGTAACCCTCAGTTTATTTCCCGGGGTCTCTCATAGCTTGTCTCCCTCTCTGAATTCTCCCTCTTTGGATTTCTCTCCCTTCCCCTATGGTCCTCCATGCTATTGCTTATGTTCCACATATGAATGAAACCATATGATAATTGTCTTTCTCTGCCTGACTTACTTCACTTAGCATAATCCCCTCCAGTTCCAGCCATGTCGATGCAAAGGGTGGGTATTCATAGTTTCTGATGGCTAAATAATATTCCATTGTATATATGGACCACATCTTCTTTATCCATTCATCTGTTGAAGGGCATCTCAGCTCCTTCCTCAGTTTGGCTATTGTGGACATTGCTGCCATGAACGATGGGGTATATGTGTCCATTCTTTTCACTACATCTGTATCTTTGGGGTAAATACCAATAGTGCAATTGCTGGGTCAGTGGGTAGCTCTATTCTTAACATCTTGAGGAACCTCCATACTGTTTTCCAGAGTGGCTGTATCAGCTTACATTCCTACCAACAGTGTAAGAGGGTTCTCCTTTCTCCACATCCTTTCCAACATTTGTTTTTTCCTGTTTTGTTAATGAGATACCACCTTACACCAGTTAGAATGGCAAACATTGTGGTTTTGATTTGAATTTCCCTGATGGCTAGTGATGTTGAGCATTTTTCAAGGGTCTGTTAGCCATTTGTATGTCTTCTTTGGAGAAGTGTCCATTCATGTCTTCTGCCCATTTTTTTGACTATGTTATTTGTTTATTGAGTGTTCACTTTGAGAAGTTCTTTATAGATCTTGGATATCAGCCCTTTATCTGTACTGTCATTTGCAAATATTTTCTCTCATTCCACTATCTCTTTGTTTTGTTGACTGTTTTCTTTGCTGTGCAGAAGCTTTTTATCTTTTTTTTTTTTTAAGATTTTTTATTTATTTATTTGACAGAGAGATCACAAGCAGGCAGAGAGGCAGGCAGAGAGAGAGGAGGAAGCAGGCTCCCTGCTGAGCAGAGAGCCCGATGTGGGGCTCGATCCCAGAACCCTGAGATCATGACCCGAGCCGAATCAGCGGCTTAACCCACTGAGCCACCCAGGCGCCCCGAAGCTTTTTATCTTGATGAAGTCCAAAAGTTCATTTTTGCTTTTGTTTCACTTGCCTTTGGAGACATGTCTTGAAAGAAGTTATTGTGGCTAATGTTGAAGAGGTTACTGCCTACACTCTCCTCTATGATTTTGATGGATTCCTGTCTCACATTGAGATCTTTCATCCATTTTGAGTTTATCTTTGTGTATGGTGTAAGGGAATGGTCCTGTTTCATTTTTCTATATGTAGCTGTCCAATTTTCCCAGCACCACTTATTGAAGAGACTGTCTTTTTTCCATTCAATATTTTTTCCTGATTTGTCCATTAGTTGACCATAGAGTTGAGGGTCCATTTCTGGAGTCTTGATTCTATTGCATTGGTCTATGTGTCTGTTTTGTGCCAATACCATGCTGTCTTGGTGATCACGGCTTTGTAATATAGCTTGAAGTCAGGCAACATAATGCCCGCGGCTTCGTTTTTCTTTTTCATCATTCCCTTGGCGATTTGGTGTCTTTTCTGGTTGCATACAAATTTTAGGATTGTTCATTGCATCTCTTTGAAAAAAAAATTTATTGGGTTTTTTAGCATATTTTTCAATTCTTCTACTTTTAACTTACATATATTTTCATATTTAAAGTGGTTTTCTTGTACATAGCATATAGTTGGTTCTTGGGATTTTTTTTTTAATCGAATTTACTATCTTTTTTTTTTTTTTAATTAATGTGTTCAGAACAGGGTTTGTAAACTTTTCTGTAAAAGGCCAGATCATAGGGGTACCTGGGTGGCTCAGCTAGTTAAGCATCAGACTCTTGATTTTGGCCCAGGTCATGATCTCAGGGTGGTGAGAGTGAGCCCTGCCTTGGGGCTCTAGATGTGGAGCCTGCTTAAGATTCTCTCTCACTCTCCCTCAGCCCCTTTGCCTCCCCCTCAAAAAAAAGGGCCAGATCATAATTATTTTCATGTTTTCAGGCCATTAGATCTCTGTAGTAACTAATTAATTCTGTCAGTGTAGTATGAAATCAACCATAATCAATATGCAAACAAATGGGCATGGCTGGATTTGGCCCTCAGTCATCGTTTGTTGACCCTGGTTTAGATCATTGAGATTTAATATGGTTATTGATATGGTTGGATTAAAATCCTCCCAGCTGTTTTCTATTCATTTTTCTTTGTTTGGATTGAGTATTCTTTTATTGTTTCATTTTATATCTATAATCAGCTTACTAGTTAGAACTGTTCTATAATAAATATGTCCCTCTCAATAGATGTTGAGTCTACAATATGTGTATTTAATTAGCTGTGGTCTATATTCAAATAATACAGGACACTGTAGCTGTAATCTAAGAACTTCAAACAACATACTTCCAATGCATTCTTCCTATCCATTGTACTAATTTTGTATTACATATTATTTTGACATATGTTATAAACAAATGAATGTTATTTTTTCAGTCATATTTAAGAGCAATTAAATAGGGCAAAAATTTTGTATTTCCTATGCCATTTCCAACATTATTAATTTGTGTAGATCTGCTGTTTTTTGTTACTTGATACATGCTGAGGTAGTGGGATGGAGGGGCATGCTAGGTTTCTTTCATTCAGTATCAATCTCAACGAGGCAGTTTTTTCTTTTTTTTTTTTTTTAAGATTTTATTTATTTATTTGACAGACAGAGATCACAAGTAGGCAGAGAGGCAGGCAGAGAGAGAGAGAGAGGAGAAAGCAGGCTCCCTGCAGAGCAGAGAGCCCGATGTGGGGCTCGATCCCAGGACACTGGGATCATGACCTGAGCCGAAGGCAGAGGCTTTAACCCACTGAGCCACCCAGGTGCCCCGAGGCAGTTTTTTTCTTAAAGCAGGCTCCACACCCGGCATGGAGCCCAACTCAGGGCTTGAACTCATGACCCTGAGATCAAACCTGAGCTGGGATCAAGAGTTGGATGCTGGAGGCGGAGAGAAGATGGCGGGGAAGTAGGAGGAGGTGCCATTTCAACCTGTACCCTAAAGTGAGCTGATTACCTACCAAAGAACTCTGATCACCCACGAAATCAGCCTGAGATCAGAATTAGACACGTCTGGATCTCTACAGGGCAGAAGATGCCAGTGGGCAGGTAAAGTGGAGGGGGAATGTCAGACTGATATCGGAAGATAAACAAAAGGGGGAGGGAGCCACCAGTGGCGACCGATTGGAAAGTAATACCCCAATACGAGAGTGCCCTGCATCTGGGGACCAGCATTAACTTGGAGACTGGTTGAAAGCGCTCAAAGAGAGCAAAGGATCGCGGAGGGGGGGGGAATTGTGGAAATCGGGGGGGTTAGGGACAGGGGCTTAAGTCCCGGGACCCAGGACAGCCTCCCCTGGCGCTGAGCCAGAGAGAGTGCGGAGAAACCAGGTCTTGGTCCCTGAGCCACGAGCGCGCCCAAGAACGCGTGGGGTCCGGCTCCTGTGAGGGGCTGGAAGCCTCACCAGATGGCAGAACACCCAGCAGAGCCTGAGACTCTCGCACCCCTCATGCTCCCCTGAGAGAGGTACCTGAAGGCCCAGCCCCGCGCTCTTAGACCAGCGCCATTCCACCAGAGCCTGAGACGGGTGCACGCCCCTCACCCTCCCCTGAGAGAGGTGCGTGCAAGCCCTGCACTCTTAGACCCAGAAAGACCAGGCACTCCCAGCCCGGGCCGCGGGAAAATCTCAGTGTATGATCGCTGCTTGGAACCTCTCTGGCGGTCTGGAGCTGCCCAGACAGCCGCCGCTGCCATGGTTTTGGGTACAAGCAAAAGATCCTGTATCCCCAGGGACCGCGACTCGGAACCTGCTCTGCCAGCGGCCAAGGGGGAATTTATTTGGGCTCTGCAGCCAGACTGAGGCTTCTCTCTGCGAGGGAGGTCAGGGTGCAGTTTGCTTTCCTCTAAACCTACAAAAACCATCAAAAGCGGTCAAGGCAAGAGAAAAAAAAAAGTGAACAAACATAAAAACCTCCAGAGAACAAAAGCCTGAAAAAACCAGTTTCCTCAGAGCCCACCCCCTTGAGGGGGGCGGGAGGACTTAACTCAGGGAACATCATTGACTGAAAACCCACGTGGCAGGCCCCTCCCCCAGAAAACCAACCAGGAAAGGGAAAAAAAAAAAAAAAAGACGACAAGAGAACAACCACCACTACTTCATAGGACAACTTTTATTTTTAACTCGTTCCCACTATTCTGGTTCATTTCTTTTTATATAGACAATTTTTTAACCCATTTACCATCACAGTGAGATGTACAGTACATCAAATTCCATAATAACCTTCTAACCTGAACTTTTTGATACATACACCTGTGTTTTTCTTTTGCATTTCTATTTTTTTAATTTTTTTTAAAGATTTTATTTATTTATTTGACAGACAGAGATCACAAGTAGGCAGAGAGGCAGGCAGAGAGAGAGGAAAATGCAGGCTCCCTGACGAGCAGAGAGCCCAATGCGGGGCTCGATCCCAGGACCCTGAGACCATGACCTGAGCCGAAGGCAGAGGCTTAACCCACTGAGCCACCCAGGTGCCCCTAATTTTTTTTAATTTTAGTTTAGTTTAGTCTAGTTTATTCCTTTTTTATTTTTATTTTCTAATATTCATATAGAGTTAAACTTCAAGGTAATCCCCTTTCCCCAATCAATGCTACCCCTATAGGTAAACCAATTTTTAATCCCCTTTTAGCTTAGGAAAGTTGAGTCCTTTAACAAAGATATCAAGATACATCCAGGAAGAATCAAAACGACCTTCCTTGCCCACACTGAGAATTTATTACCACTCTCCCATCTTTTTCTTCCGCCAGTGTTTCTGTGTTTTTGTGTTTGTCCTGATAGTATATAAATCTTATACTTGGGGTTCTTTTTGATGAGGTTCTTCCTTTATTTGCTTATATATATATATATATATATATATATATATACATTTTTTTCTCTTGTTATATACTTTTATCAGTCTTTATGTTTGTCTGTTTTTGTTTGTATACTTCATAAATCTTACCTTGGGGCCCATTTGGGCTGAACCTTCTATCTTCCCTTTTTTTCCTCTCTCTCTCTCTCTTTCTCTCTCTTTTTTCTTTTTCTTTTCTTTTTTCTCTCATTTGGGTGGGGAATCCTGATTGCTCAGAAGCGTTCCAGGGTGCACCTCACCTCACCACGGTCGATACATCCAGCTACATCCGTTCAGTCATCTCTCACCAAAATGACTAGGAGGAGGAATGCTCAACAGAAGAAAAATACAGAGGATGGGCCTCCTGCAACAGAGCTAATGGCTATCAACATAGACAATATGTCAGAAAGAGAATTCAGGCTAACAATTATCCAGGCAATAGCTAGGTTGGAGAAAGCCATGGATGACCAAACAGAATTGATTAGGGCAGAGCTGAAAGTGACCAGAGATGATGTTCACAATGTTAGGGCAGAATTGAAAGCCACCAGGGAAGAGGTTCACAATGCTCTCAATGAGTTCCAATCTAATCTAAATTCTCTAAAAGCTAGGGTAACTGAGACAGAATATAGAATTAGTGATCTGGAGGACAAACAGATAGAGAGAAAGGATCAGGAGGAAGCCTGGAACAAATAGCTTAGAAGCCACGAAAACAGAATCAGGGAAATAAATGATGCCATGAAACGTTCCAACATCAGACTTATTGGAATCCCTGAAGGGGAGGAGAAAGAAAGAAGTCTAGAAGATACAGTGGAACAAGTTCTTCAGGAAAAATTTCCCAATCTTGCAAATGGAACCAGCGTTCATGTACTACAGGCCGAACGGTCTCCACCCAAGATTATAGATTCCAAAAAAACATCAAGGCACCTGATAGTCAAATTGAGGAATCATAACTGTAGATATAATCTCTTGAAAGCCGCTAGGACAAAGAGGCTCCTTACTTACAGAGGAAAGCCCATCAGAATAACGTCAGACCTGTCCACAGAGACCTGGCAAGCCAGAAAGAGCTGGCAAGATATATTCAGGGCACTAAATGAGAAGAACATGCAGCCAAGAATACTTTATCCAGCAAGACTGACATTCAAAATGGATGGAGAGATAAAGAGTTTCCAAGACCGGCAAGGCTTAAAAGACTATGCAACCACCAAGCCGACACTGCAGGAAATATTAAGGGGGGTTCTATAAAAGAGGAAAAATCCTAAGAATAGCATTGAACAGAAATATAGAGACAATCTACAGAAAGAAAGACTTCAAAGGTAACACAATGTCAATAAAAACGTATCTATCAATAATCACTCTCAATGTGAATGGCCTAAATGCACCCATAAAACAACACAGGGTTGCGGATTGACTAAAATGACAGGACCCATCCATATGTTGTCTACAAGAGACCCATTTTGAACCTAAAGATACTCCCAGACTGAAAGTGAAGGGATGGAGAAGCATCTTTCATGCCAATGGGCCTCAAAAGAAGGCCGGGGTAGCGATTCTCATATCAGATAAATTAGATTTTAAACTAAAGACTGTAGTCAGAGATACAGAAGGACACTACATAATTCTTAAAGGGACTATCCACCAAGATGATCTAACCATTGTAAATATCTATGCCCCCAATATGGGAGCAGCCAATTACATAAGAAAACTGTTAATCAATATGAAGAGTCATATTGATATGAATACATTAATAGTAGGAGATCTTAACATGCCTCTCTCAGAAATAGACAGATCATCAAAGCAGAAAATCAATAAAGAAACAAGAGCATTGAATGACACATTGGACCAGATGGA
This sequence comes from Enhydra lutris kenyoni, assembly GCF_002288905.1. Classification (NCBI taxonomy): domain Eukaryota; kingdom Metazoa; phylum Chordata; class Mammalia; order Carnivora; family Mustelidae; genus Enhydra; species Enhydra lutris. The sequence continues at coordinate 18,289,346 of NW_019154098.1, read as the reverse complement.
CCTCATAGATATATACAGAACATTCCACCCTAAAACAACAGAATACTCATTCTTCTCAAGTGCACATGGAACCTTCTCCAGAATAGACCACATACTGGGTCACAAATCAGGACTCAACCGATACCAAAAGACTGAGATTATTCCCTGCATATTCTCAGATCACAATGCTTTGAAACTGGAGCTCAATCACAAGGAAAAGTTCGGAAGGAACTCAAACACCTGGAAGCTAAAGACCACCTTGCTTAAGAATGCTTGGATCAACCAGGAGATCAAAGAAGAACTGAAACAATTCATGGAAACCAATGAGAATGAAGACACTTCTTTCCAAAACCTATGGGATACAGCAAAGGCGGTCCTAAGGGGGAAATACATAGCCATCCAAGCCTCCCTCAAAAAAACTGAAAAATCCAGAATACACCAGCTGTTTCTACACCTTAAAGAACTGGAGAATCAACAACAAATCAAAGCAACTCCACACATAAGAAGGGAAATAATCAAGATTAGAGCAGAGATCAATGAGGTAGAAACCAGAGATACAGTAGAACATATCAATGAAACTAGAAGCTGGTTTTTTGAAAGAATCAATAAGATCGATAAACCATTGGCCACACTAATCCAAAAAAAAAAAAAAGAGAGAAAAAGCCCAAATTAATAAAATTATGAATGAAAAGGGAGAGGTCATAACTAACACCAAGGAAGTAGAAACAATCATCAGAAGTTATTATCAACAGTTATATGCCAATAAGCTAAGTAACCTTGATGAAATGGATGCATTCCTGGAAAACTATAAACTCCCAAAATTGAACCAGGAAGAAATTGACAACCTGAATAGACCGATATCTAGTAACGAGGTTGAAGCAGTGATCAAAAACCTCCCAAAAAACAAGAGCCCAGGACCTGATGGATTCCCTGGGGAATTCTACCAAACTTTCAAAGAAGAAATAATACTTATTCTCCTGAAGCTGTTTCAAAAAATTGAAGCAGAAGGAAAACTTCCAGACTCTTTCTATGAAGCCAGCATTACCCTGATCCCCAAACCAGGCAAAGACCCTACCAAAAAGGAGAATTTCAGACCAATATCACTGATGAATATGGATGCTAAGATTCTCAACAAGATCCTAGCAAACAGGATCCAACAGCACATTAAAAAGATTATCCACCATGACCAGATAGGATTCATCCCTGGGCTGCAAGGATGGTTCAACATTTGCAAATCAATCAATGTAATAGAACAAATTAATAAGAGAAGAGAGAAGAACCACATGGTCCTCTCAATTGATGCAGAAAAAGCATTTGACAAAATCCAACATCCGTTCCTGATTAAAATGCTTCAAAGTATAGGGATAGAGGGAACATTCCTGAACTTCATAAAATCTATCTATGAAAGACCCACAGCAAATATCATCCTCAATGGGAAAAAGCTTGCAGCCTTCCCGTTGAGATCAGGAACACGACAAGGATGCCCACTCTCACCACTCTTGTTCAACATAGTATTAGAAGTCCTAGCAACAGCAATCAGACAACAAAGAGAAATAAAAGGTATCCAAATTGGCAATGAAGAAGTCAAACTCTCTCTCTTCACAGATGACATGACTCTTTATATGGAAAACCCAAAAGACTCCACCCCCAAACTACTAGAACTCATACAGCAATTCAGCAACGTGGCAGGATACAAAGTCAATGTACAGAAATCAGTAGCTTTCTTATACACTAACAACAAAAATACAGAAAGGGAAATTAGAGAATTGATTCCATTTACTATAACACCAAGAACCATAAGATACCTGGGAATAAACCTAACCAAAGAGGTAAAGGAACTGTACTCGAGGAACTACAGAACACTCATGAAAGAAATTGAAGAAGACACAAAAAGATGGAAGACCATTCCATGCTCTTGGATCAGAAGAATAAACATTGTTAAAATGTCTATACTGCCTAGAGCAATCTATACTTTTAATGCCATTCCGATCAAAATACCACCAGTATTTTTCAAAGAGCTGGAGCAAATAATCCTAAAATTTGTATGGAATCAGAAGAGACCCCGAATTGCTAAGGAAATGTTGAAAAACAAAAATAGAACTGGCGGCATCATGTTACCTGATTTCAAACTTTACTACAAAGCTGTGATCACCAAGACAGCATGGTACTAGCATAAAAACAGACACATAGACCAATGGAACAGAGTAGAGAGCCCAGATATGGACCCTCAACTCTACGGTCAAATAATCTTTGACAAAACAGGAAAAAATATACAGTGGAAAAAAGACAGTCTCTTCAATAAATGGTGCTGGGAAAACTGGACAGCTATATGTAGAAGAATGAAACTCGACCATTCTCTTACACCGTACACAAAGATAAACTCAAAATGGATAAAAGACCTCAACGTGAGACAGGAATCCATCAGAATCCTAGAGGAGAACATAGGCAGTAACCTCTTCGATACCAGCCACAGCAACTTCTTTCAAGATATGTCTCCAAAGGCAAAGGAAACAAAAACGAAAATGAATTTTGGGGACTTCTTCAAGATCAAAAGCTTCTGCACAGCAAAGGAAACAGTCAACAAAACAAAGAGGCAACCCACAGAATGGGAGAAGATATTTGCAAATGACAGTATAGACAAAAGGTTGATATCCAGGATCTATAAAGAACTCCTCAAACTCAACACACACAAAACAGATAATCATGTAAAAAAAAAATGGGCAGAAGATATGAACCGACACTTCTCCAATGAAGACATACAAATGGCTATCAGACACATGAAAAAATGTTCATCATCACTAGCCATCAGGGAGATTCAAATTAAAACCACATTGAGATACCACCTTACACCAGTTAGAATGGCCAAAATTAGCAAGACAGGAAACAACATGTGTTGGAGGGGATGTGGAGAAAGGGGAACCCTCTTACACTCTTGGTGGGAATGCAAGTTGGTGCAGCCACTTTGGAAAACAGTGTGGAGATTCCTCAAGAAATTAAAAATAGATCTTCCCTATGACCCTGACATTCCACTACTGGGTATTTACCCCAAAGATACAGATGTAGTGAAAAGAAGGGCCATCTATACCCCAATGTTTATAGCAGCAATGGCCACAGTCGCCAAACTGTGGAAAGAACCAAGATGCCCTTCAACGGACGAATGGATAAGGAAGATGTGGTCCATAGACACTATGGAGTATTATGCCTCCATCAGAAAGGATGAATACCCAACTTTTGTAGCAACATGGACGGGACTGGGAGAGATTATGCTGAGTGAAATAAGTCAAGCAGAGAGAGTCAATTATCATATGGTTTCACTGATTTGTGGAGCATAACAAATAGCATGGAGGACAAGGGGAGATGGAGAGGAGAAGGGAGTTGAGGGAAATTGGACGGGGAGGTGAACCATGAGAGACTATGGACTCTGAAAAACAACCTGAGGGTTTTGAAGGGGCGGGGGGGTGGGAGGTTGGGGGAACCAGGTGGTGGGTATTAGCACGGGCATGGATTGCATAGAGCACTGGGTGCAGTGCAAAAACAATGAATACTGTTACGCTGAAAAGAAATAAAAAATTAAAAAAAAAAAAAAAAAAACGAGTTGGATGCTTACCCGACTGAGCCATCCAGGTGCCCGAGGCACTCTCTTTTTAAATGTGTTAGTCAAGTCCAGTCAGGAGATAGAGACCTCAGAGTAATATGAAATGGGGATTTTTAATATAAGGAGTAATTAACTATTAGCAAGGAATTAAATATTGCTAGGAGATAAAAAAGACCTCAAAGAATATCTTTGGGTTGAGGGGGAGTATCCAAGTGTGAAACAAATATGGAAGGCTCTTCCCAAAGCCGGACTTCAGTCATTGTTGAAGAGGGTATAATTGCAGCCCTCTGGAGAGTGGAGAATGCTCCTGAATTCCTCTTGGGCAAGAGATTTTGCACAGTTGGCACACGTGCTTATGGGATTAGATTGATGCGCAAGGCAGTATGAGCTCGGAATTGAGCATGTAGGAAATTCCCCTTGGAGTGCCAGAAGGCCACATTGGGTGGGCAGGAAACCACTTTCTAAGGTGCTGAAAAAATATGCTGTGAATCTGGCATGGAGAAGCTTTTGAACTTGCTGGAAAACTAGCCAGGGTACAAGCTGGATTCAACACAAAGCCACTGGGAAACAGCTGAGAAGAAAGGGGAGTGTATTAAACTGTCTGGGAAGCTGGCTATGGAACTTGCAGAACTGAGAAACTTACCATGTGAGACACTGCTGAACATGGGGAAGCCAGCTGGGCCACCCATAGAATTCAATGAGAATCTGCCCATGTGGGTTGCTGCTTAACTTGTCAAGAAATTAGATGGATAACCCCTGGAACTTACCCAGATATTGTTCTTGGGGAGAACCGCTAGACTTGTTTCAGGGAAGTCAGGTGAGGCATCAGTGGCACTCTCCATTGTGTGGAAAAGGAAATCCTAAACTAGCCAGTTAGGACCGCAGATCTTTCTGGGTAATTCTGTAAGCGATGCTGCTCAACAATCAATTGTGAGAGCTGCTGAAATTCACAGAGAATTTGCTCTCCTGGCTGTCAGGCACACTAGTTCAGTTTTCCCCGCAGCAGAAAGAAACAAAGAACTTTAGAACCAAGAGGACAAGTCCCATTCTCCCTGAGTGTCACTCCAGTGCCCTCTGCTGTTGAAACTTTTTTTAAGTTCCAACTTTTTTAAGATTCGGTGAATTTGGAGCTCAGACAAAAGAAATTAATGAATGGTCCAATCTATTCCCAGGCTCAATCCCAAAGGCAGGATCAAATCAATCCCAAACCTCATCTTTGTGAATCTATCTCCTGAGATGACTTATGGTACCAATACTGTATCATCTAAGGTCCAGTCAGAGACAGAAACCACACAAAAATATGGAAGAATCAGGAACTATTTCCAAGGCATTGACTACTAAAAGGAAATAAGAGAAAATCACAAAGAACCATCTACTTCTCAGAGAGAGTACCTTAGGAAGGCAGATTTTGAGGGAGATAATCCTTCTCAAGCCTGGGATTCAGATTTCGGTGGAGGATAGAGGGCTGCAGCATCTACATCTGCTGAACTGTGTATGACCAGAGCTGATCCACAGTCTGTGGGCTGAGCAGGTGAGCTGAAGAGCAGCTAGGGCTGACAGGCTAAAAACCTCCCTCTGGAACACTGGTGATAGGAGGATGGTAAAAAGAGAACTGTAGCCCAGAAGAGGCAGGCAGTGATTTTTTTTTCCCCCAAAACCTTATCAGCAGACTGAGGTGGGTGGGTGGGAAATTAAGCAGGAAGCTGTCAAGCTGTCAGGTGTGTTGTTGAACTTACAGGGGACATGGCTGGGCACCAGCAGGATTTACCAGGTAGTCACCGGGAAGAGGCCAGCAGAGGGGAGGGTGCTATGAAACTCTCTAGAGAGCTGCCTGGGGCTCCCAAGAAGGATCCGAAAAGATGGTTGTGGGGGAACCTCTTAGTGATGACGCCTGCAGAATGCCACGGACCCTTGCGGGTGAGCTCCAACAGGGGCCATCATGTCAATATACCAGCCCTTAACTGGTACAAGAAGCAGCAAAGCATTCCAGGGTCAAGAAGAGAGGACTTGTCCTCCTCCAGTATTTTTTTAAGGAAACAAAATGTTTAATGTTTAAGTATCATTTAGGACAAAGAAGGGCAGGTGCGGCGTTGAGAAGCAATGGGTCAGTTGTTCAAACACTGGCTCTCCAGGCAAGTTCTTCCTAGGGATCCTCTCCATAAATGATCTGCACCAGGGATGTATTCCTTCCCCTGCTCTAGGAATAGAAGGTTTTCTGTTCCCTTCCTTCAGCTGCAATGGATCTTCATCTTTGGAGAGTGAGAGGGTGAGTTGCTTCAGGAACGTACAGGAGAGGCAAGGGTCCCAAGGCTTCTGCCAGACCTGCCTCAAAGGGAGGCGTTCTCTTCTCTGAACTTGTTCTCAGTTTTTCTTGTGGACATTCATTAAGGTCTGTGAAAAAGTCTTCAAGTGGGTGGAACCCTTCCTGCCTATGCCACTCAGGGGGTCCAAACTCTCACAGTTGTTCACAATCAGCCCCTACAGCATTTTGTCAAAAAATGCAGCTCAATTCTTCCTACTTTCTGGAATGCCCCCCAGAATCCACTAGCTGCTCCAGATGAGCAAATTCTCCTGTCCAATCCTCTTAAGAGCACCTATCTTTGCTTTGATTTGGGGGTCCATTGCTTTCACTGTGACTCCGCTCTCTGATGAATTCAAGAAAAGCTGTAATTTTGCAGATTATCCACTGTGTTGTTAAGTCGGAAGCAATGCTCCTTCTAGCTTTTTACATTATAAGGGCAGGAGAAGAAACCTTCCCATAAAATGTTATGTTTGGAGAAAAGTGAAAGAATAAATACAAGTAATGCTTTTTTTTTTTTTTTTTTTTTTTTAAGGTAAAACATTTCTAAGTCACCCAAACTGGAAGTTATTTGGATCACCGTGATTTCCTTCATCTCGGCACATACTAGTTATTTAGTATTCCAGTTAAAATGTGTTCTTTAAAGTTTAATACAATAGGTTTGTATTTAATACAAACAGGTTTGAACCAGGAGGCTCTTATTTAAATTTCCTCTTAGAACATCTTGTTTGAATTGAGAACCTATATTATAACGTTATATTTAATTTTCAGTCCATTTATTAATTCATTTATTTATCTGTTCATGTACTCATCTATTCACATACCTACATATTTACACCCATATACATTATACTACATGACAATAATATTAAATATTAGAGAGGCAAAAATAAAAAATAAATTAGAAAAGAATATTAAAATACCTATTCCATATCACAATTTAGAGACATGAATGTCTTTAAAATATTTTTTATACAATCTTTCTCTTTTATCTTGGTTCTCAAGTTATCTCCTGCTCAGTGCTGCGTAGTTTATATTCTCTATTCATCAAAAACTTGGCAGGCAGTTTGTATTTTTAAAATATAACAAACCTTGCTTTCTTTTTTTTTAAATCCAATATGGTTCAAATTATTCTGTAATTTAGCACTGTAATAAATGGATAACCATAAATGTTTGTTCTCCATTGTGTTGCATATAGTCAAATCTTCCAACTCCCTCACCTTAAATAATGTCTTCTAACTGATCTCCATCATCCATTGTTAGCAGCCCAGTGCATTCCACTGTGTTCTGTCTGATAATTCTATATAGGAAATGTGAACTCCAACTTCTTCAGAGTTTTTCACAGCAATTAGAATAAAGTCCAAAGTCTGGAACTCGTTCTAAAATTCCCCAAATGATCTGCCTTTTACATTCCATGTTTATTCCTTACATGCAGCCACACACACCCCCCCCCCATTGTTTGAAAGTTTTATTATCCTCCCTGCCTTGCCATCTATGTGAAAGCTGCTCTCCCTGGCAATAATGCTTTCCCCCAGCCAATAATCAAAACTTTTCCAAGTTTCCTCACCAATCATCTCTTTCTTCTCAGACTAAACAACATGGTCTACCAAAAAAAGGGGGAAAAAAATCTAAAAGTCCTGTTTATTTTCCCTAGTACTATGTGCCAAGAGTACTGCATAATGACTCCTGGCCAGCCTCCTGAGATGCTTGTGCATCACCACCATCCTGCCAGATTCTAAGCAAACTGAGGGCAGAAATGGTGTCTACTTTCCACACCAGAATCTCTCAGAGGAATGCAAGGTTTGGCAATACTGAAAATAATAAAAATTTGGAAGCATGCTGAATAATGTTTAAAACAATAAAACAAACTCTTACCCAAATACATTTGCCTCTCCCTTCCCCAACTGGCTGAGTTTTTAAGATTTTTAATCTATTAGGTGTTCTGTAACCTTTGTGTCCTATTGTTTCTTTATAACATGACTTAATATGTGATTCTCAATTGCTCAAATTGTGGTCTAAGGTCATTTTCACGTCAGTAGTTATGTTTGGTTACTCATAATGGGCTACTTTTTTGACATGTGAGAATCACATTCAGAAAAAAAATACACAAAAACAGGTATTTTCCAAACACAAATAACTATGTTAGATGCCACTGGAAAATAAGGAAGCACAAAAGAGAGTTATTAAAATAAAACATTTCTATATCTCCCAATAGGTGAGAATGGAGAATGTGTCAAGTCAGTAGTGAAAGTGTAGACAAATATTTTTTTCATAGGAAGAAGCATTAGACTAATGTGGAAAGTTTTTCCAAAGGACAGAAGAGATAAGGGAAGTCAAGGGTCTACTAAATCTTAAGTAGCAAGACAAGTTTCAATAAAAGTGAAGAAGCTGGTGCGCTCAAGGTAGAAATAAAAGAGTGATAGAATTAGAACCAGAGGTGTATAAAGTTTTTGACAGAAGCTCAACTGCCAAAGCCAAGGTATTAATAAATCCTGAATGTTAGGCTAAGAGGATTGAGCTTAATTTTGGGGTAAAAATGTAAAATAGAAAATTAATTACTCATTTCTGTGTGACACAAAGCTGTGTTTGAATGTGACATGAAGCTTTGTGATGTGCTGAGGCAAGCACAAAGATAGGAGGTGTCTGAAATAACAGAGCTCAAATAGAACATCCAAATTATACAACGGAGAGATTTAGAACTCTCTTATACCATACTGAGCTTCAGGATCACTGTAGTGAGTGTAGAGGAAATAAAATTGAACAGAGGTGGGAGACGTTTTGAATATAGTGAAGGAGTAGGTTGTACTTGCATTCTGGATGTAATGCCTACAACGTTATACAAAAAAAATTTGTAAAGTGGGAAGGCATTCTATGGCTGCATATAAGGTGAATTAAAACACAGGATAGAATGAAGCCAAGAATTATATATCCGACAACGTAAGACCAAAGAATTTTTCTTTAGTAAATTAATATAGCAAATATTTTTCAATGTCCTCGATATACATGATGTTAGGCTAGATGCTGAAAATACGAAGATGAATAATAAATTTTCCTGACTCTATATAGATTCACAAATGTGAAGAAAATGCACATTTATTAGAATATTTCTAAATAAAGTGATGTGTTTCATTACGTTTCTCTGTGGTCTGAATGTTTGTGTCCTCTAAACTTCATGTGGTGAAACCTAACCCCCAATGTAATATTAGGAGGCAAAGTCTTTCAGAGGTGTGATTAGGTCATGAGGGCAGAAATCTTATGAATGGAATCAGTGTCCTTATAAAACAAGTGTTAGAGAGCTCCCTGGTCTCTTCTGCCCTGTGAGGCTGTAAAAGGTAGTCTCAACCTGGAAGAGGGTCCCCAACTGACCATGCTGGCACCTTGTTCTTGGGCTTTCACCCTCCAAACCTGTGTGAAATAAATTTGTTAGGTCATAGTAGTGTAATAGTCTGTCTATGGTATTTTGTTGTAGCCACCCCAATGGACAAAGACAAGTTGCTCTGGGAGCACATGGTGAAGTGGCCTCAGCAACCCAGAAGCCCTGAGAAGACTCCCAAGCTGAACAATGATAGAAATTGTTACAGTTGTCTCTTTGGAATACACTACTACTGGACTGTTTTCCCCTAGATTTGGCCAAAGCCCCTGATGTTCTGGTGTATTTGCTCTCTGAGATGTTGAGCATCTATGATGCCTCAACCTTCCCAGTTCAAGATTTCTTACACCAATATCTCTGAAATCAGTTTTCAAGAATTGTTATAATCTGTAAATTTGGTCTTATTTATGCACAACATAATCCAACAGCTGGATGCTGTAAATGTTTCCATCCTTCTATTAGACTAGAGTCATTCTAAGACTTAAATGAACATGAAGAGGCTCAACCACCAAACAAATCCTGGCCCACAATCCTGTCAACACGCTCATTAATTCTGGTAACAGTGAAGTAGTGTTCATGTTGGTCCATGAAGTTAAATCAATGCTCAAAAATAATGCATGCAATTAGCCAGGTCCTATTCTAAAGCATTCTGGAAATGGCTGACAATAACAGAGTTGAGTTCCTAGCTCCTGCAAAGCTCAAGTTCTAAAAGAAGTAGTGGATGAGCAAAGACATAAATATAGTGTGTTTGGTGGTAATACAGTTTACAATAAATATAAGTCTTAAGAAGATAGACAGCATTAAGGGACAATGGGACTCAGATCTAGAATGCCTCTTATACATACATACAAAGCAACACTTGAGCAGAGACTTGAATGAATGGGGACAGATACCAATATCTATTTCTGGTAGTGGTTTTCCCTGCAGACTGCCTGCCTTTGAATCCTGGCCTTGCCAGTTGCTAGCTGGATAACCTTGGAAAGTACTATCTTCCATAGCTACAAAAAAAGTAGTGATAATAGTACACACCTACTAAAGTATGAAGTTTATGGCATTAATTCATAATACCAAGTATTATTATTATATTTCATGTAATTTAGCTAAACTATTTTATTCACTTCTTTGCATACGTATGTGATTTAGGATTCAGTCAAAAACATGGGTATTTGTAGTATGACTAATTCCCTTCTGTGATACCCATCACTATTTGATAATTATCTATTTTGTTAAAATATATAAGAATGTAGTGTAATCCATAGAAAATATAATAATATCCTAAGAAATCACAACTCTTTGGTTAAGTACAAGGAAAAGTACAGGGAGGAATCAGAAGTGTTTTCATGCTTGTATCACTCAAAGTAGGAAGTGAATAGGTATTGACGGGAAAGAGAAAGTAGAGCATAGAAAGCTGTAAATTTAGACAGTATTCCAACAATTTACAGAATTACAAAAGAATACATATGTACCAAAAAACATTAAGTTTTAAATATATGTATTACATACACAAACACATTATTGTGTATTACATACACAAACACACACACACACATACACCACATTGTCTTTATCTGTTCATCTGTTAGACATCTGGGCTCTTTCCATAGTTTGGCTATTGTGGACATTGCTACTATCAACATTGGGGTGCATGTGCCCCTTTGGATCACAACATTTGTATTCTTTGGGTAAATACCTAGTAGTGCAGTTGCTAGGTCGTAGGGTAGCTCTATTTTTAACTCTGAGGTACCTCCATACTGTTTGCCAGAGTGGCTGTACAACCTGTATTTGAGGTTGTGGAGTAGCAAATTTTCACTTTGCTGAACTTCTTTGACAGCTACATTTTTATTCCAAAAGAACTTTGGTAGTCTTGCTTGGATGGATTGATTTTGTTAACTTTCAAAACCACATTTTGTGATGGGGAGGAGTCAAGATGGCGGAGAAGTAGCAGGCTGAGACTACTTCAGGTAGCGGGAGATCAGCTAGATAGCTTATCTAAAGATTGCAAACACCTACAAATCCAACGGGAGATCGAAGAGAAGAAGAACAGCAACTCTAGAAACAGAAAATCAACCACTTTCTGAAAGGTAGGACGGGCGGAGAAGTGAATCCAAAGCGACGGGAAGATAGACCGCGGGGGGAGGGGCCGGCTCCCGGCAAGCGGCGGAGCAACGGAGCACAAAATCGGGACTTTTAAAAGTCTGTTCCGCTGAGGGACATCGCTCCAGAGGCTTAACCGGGGTGAAGCCCATGCAGGGTCAGCGTGGCCTCAGGTCCCGCAGGGTCACAGAAGGATCAGGGGTGTCTGAGTGTCCCAGAGCTTACAGGTATTAGAACGGGGAAGCCGGCTACAGAGACAAAGCCGAGGAGTAAGCTCTAAGCTCGGGGTTACCTTGAACCGGTCGCAGGCTCGGTCAGCTCGGAGCGTGGCCGGAGGCAGGGTGACGGGAGTAAATCGGCGCTGTTCTCTGAGGGCGCACTGAGGAGTGGGGCCACGGGCTCTCGGCTCCTCCGGGCCGGAGACCGGGAGGCCGCCATCTTCATTCCCGCCCTCCGGAACTCTACGGAAAGCGCCCAGGGAACAAAAGCTCCCGAAAGCAAACCCGAGCGGATTACTCAGCCCGGCCCCTGGTAAGGGCGGTGCAACTCCGCCTGGGGCAAAGACACTTGAGAATCACTACAACAGGCCCCTCCCCGAGAAGATCAACAAGAAGCCCAGCCAGGACCAAGTTCACCTACCAAGGAGTACAGTTTCAATACCAAGGAGAGCAGCGTAATTCCAAAGGAGGAGAAAGCAAAGCACGGAACTCATGGCTTTCTCCCCATGATTCTTTAGCCTTGCAGTTAATTTAATTTTTTTTCTTTTTTTTTTTTCAATTTATTTTTCTTATTCTGCTAAATTTTTTTAACTTTTACCCTTTTCTTTTTTAACGTTTT
>NW_019154098.1:18109001-18277072 GCF_002288905.1 Enhydra lutris kenyoni | reverse complement strand
TTCTGAACCTCTTTTTATCCCCTTTCTCCCCCTCACGATTTGGGATCCCTTCTGATTTGGCTAAAGCATATTTTCCTGGGGTTGTTGCCACCCTTTTAGTATTTTACTTGCTCCTTCATCTACTCTTATCTGGACAAAATGACAAGGCGGAAAAATTCACCACAAAAAAAAGAACAAGAGGCAGTACCAAAGGCTAGGGACCTAATCAATACAGACTTTGGTAATATGTCAGATCTAGAGTTCAGAATGACGATTCTCAAGGTTCTAGCCGGGCTCGAAAAAGGCATGGAAGATATTAGAGAAACCCTCTCGGGAGATATAAAAGCCCTTTCTGGAGAAATAAAAGAACTAAAATCTAACCAAGTTGAAATCAAAAAAGCTATTAATGAGGTGCAATCAAAAATGGAGGCTCTCACTGCTAGGATAAATGAGGCAGAAGAAAGAATTAGCGATATAGAAGACCAAATGACAGAGAATAAAGAGGCTGAACAAAAGAGGGACAAACAGCTACTGGACCACGAGGGGAGAATTCGAGAGATAAGTGACACCATAAGACGAAACAACATTAGAATAATTGGGATTCCAGAAGAAGAGGAAACAGAGAGGGGAGCAGAAGGTATATTGGAGAGAATTATTGGAGAGAATTTCCCCAATATGGCAAAGGGAACAAGCATCAAAATCCAGGAGATTCAGAGAACCCCCCTCAAAATCAATAAGAATAGGTCCACACCCCGTCACCTAATAGTAAAATTTACAAGTCTTAGTGACAAAGAGAAAATCCTGAAAGCAGCCCGGGAAAAGAAGTCTGTAACATACAATGGTAAAAATATTAGATTGGCAGCAGACTTATCCACAGAGACCTGGCAGGCCAGAAAGAGCTGGCATGATATATTCAGAGTACTAAATGAGAAAAACATGCAGCCAAGAATACTATATCCAGCTAGGCTATCATTGAAAATAGAAGGAGAGATTAAAAGCTTCCAGGACAAACAAAAACTGAAAGAATTTGCAAATACCAAACCAGCTCTACAGGAAATATTGAAAGGGGTCCTCTAAGCAAAGAGAGAGCCTAAAAGTAGTAGATCAGAAAGGAACAGAGACAATATACAATAACAGTCACCTTACAGGCAATACAATGGCACTAAATTCATATCTCTCAATACTTACCCTGAATGTGAATGGGCTAAATGCCCCAATCAAAAGACACAGGGTATCAGAATGGATAAAAAAACAAAACCCATCTATATGTTGCCTACAAGAAACTCATCTTAAACCTGAAGACACCTCCAGATTTAAAGTGAGGGGGTGGAAAAGAATTTACCATGCTAATGGACATCAGAAGAAAGCAGGAGTGGCAATCCTTATATCAGATCAATTAGATTTTAAGCCAAAGACTATAATAAGAGATGAGGAAGGACACTATATCATACTCAAAGGAACTGTCCAACAAGAAGATCTAACAATTTTAAATATCTATGCCCCTAACGTGGGAGCAGCCAACTATATAAACCAATTAATAACAAAATCAAAGAAACACATCGACAATAATACAATAATCGTAGGGGACTTTAACACTCCCCTCACTGAAATGGACAGATCATCCAAGCAAAAGATCAACAAGGAAATCAAGGCCTTAAATGACACACTGGACCAGATGGACATCACAGATATATTCAGAACATTTCATCCCAAAGCAACAGAATACACATTCTTCTCTAGTGCACATGGAACATTCTCCAGAATAGATCATATTCTCGGTCCTAAATCAGGTCTCAACCGTTATCAAAAGATTGGAATCATTCCCTGCATATTTTCAGACCACAATGCTCTGAAGCTAGAACTCAATCACAAGAGGAAATTTGGAAAGAACCCAAATACATGGAGACTAAACAGCATCCTTCTAAAGAATGAATGGGTCAACCAGGAAATTAAAGAAGAGTTGAAAAAATTCATGGAAACAAATGATAATGAAAACACAACGGTTCAAAATCTGTGGGACACAACAAAGGCAGTCCTGAGAGGAAAATATATAGCGGTACAAGCCTTTCTCAAGAAACAAGAAAGGTCTCAGGTACACAACCTAACCCTACACCTAAAAGAGCTAGAGAAAGAACAAGAAAGAAACCCTAAACCCAGCAGGAGAAGAGAAATCATAAAGATCAGAGCAGAAATCAATGAAATAGAAACCAAAAAAAACAATAGAACAAATCAACGAAACGAGGAGCTGGTTCTTTGAAAGAATTAATAAGATCGATAAACCCCTGGCCAGACTTATCAAAAAGAAAAGAGAAAGGACCCAAATAAATAAAATCATGAATGAAAGAGGAGAGATCACAACGAACACCAAAGAAATACAGACAATTATAAGAACATACTATGAGCAACTCTACACCAACAAATTTGACAATCTGGAAGAAATGGATGCATTCCTAGAGACATATAAACTACCACAACTGAACCAGGAAGAAATAGAAAGCCTGAACAGACCCATAACCAGTAAGGAGATTGAAACAGTCATCAAAAATCTCCAAACAAACAAAAGTCCAGGGCCAGACGGCTTCCCAGGGGAATTCTACCAAACATTTAAAGAAGAACTAATTCCTATTCTCCTGAAACTGTTCCAAAAAATAGAAATGGAAGGAAAACTTCCAAACTCATTTTATGAGGCCAGCATCACCTTGATCCCAAAACCAGACAAGGATCCCATCAAAAAAGAGAACTACAGACCAATATCCTTGATGAACACAGATGCGAAAATTCTCACCAAAATACTAGCCAATAGGATTCAACAGTACATTAAAAGGATTATTCACCACGACCAAGTGGGATTTATTCCAGGGCTGCAAGGTTGGTTCAACATCTGCAAATCAATCAATGTGATACAACACATTAATAAAAGAAAGAACAAGAACCATATGATACTCTCCATAGATGCTGAAAAAGCATTTGACAAAGTACAGCATCCCTTCCTGATCAAAACTCTTCAAAGTGTAGGGATAGAGGGCACATACCTCAATATTATCAAAGCCATCTATGAAAAACCCACCGCAAATATCATTCTCAATGGAGAAAAACTGAAAGCTTTTCCGCTAAGGTCAGGAACACGGCAGGGATGTCCGTTATCACCACTGCTATTCAACATAGTACTAGAAGTCCTAGCCTCAGCAATCAGACAACAAAAGGAAATTAAAGGCATCCAAATTGGCAAAGAAGAAGTCAAACTATCACTCTTTGCAGATGATATGATACTATATGTGGAAAACCCAAAAGACTCCACTCCAAAACTGCTAGAACTTGTACAGGAATTCAGTAAAGTGTCAGGATATAAAATCAATGCACAGAAATCAGTTGCATTTCTCTACACCAACAACAAGACAGAAGAAAGAGAAATTAAAGAGTCCATCCCATTTACAATTGCACCCAAAACTATAAGATACCTAGGAATAAATCTAACCAAAGAGACTAAGAATCTATACACAGAAAACTATAAAGTACTCATGAAAGAAATTGAGGAAGACACAAAGAAATGGAAAAATGTTCCATGCTCCTGGATTGGAAGAATAAATATTGTGAAAATGTCTATGCTACCTAAAGCAATCTACACATTTAATGCAATTCCTATCAAAGTACCATCCATTTTTTTCAAAGAAATGGAACAAATAATCCTCAAATTTATATGGAACCAGAAAAGACCTCGAATAGCCAAAGCAATATTGAAAAAGAAAGCCAAAGTTGGTGGCATCACAATTCCGGACTTCAAGCTCTATTACAAAGCTGTCATCATCAAGACAGCATGGTACTGGCACAAAAACAGACACATAGATCAATGGAACAGAATAGAGAGCCCAGAAATAGACCCTCAACTCTATGGTCAACTCATCTTCGACAAAGCAGGAAAGAATGTCCAATGGAAAAAAGACAGCCTCTTCAACAAATGGTGTTGGGAAAATTGGACAGCCACATGCAGAAAAATGAAATTGGATCATTTCCTTAGACCACACACGAAAATAGACTCAAAATGGATGAAGGATCTCAATGTGAGAAAGGAATCCATCAAAATCCTTGAGAAGAGCACACGCAGCAACCTCTTTGACCTCAGCCACAGCAACATCTTCCTAGGAACATCGCCAAAGGCAAGGGAAGCAAGGGCAAAAATGAACTATTGGGATTTCATCAAGATCAAAAGCTTTTGCACAGCAAAGGAAACAGTTAACAAAACCAAAAGACAACTGACAGAATGGGAGAAGATATTTGCAAATGACATATCAGATAAAGGGCTAGTGTCCAAAATCTATAAAGAGCTTAGCAAACTCAACACCCAAAGAACAAATAATCCAATCAAGAAATGGGCAGAGGACATGAACAGACATTTCTGCAAAGAAGACATCCAGATGGCCAACAGACACATGAAAAAGTGCTCCACATCACTCGGCATCAGGGAAATACAAATCAAAACCACAATGAGATACCACCTCACACCAGTCAGAATGGCTAAAATTAACAAGTCAGGAAATGACAGATGCTGGCGAGGATGCGGAGAAAGGGGAACCCTCCTACACTGTTGGTGGGAATGCAAGCTGGTGCAACCACTCTGGAAAACAGCATGGAGGTTCCTCAAAATGTTGCAAATAGAACTACCCTATGACCCAGCAATTGCACTGCTGGGTATTTACCCTAAAGATACAAACGTAGTGATCCGAAGGGGCACGTGCACCCGAATGTTTATAGCAGCAATGTCTACAATAGCCAAACTATGGAAAGAACCTAGATGTCCATCAACAGACGAATGGATAAAGAAGATGTGGTATATATACACAATGGAATACTATGCAGCCATCAAAAGAAATGAAATCTTGCCATTTGCGATGACGTGGATGGAACTAGAGGGTATCATGCTTAGCGAAATAAGTCAATCAGAGAAAGACAACTATCATATGATCTCCCTGATATGAGGGAGAGGAGATGCAACATGGTGGGTTAAGGGGGTAGGAGAAGAGTAAATGAAACAAGATGGGATTGGGAGGGAGACAAACCATAAGTGACTCTTAATCTCACAAAACAAACTGAGGGTTAATGGGGGGAGGGGGGTTGGGGGGGTGGGATTATGGACATTGGGGAGGGTATGTGCTATGGTGAGTGCTGTGAAGTGTGTAAACCTGGCGATTCACAGACCTGTACCCCTGGGGATAAAAATATATTATATGTTTAAAAAATAAATAAATTAATTAATTAAAAAAAAACCACATTTTGATTTTATTATAATTCTTTTCTAGAGAATATAAATAACATTTACTGAATGGTTACATTATGATAGATTCTGATCTTTTTTCTGTTTTAACTTGTAAGAATATAAAGGTGTAGGGGCACCTGGGTGGCTCAGTGGGTTAAGCCTCTGCCTTCGGCTCAGGTCATGATCTCGGGTCCTGGGATGGAGCCCCGCATTGGGCTCTCTGCTCAGTGGGGAGCCTGCTTCCTCCTTCCTCTCTGCCTGCTGCTCTACCTACTTCTGATATCTCTCTGTCAAACAAATAAGATCTTTAAAAAAAAAAAAAAAGAATATAAAGGTGTAATTCTACCTATTTACAAATAAGCAAGCTGAAGTCCAGCCATTTATCTAGCAAATGAGAAGTACAGGAGTTTGGGATGTCTTTAATTTTAACTTGACAGGGCACAAGCTACAAACTCAGATATGTGCTTTACAAATAGTTTCTCTGACAGAGGACTAGGATCTAGAAGGTATAAAGAACTCTCAATACTCACACAAACTCTCAAATAATTACATGGAGATATCTTAATATTAAATATTTCAACATGATTAGCCAACAGGGAAATGCAAATTAAAGCTCCAGTGAATATAAATGTGCATCTATATGAATAGCTAAAATAAAAAATAATGGCAGCACCAAAGACTGATAAAATGTGGAGAAAATGGGTCACTCATATTGCTGGTAGGACTTTAAAATTGTATAGTCATTCTGAAAAATATTTCAGCAATTTATTAACAAACTAAATATGCAGCTACCATATATGATCCAGAAATTGCCAGTCATTTGGCAACAACCATTTATCCATGAGTCCCAGTAAAATAAAAAATTAGATTCACACAAAAACATGTACACAAATGTTTATGGTAGTGTTACTCATAATTGTTCCAAAGTGGAAACAAATCAGATGACCTCTACCACATAAATTGTTAAACATAATGTGGTACTTCCATACCTTAGAATATTAAGGGATTAAAAAAAACTATTGATATAATAAAAGCTAGGATGAATCTTCAGAGAATTATACTGAATAAAAAAAAAAAACTCAAAGGATTGCATACACTGTGATTCTATTTATATAACATCCTTAAGATGTCAAAATTATAGAAATGGAGAACAGATTACTGGTTGCCATAAGTTAAGGAAAGGATGGATGCATGATAAAAGTGAATGGGCTGTAAAAGTGTAACATGAGGAATTCTTTGGTGAGGGAATATTCTGTATCTTCATTGTATTAATGTCAACACTACTTGCAAATTCACATGAAGTTATAACAAATGATACAGAATGATCCTATATATCCTGTACCAGTCTCTCTCAATACTAACATCTTGCAAAAGCATAGTGAAATATCACATTTCAAAGTAAAAACAAAACAAAAAAAATAATAATGTTTAAATTAATCTAAAAAAGATAGCTCACAAAGATTCATATGGCCATCAAAGCATCAGGTTTATCCAGATGTAGACCAGAACCAGACTACTGAAAACATCTTAAATTTCTACCACAGTCCACTTCTAGTCACCAGTGTTTGCAGTTCTAGTCTCTCTTTCTTTCTCTCTCTCTCTCTCACACAACACACACAATCTATAATCAAAGGAAACAATTCATAAAATGAATCCATTATTGTCCTCCTCAAAATTCAGAATTTTATGTTATTATGTACAAATATGTCTACTCTTAATTCAAATATCTAAGGACTAAAAACAAAAATGTTTTCAAATACACACATGAAACATCATAAAGAAAACTGAATAATACATAAAATTCACTGCTGTGTAACAATTCTGATAACCTGATAGACATTTTAAGGACACCTTCATCACAGGGATAGCTTTGAATCAAATAAAAAGGTTTCAAAAACATAAATTTTCTTTCCTTGTAATGTCTCTGTGGCTCTCAACCTTAGTCACTGCTGGAGAAATCTGAGTCTCCAAACTATGATCATTTTCTACTTTAGGTCTAGAGACTGAGTGCACAAGTAATTTTCAAAAACTACTTGACTATATCAGATTAGTCAAGGTCCTCCAGTGGGAGATAGATACAGATGGCAGTTCTGTAGCAAATCTCTATCAATATATGTTTAGAGGGGGTGGTGGAGAAGATGAAAGTGGGGGTGGAAAATAAATTGATTACAGGGATTGGCTCATACAGTTATAGAGGCAGAGAATTCCCCATGATTTGACATCTGCAAATGAAGAATCAAGAAAACCAGTGGTGTAATTCAATATACAGCTGAAGAAGTGAATATTGGCCAGGGGAGATGGAGTAGCCAATGGTGTAAATCCTAATCTCATTCTGAAAACTCAAGAACCAGGACAAGAGAAGAAGAAGCTCAGCTCAACCAGAGAGAGTAAATTTGCCACTCTTCTGCTTTTTTGTTCTAATTAGGTCCTCAATGGATTGGATGATGCCCACCCACATTGGTGAGGTCATTCTTCTTTACTCAGTCTACTGATCCAAATTCCAATCTCTTCTAAAGGCACCCTCACAGACACACCAGAAATACTATTTTGCCAGCTATTTGGGCATCCTTCATCCTGGTCAAGTTGATACATTTACATAAAATTAACTATCATTGGTTAATTTTTTAACCAATGACTGTTTTGTTCACTGTTGCATTCCCATCACCTGACACATAAGATACCTTCTATACATTAACTATAGCTAGCCAAAGGTGAGTCAGTATAACATTCAGTATTTTCATGTGAATAGGAAGTATCTTGACACAGATAGTGAGACTCATGATGTAAACAGGAAGGGCAGACTATATCTGTGTTAATTAGAGTCTTGCCACAGTATTTGAAGGAATTATTCAGTATTACAGAGTATGATTATGGACTATTATGGACTAGCAACAGAAACATAGGCAGTAACCTCTTCAACATCAGCTGAGCAACTTCTTTCAAGACATGTCTCCAAAGGCAAGTGAAACAAAAGCAAAAACAAACTTTTGGGACTTCATCAAGATAAAAAACTTCTGCACAGCAAAGGAAACAGTCAACAAAACAAAGAGGCAACCCATAGAATGGGAGAAGATATTCGCAAATGACACTACAAAGGGCTGATATCCAAGATCTATAAAGAACTTCTCAAACTCAACACCCAAAGAACAGATAAACAAGTCAAAAAATGGGCAGAAGACATGAACAGACACTTCTCCAATGAAGATATACAAATGGCTAGCAGACACATGAAAAAATCATCATCATTAGCCATCAGGGAAATTCAAACCCAAACCACATTGAGATACCACCTTACACCAGTTAGAATGGCAAAAATTAACAAGGCAGGAAACAAGAAAAGTTGGAGAGGATGTGGAGAAAGAGGAACCTCTTACATTGCTGGTGGGAATGCAAGTTGGTGCAGACACTTTGGCAAACAGTGTGAAGATTCCTCAAAAAATTAAAAATAGAGCTACTCTATGACCAGGCAATTGCACTACTGGGTATTTACCCCAAAGATACAGATGTAGTGAAAAGAAGGGCCATATGTACCCCAATGTTCATACAAGCAATGTCCACAATAGCCAAACTGGGGGAAGAGCCAAGATGACCTTTAACAGATGAATGGATAAAGAAGATGTGGTACATATATACAATGGAATATTAGTCAGCCGTCAGAAAGGATGAATACCCAACTTTTGCATCAGCATGGATGGGACTGGGAAGAGATTATGCTGAGTGAAATAAGTCAAGCAGAGAAAGTCAATTATCATATGGTTTCACTTACTTGTAGAACATAAGGAATAACAGGAAGGACATTAGGAGAAGGAAAGAAAAGTAAAGGGGGGAAATAGGAGTTGGAGACAAACCATGAGAGACTGTGGACTCAGAAACAAACTGAGGGTTTTAGAGGGGAGGGGTGTGGGAGGATGGGTGAGCCTGGTGGTGGGTATTAAGGAGGGCACATATTTCACGGAGCACTGGGTGTTTTGCCTAAACAATGAATTTTGGAACACTATCAAAAACTAATGATGTATTTTATGGTGACTAATTAAATTAGTAAAATTTTTAAAAAAAT
This sequence comes from Enhydra lutris kenyoni, assembly GCF_002288905.1. NCBI lineage: Eukaryota > Metazoa > Chordata > Mammalia > Carnivora > Mustelidae > Enhydra > Enhydra lutris. Next base: position 18,267,785 of record NW_019154098.1, on the reverse strand, counting down.
AAAAATTTTTAAAAAAGAAGTCAATCAATTGGTTGATATACCTAATCACAATGAGATAACAACAAATTAACTGTATGAAATACAAATGGCAAGAAGCTAGGAAGGTAGATGAAACCTTAAATAGGGAAACAGTAATCTGAAAATAAAAATAAAATACAGAGCAGAAAATTTCCATATATTTTTAGCAGAATGAGGTTTTGTGATGGTAGAATGATGCTCATACTATCTTATCATTGTCACCCTAGTTTGGGAGTCTCCTGCTAAATTGCTGATAATGAAGTATGTAAGGAGGACCACATTCCTGGTATCATATGGGAACAGTTCAATAAGAACCACTGTAACAGACAATATCAGTGTTCTATTCCTTCGGATTCTTTATTAGCTACATATGCCAATCCCCCATGTTCTGCATGTTTTCTTCTCTCACCTGGGCTTCCAGAGGATTTCCTTTGGGCACTGAAGTTATCTTGCAGGTTTGGAAATCTAGAAGTACCTGGAAATTTTATCCACACCCCCAACACACACATAATGTTTCCTGAATCTAAGAGCTAAAAAAACCCCCGAAGCCCAGCACGTTCAATGCAGACAGTATTCTCAGGTGTAACTTATAATCTATAGCTCTAGGAGTGCCTGGGTGGCTCAGTCAGTTAAGCATCAGATTCTTGGTTTTGGCTCAGGTCATGATCTCAGGATCATGGGGCCAGCCCCACTTCAGGCTCCACACTCAGTATGAAGTCTGTTTGAGATTCTCTCTCTCTCTCTCTCTCTCTCTCTCTCTCTCTCTGCCCCTCCCCCCCTGCTCACATTCTCTAAAATTAATAATATCTTAATATATAAATAAAATCTTTAAAAACAAGAGACGGTCACCCAGATGGCTCAGCAGGTTAAGCATCTGCCTTTGGCTCTGGTCATAATTCCAGTGTTGTGGGATTGAGCTCCACTTCTGTTTCTGTTCTCTTGAGCACTCTCACTCTCACAAATAAAATCTTTAAAAAAAATTTTTAATTAAAAATAAATAAATAAATAAAATCTTTATAATCTATAGCTCCGTTTGGAACAGAATCTGAGATTTCACCTGAAATTAAACCCTTGCTTGAATTCTTTCTCTGTCATGCTTCCCAATGCCTTACTGTTTTTTTCTGAGAGAATTTTTAAAAAAAATCATTTCTTTCCATGGTCGGAATCTACTTTTAGGAGAAGCCAATCTAAAATACTTGATACCAAGAATGATCCCAAGCAGCAGACCCTAATGATGAGATTCTGTGTTTGGATTACTTACTGTTGAGATGGAAAGGAGGAGCCAATTACTGGTAAGAGCCCTTAGCATGCTCTAGCCTTGAAATTGCTAAAATTCTCAACCATGGTGATATCAATGAAAAACACTCTGACTTGACTGTAAGGTCTATGGTAACAGATGATTGCCAATGATTTTGATGTTCTGAACAAAGAAAATGATTATGCATGTTGGTCAATTACTAACTTAAGGCAAAGTGTGAAAATCAGACAGTTGTCCTCTAGTATTTAAAAGACCTTTATCAAAGAAATAAATAAGAGACCATTATCATTTATAGCCTGAGGGCATACACAGCTAAGACTAGGTACAGAATCTAATCTAAGAGTGATGACATTTGCAAACGTTTAAAGAAAGCTGATTTGCAAACTTGGTCAAGTCTCCTACATCAAAATCAGTATCCTAATGGAGAAGAGGGATCATGAAACTTGGAATGTAATTAGATGTATGAATTCTCCTGAATGCCTAAAATGAGAACTTCTGAGTCTGCAGAAGTGGCCCACTTGTTATAACCATACTGCAGAGTTGGGATGGACCTTCAACCAAAATTTAGTTTGAAAATCAATACTGATGACATCACTCAAACATCAAGAAGATATGAGAAGGTTTATTGTTCATCCACTGAGATTTTCTAAAGAAAGCAGGGCAGTTCCAAAGAAAGTCCAAAAATGGCTTTGGAAAGAAGACTGGGTTGGGGTTTTTATGGCATTTATAGGGTTGGGCTAGGATGATGCTTCCTGAGAACGGTATGAACTTTCCACCAGCACCATCAAAAAGCACTTGGGCATTATCATCAGCTGACCAAGATGTAGACCAGAGGGAAAGAGTGTGGAACTCAAAACTCAGCAAACATCAAAAACTAGTCAGACTCTTTATTATACCCACTCACCTCTGTTAGCTTATACCAACATGTTCCCCACCATTACCTGAATACTATGCAAGAGAAGTTGTGAAGAAAAACAGTGCTTATTCCCCTTAATACTTGCTTAACTCCATTCCATCAAACCAATAACTAGGGCCAACCCTCATCATGTTTAAGTGCCAAAGTGTTGAACCTAACAAAAAAGGAAAGCACAACTTCTCACTGAAGGAATTGCAAACCCTGGATGAAACAGACCCAAGGGAGCCAGGTGAGGCTGCCTGGCCATAAATTTTTGAGATTATGAATCAAGAGGACTAGAACACTAATATAGACGCAACAACATGGGTGGACCTTGAAGCCTTTATACTAAGTGAAATAAGCCAGAAAGAGAAAGACAAATACCATATGATCTCACTTGTATGTGGAACCTAAAAAAAAATTTAAAAGTTTAAAATTTAAAATTTTTTTTAGAAATTCAGATTAGCTGCTTCTGGAAGCAGGCTGGGTAAAATGGGTCAAGGTGGTCAAAAGGTAAAACTTCCAGTTATAAAATAAATAAGTCCAGGGGATGTAACATACAGCATGATGACTATAGTTAATGATACTCTGGTATATTTGAAAGTTGCTAAAAGAGTAGATCTAGAAGTTTCTCATTACAAGAAAAAAATTGTAACTGTGTGTGATGATGAATGTTGATTAGACATACTATGGTGACCATTTTGCAATATGTGTATGTATATAACTAATATAATGTTGTATGCCAATTATATCTCAGTAAAAAAAGATACTTAGATAAGGGGGAAATGATTAACTAGCATGCAGCTACTCTTCCATGACTCAGGAATAATTACTGAGATGATTTTTGGAAGTACAGTAAAAAACAATAGCTCATATTAAGTAATGAAACCGTTTCCAAACATGACCAGTTAGAATGTGAAATAAGGGATCCAAAAAAGGTCACAAATAGAAACACAATCTAGTTAAAATGGATGTTTATAGTTTTTACACCTAGATCTTTCAGATTCCAACCAATGGGCTGTCCACCAATGGATTTGTTATCCCATTCCAGCCAATGGGTTAGCCACTGAAATTATGAACCCGGAAACATCTAGTAATAGTAATATGTATATATTGCATTTTGTTGATGTTGCGGCCGGCACGACAAATTGACCAGGAACGTGAGGGTAAGAGGATGAAGAAAAGAACTCAAGAAGCAAAGAGATGGGGGCAGGAGGAGCACTGAGGAGGATGTCCAACAGTGCTAAGTTTATTCAAAGCATTAAGGCCATATATATAGTGATAGGAGAAGCAATACACCTGTGTCTAGTTAAACAACCACGAGTTCCCATAATAAGTTTCACATTTAACTATAAGCAGACCTCGTGACGCCAAACGGCTGATGCTAGTACAATTGTTCTGTATTGATACAGCAAACCTGAAAGTAATTTATAAGCAGTACTAGGGCAGCAAGGACCAGCAACGAACTTTTGACCCCAACCGAATTGTTCTCATTTGTTTAGCAAGCGTGTGGGAAGTCACGTAGGCGAGCGCACAACACATAGCACAGACCCTTTCTCAGTGCTACTCAACTTTTCCCGTCCTAAACCTTTTGTTAGATTATTCAGACTTTAAAGGAGGCACAAGTCAGGGTCTGGTTTGGTCCTCATCTCAAGCCTCTCACATGTTGACTTGCCCTTTGAATTTAAATCCTTAATGTCTGTAGGATATTTGCAGTATTTGAGAAGTTAAACTGCCCATAAAGATACTCAAAATACCCAAAATTTCAACAGGTCTAGAAGCCAAAGAGAAGGCCATCTTGTCCCTGTGAGGAAGTTCCTACTCTTGTCTGCATCAGCTGCTGCTGGAGCAGTCACAGCACGGACACCTAACTGCACAGGCAGACCAATCTAAGTGGGAAGAGTCATTCTTCTTCCGTGCAAGGTGGCATGCCTAGTGTGTGTGAGCCTTAATCCCTTCATTGGCAAAATTAGAGGACTGGTTTTTTCTTCAGGTTGTCTCCCAGAGCTGGAACCCAGGCAACTATCATTCTGCAGTTCAAATACTCTGCCTGTGGTCACATCATTAGGAAACAAAGGACATTTCAGTTCTTCAGGTTTGTTTGTTTCATAACAAAAATTAGAAGGAGTAGTAATAAAAGAAGAGCTGTTAAAATATTTAAGATCTGTATAAAGTGAGTGTGTGATCTATTTTTAGTTCTCAGTTGATGTGAGGTATTTTATTTTGCACTTTAGCAGGAGAATATCACACTAATATGACACTAGTATTCTATTTTAAAGATTCAAGATGTTGGACTTTTTTTTTTTTAAGTCATTAGGGAGAGGGAGAATAAAAACAAAAACAAAAACAAAAAAACGTATGCTGTTGTGTATGCTCCTATCAGAGAAAATTTTCTTTTTGCCAGAGGGAATGAAAACAACTTTATCTGGCTTGTCTCATGGGCACCCACATATAAAACTAAGAACTAAATGTGTTTCATGTTCATATTCTTGGATTTTGGATGTGGTTTCGTAAGTTAATCATACTTATTTCAAGGACACACCCATTACTGCCACACGTAGGTTCCCCATTTCTTTATCCTCGGGAGATGCTGTTGAATTAAGTTTGCTAGTGTTGAGATTTGTATATATAAATAAGAAATACTGGTCTTAAGTTTTCTTTTCCATCGGAGTGAGTTTTTATAGTTTGTATCTTTCTTGAAATTTGTTCATTTCATCCATGATCTAATTTGTTGGCGTACAATTCTTCATAATGATCCCTTATGATCTTTTATTTCTCTAAAGTTGATAGTAATGCTCCTTTAATTTCTGATTTTAGTAATTTGACTTTTCTTTTTTTTTCTTGGCCAGCCTAGCTACAGGTTTGTCAGTATTGAGAATTGTTTTCAGAGGGGTTAACTTTTGCTTTGGTTGATTCTCTCTGCTGTCAGTCTATTCTCTGATTCTTTATTTTCTGCTCTAGTCTCATTCTTTCTTTCCCTCTGCTTGCTTTGGGTTTAATTTTCCCCTCCGCTTCCAATGTCCCAAAGTAGAACTTCAACTTGTTGATTTGAGATCTTTCTTCTCTTGAATGCAAGCACTTAAAACTACAAATTTCCCACTGTGTCATTCTAAGTTTTAGAAAAGTATTTTCTAATTCCCATTGTGATAGTTTCTTTGAAACATTGTTTAAGAGGATATTGTTTAGTTTCCAGATACTTGGGAATTAACCAGATGTGTTTTTAATTTCCAACTTCATGTCACTGTGATGGAAAAATATACTTTGTAAGATTTCAGTCCTTTTCAATTTGAGTCTGGTTTTATGTACTAGCATATGATCTATCTGATGGGTGTTTCATGCACGCTGGAGATAATATGTTTGTCTGCTGTTGCTGTGTGGAGTGTTCTATGGATGTCCACTAGCTCAGGTATGTGGGTGTCATTTTTCAAGCGTTCTATTTCCTTGTAAATCTTCAGCTTATTATATCTATTACTGAAAGCTGAGTATTAACATCTATTCCTGTTGATTAAAATTTCCCTTCCCTCCAGTGTGTCACTTTTTCCTTCTATATACTCTGGTTTGTTTCTGTTTTAGGGCACATATATGTTTATAGTTGTTATAATTAAATGATATATTAAACATTTTGTCATTATAAAAAAAATCCTTGCCTCTTACTTATATTTTCATTTTTACCTAATTGCACTAGCTATGATCATCAACACAGTGTTGACTATAAGCAGTGATAGTGAGAATCCAGTCTCAAGCCCACCTATGATATGACACTTCAGTGACAACCTCTCTCCAAACACTAACACTCCCCATGCAACCAACCCATGTTTTTCTTTTTGCATTTCAACTCTCTTACTCCCATTCATCATTTTTGCAGACTCATCAAATCTCTATTTATATTTTGCTGCAACAATGTGGCTTTCCATACTATGACAATTTCCTCTTCTCTTCTTGTTTTCTTGTCTATTTGCATTCCTTGCTTTTATTACATAAAACATAATTTACTAGCACAATTATTTGTTCTTACTTATTCAAATTTTAACCTCTCTTAAATATTTACAGATAAAATCATAAAATGTCTGAGATTGACTATAAAATATTGCAGCATAGAACAGAGGAAGAGAAAAGTAGCAACAGAGGTGACTGCATTGGCCATGTGTTGACAATTACTGAAGCTGAAGTATACATTATTGCACATTGTACTCTTTTAAGGTTTTATGTTTGAAAATGCCCACAATAGAGAAGTTAGCATGAAAAATAAATAAAATCTGTCTCTTCTGATGGTAAAATTTGTGAGTCAAGGTAATGTCATTTTTTTCCCTCCAATCTATATGCCTAGTGACTAGCAAATTTCCACATGTGGCACACATTGGTCAGTCATCAAATGATTACTGTTCATTGTCCCAGTTTCCTAATTTTGAGTAACAACTAAACACAAAATGTAGTAGCATAAAATGAATTCTTATTTCTTGTGTTTCTGGGATTTTTCCTCAGAAGATAATTTCTTACAAGGATTTATTTATTTGAGAGAAAGAGAGTAGGGGAGAGGGGCAGAGGGAGAGAGAATCTTAAGCAGACTTGGCACTGAACATGGAGTCTGATGCAGGGATCAATCTCATGACCCTGGGATCACAACCTGAACCAAAACCAAGAGTCAGACACTCAGCTGACTGTGGCACATACGCACCCCAAAAGATCATTTTCATTTGAGATTTCTCATGTGTTTGCCTTTATATGGAAGTGGTGTAGGAATCATGGGAAGACTTCTTCATACATATCTGACTATACCAGCTTTGAGTTGGCCAAGCATCTCCCTCCACATGAATTGCTTACATATCCTTAGAGTTTGGGAGTCACAGGGCAGTAGAACTTTGTTTTGTAGGTGGTTTCTGGCTACTCTCAGACAAGTTTTCCAAAAGACTCAGGTGAAAAGTACAATATTTCTAGTTATCTAGTTTTGAAAGTACCATAATATAATTTCTGTCACATTCTGTTGGTCAGGCAAGGCATTAAAGTTGAGCCTCAATCAAGGGGAGAAAAATTTAACTCCATCTTTGATGTAAGTACAAAGATGGAAGAAATAAAGGGCAGTCATCTTTAGTGATTATTTATCAGAATTATTGAATACATGAAAAAAATGACTTAATGATACATCTAATCTCCAAAGAGAACCTGTGTATTGATATAACAATTGCCAGTTTTTAGAATTCATTTTTTCCCATTGCTAGATGTCTTGTGTTTAAAAGTTTCTACCTATGTGAAATGGAATAACCCATATCCATTGTCCCACCAGTGTCTCTTACTATCATTTTAGACAAAGCTGATGTAAGTTTTCCTCTTTCAATGTGGGAAATAAATATTTTAAGATCTGGTTAATTGAAAGAAAAACTGCCATTAGATCTATGTGTTTATAAAGCAGAGATATCTTTCAGGTAAAGTAATTGTTCATCTGTTGTCCTGATTCAAGCATCATGGCCTTTGCTCAAATTTTACAACGTGTGGGAGATGTTGGAAAATTTCAGGTTTTTTTAGGCATTTTGATCTCACTGATAAATACCCTGATGAATACTGGCAACTTTGTGGAAAACTTTTCAGCAGCCATCCCTGCTCACCGTTGCTATACACATCTCCTTGACAATGCCACGTTTGTCACCAGCAATTATATGAATTTAACAAATGAAGCTCTCCTGAAGGTCTACATTCCCAAGGACCAAAACTACAAACCAGAACAATGCCATCGATTTCAACACAGGGAAAACTCTCAGACTCCAGTGTGTCCACCACAAATACCAGTGAGCTAGAGGCAGAACCATGCTTCGATGGGTGCATTTATGAACAAAGAAAGCATTTTCACCTCTAGTATTATGACTAAGATATGACACAAATACCATGAAGACAAGTAGTAACCAAACTTTTCTAGGGCATAGTTCTATAGTAAATCTACTCAATGCACTCAATTATAAGACATAATTCACGAGTAATAAGTAAAATAAGAAAACAGAACTCTGAGTATTTATCACCCATAAAATATGTTACTTTTTCTAACATAGAAAACATTGATTTAGACTAAAGGTTATGGAATCATATATTTCCAAACAGATCAAAGTCCTTGATTTGGCACACACTTGCCATGTTCTTACTTGAGAGCTTATGCTAGGTTATAAATACACAAACATGATGTCTAACAGAAAAATATGAAACATACACGAGCTCTAGTATGAATAGTAATATAAAACAAAGCATTCCTTATTTCCCTGACTTACTGATACTCATATATCATGACATATATTTTGTGTGTCTCGATTTCTATCATCTTGGAATACTTTCATTTTTCATGACCCACCACTAGATCTGCTGCCACTGTTAAATTTAATGGTATAATCTGATTTTGAAGCATATAAAATCTGTAACTTACCTCCATTTTTCTGGATATCATGTTTAGTTTCATAATAAATTTGGAGTCTCTTTTTAATGATTGATAATTCATATTTTTTGTTTAATTAATGCATTAATTTATTTAACAAAATAAATCTTATACTTTTCTAGTGTTAAAACACAAGAAAGGGCGCCCGGGTGGCTCAGTGGGTTAAAGCCTCTGCCTTCGGCTCAGGTCATGATCTCTGGGTCCTGGGATCAAGTCCCGCATCAGGCTGTCTGCTCAGCAGGGAGCCTACTTCCCCTTCTCTCTCTCTGCCTGCCTCTCTGCCTACTTGTGATCTCTGTCTGTCAAATAAATAAATAAAATCTTTTAAAAAATACACAAGAAAAACATGAAAAAGAAAAACCAATAAAAAATCTATGAAAACATTTGTTTTACATGCTTCACAAGCATCATCTTTCCCCAAACTTGCCCCTTAAGTGCTCACTTTCTATAGAAATGACACATGAACACATCATTTATCCAATAAACTCATTACTTGTGCTTCTTTTCCATATTTTTATTTTCAAATTCTCCCCAAATATCATCTAATTAAGAACTTAAATAAAATATTCATCAACTGTTATACCTCAACTCCTACAAATATGTCTCAATAGTGTTTCTCATTTATATCGCCGTGATATTCTCCCAACAGTGAAGTTTGAACCCTTATCCACATAATTTCCCAAACTGCAACAAGAGGGATTATTCCGAAAACAGAAATATTATACCTCTTCCTTGAAGATCTTTTCAGGACTTTACACTGTATTTTTGGTTTGGTTGGTTGGTTGGTGTTTGTTTTTTGGGGTTTTTGTTTTTATATAAGCTCAAGTCTCTATCCAGAATTATGAGCTCCTACATGATATATGACTTTAAAGATTTCTCCGCTCTTCTGTCATTTCCGTATCTTCCCTGATATTTGTACCTATCTGTACTCAATTTTACGTGTTCTCTGAAGTGCTGTAATCCACTTATTCTTGAGTGACTAAATTTTATTTCTCTGCCCATAATTTTCAGTTCTTCATTTAAGCTTACATAGTATTTTTTCCTTGTTTTTCAAATCTTGATTTAAATAGCCACTCGTGATAGGGTTTCTAGGCACATTACAATCGCATACCATTCTATACTTACTCCTGGGACTCAGTATTCAAGCTTTAATTTGTCTTATATCTTTGATTCCTCCCAGAATCTTTTAAACATGAAAGCAGGGACAGTCTTTCTAGATCTTTGCTTTAATTCCAGTGCCTGGCAAACTACTTGGAATTTAATAGCCTTAGTTTAAAGCACTAAATAAATCCAAATGTCTTACCAGATAGCTAGTTTGCCTCTCAAATACTTACCTTGCAATTCTATCCCTTCATTCAGTTTCTCTGTAAACCTGCTGTTTTTATTTATATTTTTCAGTGGGATTTAGTGTGTGATAAACAGTCACTCAAGTCATTGTCACAATCCATATTTATGTCAGGGCAAATGATCAGAACACCAATAAGTGGCTACTTTGCTGAGAGGTGAGTCTCCTAACCTACAAATGATTAAAAAGTAATGAATAAACAACCTCTTTAAGATCATTATTCCACATGCTGAAGGTTAGAAAGAGATCTACAGCAAATGAAAAAAAGTTGGAAAATTTTATATTTTTTAAATTTTTTTTAAAAAGTTGGAAAATTTTAAATGAGCAGTACAAACTGGATAGAGATAAACAGCTCCAAAGAAAGAATAAGGCCTAGAATCAGCAAGAACAGACTTCCAGAAGTTAAGAAGATCATCTGAAGCTTTAATTATAGGAAGAATAATATGTAGAAGAACTCTGATAATGTAGGATACATTACAGTAAAATCCTAGTAGTGGGACTAAGATCAGTAAATAAGTGGAGAAAGGTATACTCAAGGTAAGGGAAGAAGAGCATAAAGGACATAAGTTAACTGCATACCATTCATAAAAGATATAATGTTAGAGAAGGTAAAATGCCCAGATTTTGAAGACCTTTGAAAGACAGTCTAATGAGATTTCATTGTCTTCTGAGGCCCCAGGGTACAACAGAAAATTATTGATATTTTCTGTGAAATAATGGAAATGGGTTTTATGAGAAATGGCTTGATAGAGAAAAGTACAGGAGATGGGAGGAATATGATACAGTAGGTACGCAAACACTACAGAAATAAAATAAATAAAATACCTCCAGCATTGCAAAGTTGTAATCTGTGATGAAATACTCAGACAGAGAATCGAGTTAATTAAGTGAACCCCCTTTATAAGAAAGAAATTAACATAATAGAAACATGAAAAATTATTATGAAACCATGATCCCGTTTTGAAAATCTAAGACGAAGACTGTTTTGTAAGTATTTCAGGACAACAGATGATTAATTAGTGCTTAAAATTTGCCAGGAATTGTACTGAATGTTGCTTCTCTAATATCATTTCTGATGGCAAGTATTTTAAATTTTCATGAGGAATATGAGCTCTTCTTAGAACAATTCCATCTAGTCTGATAAATGTAACAATTGAGGCAAGAACCAGATCTTGTAGGATCATCTTTAGGAGGTCTAGGTAAGACTTATGTCTTTATCTACAAGTACACAATATTTTTTGAATGTTTACTAACTCAATTTATTATTCTCTAGATGTGGCCATAAACAAATATTGCTATATTCTTCTCTGATTATTGGATTGCTGGGAACTTGCTCATTACTTGCTCCAACTTTCCAAGTTTACTGTATATTAAGATTCATTATGGTAATAGCACTGGGCACAATACTTGGCAATAACATTGTACTTTGTAAGTCAGTTTTAGTTCTCAGCCTCCAATTTGGGAAATATTTTAAATGCTTCCCATTTTATTGTCCATTAAAACTCTTTTTCCCCCTTTCAGTTGTAGAATGGATTCCAACAAAATCCTAGCCCATAGTCGTGACAACTCTTTCCTTGTCTATCAGCAGTGACCAGATTTTACTGTCTGCATTGCCTTGTATCTTTCAAGAATGGCACATTCTATGATTAGTCATCTCTGTGCCCTATATTGCCTGTTTATTTCTGCAGTATATTAAATTTTATTTTATGGTTTTGTTTATTTATGGGACATAAGAACAAAAGATTTGCCGCACTGTTCTGGTTATTACTCTGCAATAAACTCTCCATTGTCTAACCGCATCATATTAGAGACCCCAAGCAAGAATTCCCAGCAGATTCAAAACAGAGAGATGGGAGAGAATAATAATTTTTTTCCTACCATTATCTGTAGGCCCTTTCACTCATATATCTTCCTGGAGTGGATGGCTGGAATGGGTAGGGGGTGGTTGAGCATCTCTTTGTTCACAAGGCTTCTCCAGAGAGCTAGCTTGGGCTTCCTCACAGCATGACAGTCTCAAGTTATTCAGACTTCTTATATGGCAGTTGGCTTTCCCCAAAGTGAACATTCTAAGAGACAGGAAGCAAAACGTGACAGTCTATTAAGGTCTGGGTTCAGAAGCTGGCACAGCTAATATCCTCCATATGGCATTAGACAAATCTGTCAGATCCTGTGGAGATTCAAGGGGAAGAGATCAGTCTTCATTTCTTACCAGGTGTGCCCAGAACTCTGCAGCCATTTTTGAGCTGCCAAACTTATAAGCTTACTCCACCGAATTCTATTCCTAATAAATAGGTGAAGTGAAAAGACTTAAAGACTTAAATACTAGGACTTGGATTTAGAGAAATTTGAAGATGCATTTTAGTATCTACTATTTTAAGCAATTATGTTCACCAGTTTAATTTATTAAACTGACATCAACCTTGTGTTTTCCTATTCTTTGCCATAAGTGGTTACTTTGTGGACAGGTGCACCTCTGGTTCTAACCAATAAGTGGTTAAAAAATGATGAATAAGCAATCCCTTTGTTATGAACATTATTTTGCATGTTAACAGTAGAAAGACATTTGCAGCAAGTAAGAAAACAAAATTGGAAAGGGTTAACTTTGCACTTCCAACTATTATTTACCATGTTTAAATGTCCTCTTTGAAAACCTATAGATTTTAAGGGTTTCTATTTCTTGTTTCTTATTCTAATAAAGTATACATGTACTTGACTATCAGACATTGCTTTGTGAAAACACTTTCACATAATAAAGTAGTGGGTTTACTGGAGACTCAATATAGATAAATTTATAAAAATTAAATAATGCCATAAAAAGGCTAATTGTTCAAATGTGGAAATAGGACTGGCCTTGATGACATGTCTGCACTCTTCATACAGGTGTTTTTTTCAGAATCTGCATGCTGGCTGATTATAGCTGGCAAATTAGAGAAGGCCTTGAAAGAACTGAAGAAAGTTGCTCAATTTAATAGCAAAAAAGATGCTGCAGAGAACCTGAATATTGAGGTGGGAGAAAAAAATAGCTCTATCATGAAGCTTGTTTCCCATCCCTGGAAAACATCACAAAAGCAAGAATTACAATGGTGATATATCATCGTTAAACAACCTCAAAACAAATATTACCAATGACGGTTGTCATTCTTGGCAATCAATTTACCTTACTAGAAAAAGATTTTAAACCTCTTTTACTTTGTATACCACGATAAGTGACAAGAATAATGTGCATTATTCAGAGTACAATGCATGCATACACATAGACATACATACATAGTATATCTCCTCTAGGTTTTATATATCAGAATAGCTCACCCTTCTGAGAAAAGACCCAGTGTTCCTAACTACATCTGATAATTTTTGGTTAAAGTTGCTCTCAGATTTTTCAATTTAATTCCCTTCTCATCACTGATACTGACTGGAAAATTCTGCTCTGATTTGAACATGCCACATATTAAATGATAACTGACTGCTATTGAAATGGACTAAAGACTGGTATCTACAAACCTATATTTTAATATGCCCATAGCACATAACTAGTACTTATGAGATGCTGTAAAAGGCACACTGTGCCTTGAATAAAATCCATTTTATTCAGATAGGCATTCCATTTTCTCTTTAAAAACACAAAGAAGTTTGGTATTATTTTACAAACTCTAGAGAGTTAAAGGAGATGGATAAAGAGAGAAATTATTTTCTCATTTACCTTTCCACTATGGGTCCATAGTTATTTTATATATCATGAGGTAAATTTTTCAATTAGGATCATGGCCTGATAATACCTTGAAATAAACCAAACTTCAGATCTACACAGGTACTAGAGCTGGATGCCAGGGTGTTATGGAAGGGTAATTAGATACGGCTAACTGCTTTAAGACAGCAATACTCTCACAGCAGTAACAAGGCATGCACGGACTTGCACAGTATAGTGAAAGATACATGCAAAATGGACTATTGTACAAATGCAATCTTAGAGTATGGAAGACCCTGTGTTGAGATGACATAATATAAGACCCTTCCTGTAATATGAAAGAATAACCTATTTGTTAATAAAACTTGTGGAGAATATTACATTTAATAATATGTATATTTCAAAACAAAACTGATAGGAAACAAATGAGATATTTCAAAATACTCCCACTTGATTAATAAATGGAAAGAGAGGAAATCATAATTGAGTGTCTATTTGAAGTAGGATTTAAGCAGTAGAAAATGTTTCCAAAAAAAAAAAAAAAAAAAGAGCTGCTAATGGTGATTACATTCAGACATTGTTTTTGGCACTTTCCCTAGAATGCTAACAATAAATATGCTTCTATTTATTTACTAATTTTTAATGTGGGAGTTCTGAGATCCATGATGCCAGAAGAACTGGCTTCTCTAGAACAGTACCATCCTAAAATCAAGGAGATCATTGCCAGTTTTGCCACGTGCAGGACTCTGTGCTGCCTCTGCTTTAACCAGTTTGAATATTCTCATCATTCCCTACTTTTTCCAAAGCCTTCTAGCACATTCCATGCATTATGGTGTAGGCCTAATTCAATGGGCTTTGAAACAAAACAGTTATATATATTTGAATAGAAATTTGTGTGTGTATAATATATTTGCATATATCTTTCTGTGTATGCATATACCTCTTGTATAGACAGAGACCAAAAATACAACTAAACAAAATTAAAACACTGAACATTAATCTCTTCAAATTTTTCTATAAAAGTTTGAGATGATGCATTTATGATGCATTTTTAATGGAAGGCTACTAGATACTAACCACGCAAGCAGAGAACTCCTCGTAGCACAATTCATCCATGGAAATCAACTTCATTTATATTAGAAGACAATAGGGGGTAAAGGTGTGGTATTTTAATTCATAGGGAATTACATTCAAATCTCTATTCATTTTATTCCTAACTTAACTTATAATCTAGAGCAAATTAATTACATTCCTTAGTCATTAATATGTTACCTGGGAAATTAAGATACCAATATCAAATTCACATGGCAGCTCAGTTTGTTATATGTATTTGAAATTCACCAAATACCGATCATATACTCAGCATGTACATAACAATGTCCATGATGTACATAACCATTCTAAGTCTGAAACTAGAGCAACATAAAACATATACAACTCCTGCTTTCACTGGGGATTACATGCTGACAGGCAAAGGTGGATATAAGCTAACAAACACATGGCTAATGAATGGTCTGTTTAATAGGATGGCATTTAAGCAAAAACCTGAATGAAGAGATCACGCTAAGCCATTTGGTTCTATAAAATAAATACAAACAGCATGCTTCTTAAGATTTCAAGGCCTAGAACCAGAAAGCCATAGTTTAATGCTGGTTCCCTGACTAGGGTTTGTACAAATTCAGACAGCTTACCAGATATTTTATGGCTTCGTTCAAGCAGGAAGAACAGAAAGAGAAAAGACCTTGAAGTAGCATGATTAAAGAATATTAAGGAAGATGCAGCTGAGGGAAATACTCATCAAGAGCGCTTAAAAGAAACTTAAAACGATCTCCATGGGAAAGAACTTACATTACTGTCGACATAAATTCAATACTCTTTAAGGAAAACAGTAAAATCCAGACACCCAAAACATTTACAATTCACAATGTTTACCATCACATCAAACATCACTGTACTTACAAAAGAAACAGAAAATCTGACTCATAATCAGGAGAAAAAACATCCCATTAAAAAAAAACAGTGTTGATGTGATTGACAGAAAGCCAAGTCCAAGCAGCTATTATTAACTATGTTCAAGAAAAGAAAGAAAGCATGAATACACAGAGGAGCTAATTGGATGATAAAAAAAAAAAAAAAAGAACTAAATGAAACTGAAATACTCACTGGATGGGATGAAGAGAAGGCTGGATACTTCAGAAGAAACGCTCAGTGACTTGATGTCACAGCAGTAGAAACCAATTACCGCAGTTGAGAGAGAAAGGAATAGAAAAATACAGAGTCTGACATGTGGGAAAATCAAGCGTTCTGGAGCCCAAGAGACAGTAAAGGCAGAGTGAAAGATCGGGCGGGGGTGGGGGGGGACAGGGGTGGCCAGAATTGAAAAAATCCTGACAAAAATTTTCTAAACCTATAAACCCCCCAAATCCAAGAAGTTCACTGCATTTATTCTGCTTGGTTTCCAAGAAAACTAAAAAGATACAAATGTTGAATAAATGATAAAAATGTTGAAAGCAAATGTTGAATACTAGTATTGAGGAAGAAATCTTAAAAGAAGCCAGAGGAAAAAAAAAACATCATTACTGACATGAGAACAAAGAACGGACTTCTCCTCTGAACTATGCAAGCCAGAAGACAATGAACCAACATCCCAATTATTGTTTTTGCTGTTGTTCAACACTATCGACCAAGCCTTTCTAAACCCAGTGACCATTCTTGAAAGAAATCAAGTTGAAATCAAACTTTTTCTCATAAAATCAAGAGTTGAAATTATCTCCTTATTTCAAATAAATTCCTCTACTAAAATTGGATAGATGTGTTTATTAATCAGTTTCAAAATGTTAAAATGTGTATTTAGGGATGCCTCGGTGGTTCAGTGTTTTAAGCGTCTGCCTTCAGCTAACGTCATGATCCCAGGGTCTTGGGATCGAGTCCCACATTGGGCACCTTGCTCAGCAGGGAGCCTGCTTCTCCCTCACCCTCTGCCTGTCGTTCTGCCTACTTGAGCTCTCGATCTCTCTCTGTCTGACAAATAAATAAATTAAATATTTTTAAAATTTGTATTTATTTTTAAAAGCAAATTACTAGAAGTTTGGTATAGCTAGGAGCAAATTACTACATTAAGAAATAGAAGAGTTGTATAAAATATGATCATAAGATGCTTAGAGAAAGCAGACAGTTGCTGAAAAGAAGAGAAAAGAGAACCAGAACTGAGAGAACAAAAAACTTCAGAAAGGGAGTCAATTTCTTCATCTTCTGGATGGAGACCTACAAATAATTGCCAATTCTGGGTATATGGAAGAAACCAGAGGAAAAGCGCATTGGCATTTACAGGCTGAGGGGGTGTTAAGCACACAGAGTGTTTCCCTCATCAGGACATTTGACACATGACATGGGAAGCTAAAAGCAAAGCAAAAAGGACTTGAAAAGAGGAGTATACTGGTCTCAGGAAGCCAAATTAGAAGTTAAAACACAACAGGGAGAGATATGATGCAGAATACAGATAGCCCTAGTTAAAAACAGTAAATTACCAGGCATGTAGCACAGGTAAATATCACAGGTACAATGAGACTCACCAATTCATCACACGTCCTGCCTGCATTATAGTAAACAGTCGTCATGCTACCTGCCCGGCAGAGGAAGTGTAAATCCTTTCGAGATGGCAGCATAGAGAGCCTATCCAATTTTCATGCATAAAGTCCAGAGAGCCTACTTAATTCTTATGCACAATGCCCATACCTTATAAGCATGTTGAAAAACACAGGCCCACATCATTGAAAATAAAGAGAAATCTAACTATTACAAACTAAATTAGGTTTGATTCAGACTTTGAAGTTAGCTCACCAGGATTTTAAAACCACTGCAATAAATATGATACATAACAAACAGTTAAAAGGGAGACCAAAAAATGAAAGGTTGGGGAATGCCTAAAGAATTAGAATATATAAAAAAAATTCAAATGTTAAGAAACAGATCTAGTGTTAAAAGTATTATATGTTTTGAATATAGATTTTTCCAAGAATACAAAAATTAATTTTATTTAGAAAATCAGCCAATACAAATCACATTAAGGGAGAAAAATCATGTGATAATGATGAATATAAAAAAATTCAAAATCTTTTCACAGAAAAATCTCTTAGTCAATATAATCAAATAACAATAAAATTCAACCTGATAGCAATATGCCAAGAACAAGTAATTAGAAAATCCAATGTTAAAAGGACTCTCTTTTTCTATTTCTGTTTTGGATGAAATAACTAGAAGCAGGTCAATATTCTGCCAAGAACTAGAAAAGCCAGATAAAATAATATAAACTGATTGCCAGCCATAGGAGCTGTGAAGACAGGGGAGGAGGGAATGAGATTCCAAAGGAGAAAAATATTAATAGCTGAACTAATTTCTTTAGCTGCTTTTGGTAGGCATTGAATAAATCTGGACACAAAAGAAAAAAATGAAGATTTTGTGCCCAAAGAGGGCAGCTGTTGGAGGACAAAATCAGAATTTTTCAGGAAGATTTGGTTGAGGGTGGCTCAATCACATAGTCCTTTTCATCTATATTTGCTTAATTTTTTGAGTGCCCAATCCGGGTAATTAAAAACCAAAAAGCAGAGCTTTCAGCACTCTGGAAAGAAAAATACTTAAGTTTATGGTCATTCACTTCTGGGAGGTCAGAAAGAATATGGAGGCTTCCGTTTGAAAACCATGGAGAACCAAAGGTACCCAGAACAATTCTATGCCTTACCACGGATTCAGCTGAATCTTGAGTCACACAGTCCTTGAAGTATGAAAGTGAGAAGTCACCGTTCCACTACCTTAGAAGATTGGAACAAAGTAACATATAGAGCTCCTTCATCTTTTTATAAAGAACTTGTATTAATTCAAAGATTACTAGACAAGCCAAAAAGCTAGGACAACATACCTCATAAAAATCAACAGCGATAACAACAACAAAAAAAAACACAATAAAGCAAAAATAATAGAAATAAACCTGCATTATATCCAGTTAATGAACTTTAAAAAACTATGATTATTATGTTCAAAAGTAGAGGAAAAGATGATGACATATATAAAAACATGAAGAATATTAACAGATAATTGGAACTTATATAAAATGACTGAATAATATATTAAGAAAATAGAGGAAAAGATGGGCTTTATTTTATATGGATTCTCATTTCTCTGTTGAAATTCTTTTACATATAATCAAATGAAAATATCAGAGTGAAATACATAGTATCTAATATTAGAAACTGATTCAATGGATTAATATGTAGACTAGACAGAGAAGATGCATCAGTAGAACATAACTAAACCAAAGACAAAGTGAGAAAGAGAGAGAGAGAGAGAAATTTAGGCAAGAAAAACACCTCAAGTGATACATGATGGTGTTCCAGAAAGACAATATGAACAGAAGCAGCAGTTAAAGAACTACGGAGGAATAAGACAATTTTTTCACTACATACCATGTTGCATTTTTCAGATTCTTTTACTCTTACTTAAGTAATTGTTTATTCTTTCTACATCTAGACATTGATTTGCTAAAAGGGATTCAAATATTTTGCATGTACTAATTACATTAATTTAAAATTAACGTTTATTAATTAAAATATTACAGCCTCTGTTCTATAATCTTAACTTCAGGAGACTACCATGAGGTACCTAATATTGTGCTCGTTTTCCAAGTCAGTATACTAAGAAACAGGTATATAGCAACAAACAAGAAATCAAACTAAAACATTAATTGCAGCAAAGAACATGCTATTTCTTATTTTCAGGACACACAAATAGTAGAGACATTCAGTGATTTTCAAGTAATTCAGACCTTGCTTACCTGGAAGCTCTGAGTTCATTTTGGAGCACTACTTAGCCCAGATTATTTGGTATAAATATTTCCATTTCTACCTTTTTATGTTTTTGAGTTTTGTACTTTCACACCCCCCCCACAGGATTACTGGAATATTCTCTCTTGTTTTAAGACCTTTAAATCCTCAGTATGGCAATTTATAAATAATGAGTGAACATAATAAACACCAAGGTAGAAATAACAAATTGATCATGTAGTTAGCATTTGTTAACTTTTCCTTTGTCTATTACAAGTTGTCAACAATTTTTTTTTAAGATTTTATTCACTTATTTGAGAGAGAGAGAGAGAGAGAGTGTGTGCACTTGAGCGGGGGAAGGGGGCAGAGGCAGAGGAACTAGCAAACTCCCTGCTGAGCAGGACACCTGATGCAGGGCTCAATCCCAGGGTCCTGAGATCATGACCTGAGCCTAAGGCAGACACTTAACCAAATGAACCATCCAGGCACCCAACAGTTTTTTTTTTCCGTTTTGGCCTGTGGTTGGATTTACACAATTTGAGGAATCATATATTTCTGATTCAATCTTTACTTGGAGTAATAGAGTTTGCAACAAAATATCTTTCATTTTTTGTAATAAAATATGTCAGTCGATGAGCCTCGATAGTTTTGTCTTCTTTGTTGCCGGAAGTTCTGTTCTAGTCAATATATTTGCTTGCCAAACTGAGATTATCAGAGCTTTGAAGGAAAAATTAGAAGATTTATCATGTTCACTTTACATTTTGTTTTATGCTGATCAAAATTACCTACTGCCAACAATTTTAACCTGATGAAATGTAACATGTTAATATCACTAAAGAATCAAAGGCATTAAATAAAGATAACCTTTAAGAAATGAAAACGAAAGAAACTGAAACTCACCTAATTTCACACAAAAAAATCATGCTAAGATTTGTGCTAGCAACAGAAGATAAAATGATGAATATGCTATGCTTTCGTTGGAGCACCTGCAGTACAGGAGATAGAGTGCATTCAACACATTGCTTAATTGTAACAAGTACTTTAAAAAAAATATGAAGGGTTTAATTCTCTCTTAATTACCAAGGTTGATCAAATTAATCCTATTTGGAATGTTTATAAAACATTCCTGGTTAGCATAAAAAAAATCAACAAGATGTATTTATTAAAAGGCCCCAGAACTGACAGCGAGGGTGGAGTCAAGAATGTGGCCTCCATGATTCCCACTGGGTCAGCTAGGTGGATGGCAATAAAAATGGACCCAGGAGAAGAACAAGTGTTAGAAATAAGGTAAGTTGATTTTTGAACATGTTGATTTGCTTGTACTTTGTCATGCCCTCCCCCAAAAAGTTCTAATAAGCAGAATATAAAAGTTTAAATCTCAGAGGCAAGATCAAGTTTTAGCTCAGTGATGGTCTAGAGACATCAGAGTGACCTCAGGGGAAAAAAATTTTATTCATGGGATTCATGCTGAAATTGAGCAGGTGTGTCCATCTTTACCCATAATTTTTTTTAAAAGATTTTATTTGAGAAAGAGAGCATGAGAGAGCACAAGCAGGGGGAGCTTCAGAGGAAGAGGGAGAAGCAGGCTTCCCGCTAAGCAGGGAGGCTGATGCCAGGCTCATTCCCAGGACCATGGAATATGACCTGAGCCCAAGGCAGATGCTTAACTGTCCAAGACACCCAAGTGCCCCAATTTATCCACAAGTTTTAAAATAATTTTATTTGCATTTTATTTTTTTTTTTTAAAGATTTTATTTATTTATTTGACAGAGAGAGATCACAAGTAGACAGAGAGGCAGGCAGAGAGAGGGAGGGAAGCAGGCTCCCCGCTGAGCAGAGAGCCCGACGTGGGACTCGATCCCAGGACCCTGATATCATGACCTGAGCCGAAGGCAGCGGCTTAAACCACTGAGCCACCCAGGCGCCCCTTTTATTTGCATTTTAAAGAACTAATCATGACATGGACTTTCAAGAGGTCATAAAGCTTGGAGGGTGGTACCCTCATCATTTGCTTGTTTGAAGAAGAGTGGAGAATGAATCTGAGAGCACGGTATCTTTCCCTAGATCCCTTCACAACTGACTTCTGAACAGATTCCCCCATGTGCAGTACCAGTGGGAAATTCAAGGACCAAAGTAAATACTTAATTTTTTCCATCTTCGAGTAGCTTCTTCAAAATGAGTTATTTTCCCTTCATGAAGAGAACGAAAATAGTCTGATTTGTTGTTCTCTGATAACATCAACCATTCCTCTACCCCCCTAGCCCTATAGTCCACAGTGGGTTCCTCACTGCTAATCTCTGGGTTGACTCAATATCCCATTGACCTTTTTAGCCCTTTCCATTCTCTTATAACTCCTCCCCTAAATTAAAGTCTTTCTACTGAACTACTTCACCAGGGCTCTGTTTTCCTGGGTAAAATCTGATAACAACAATGCTATTTTGGTTATATGGATAATTTCTTTTGTGTGTTTATGTGTTCTATTTCATTAACTTCTACCTTCAACTTTGTTAGCTCCTGACTAATACTTTTTGGGGGAATTGTTTTTGCTGTTTTGTTGTATATGTTGCTGGTAAGCTTCATGAGTTGAACATTTAAGAAAAATTACTTTCAATTTTTCTTTTTTATTATTATTACATTCAGTTAGCCAGCATACAGTACATCATTAGTTTTTGATGTAGCGTTCAATGATTCAATAGTTGCGTCCAACACCCAGTGCTCATCACAATGTGTGCCCTCCTTAATGCCCATCATCCGGCCACCCTGTCACCCCATTCCCTTCCCACCTGTAACCCTCAGTTTGTTTCCTAGAGTCTAGAGTCTCTCATGGTTTGTCTTTCTTGTTTTCTAATAAGAGCATTTAATACTATTTAAAAAAACAACAACAACTGTAGGTGGAGGGACTAGCCTAGAGGAACAGGAAGAATATCAAAAAGCAAAAAGGTAAAAAGATATTCAGAAGTATCTAATTTATATAATATAGACAAGGTTCTTGGTGAGACACATTTTTAAAATATTTTATCCAACTCCCTTATTAGTAAAAAGATGAAATTGTTCATTCAAAGGGAGAGAGACTTTTACTGTTGAAGACAGCTTTGAAGATAATGAATAAAGTTGTTAAAATTAAAATTGTATATAATTAAGGTACATCGATGAATCCAGAGGACACCATGCTGAGTGAAATAAATAAGACACACAAAAAAATATTGCAGGATCTCATATGTGGAATTGAAAAAAACAATTTATAGAAGCAGAGAATAAAAAGATCCTGAATCTTGAGTGAAAAGTAATGACAAGTATATCAGAATATTAAGACATAAAATCACTCAGCCAATAATATATGGCAGCATCAATGAGAATTATACTGTTAATATACATTCCATGAACTGTTTCTCATTTTTTATATAACCCAGAGCCCACGCATTTTCCAAAATCAAGAAATGCATCTGAACTAACCCAATTTACTTTTTCTTCTTTTAAATTTTCATTTGCCTATGTAAGCCCACCTTTTTAAAGTATACAATTTGTGTATAACACCCATGTTCATTACAACACATATCTTCCTTAATACCCACCATCAGCCTCACCCATCCCCCCACCCCTTCCCCTCTGAAACCCTCAGACTGTTTCCCAGAGTCCATAGTCTCTCTTGTTTCATCTCCTCTTCATTATATGCAAATAATGAATCATGGAACACTACATCAAAAACTAATGATGTACTGTATGGTGACTAACAACATAATTTTTAAAAGTTTACAATTTGGTGGCTTTCCACAATATAATCACTTAAACACCACAATGCAGATATAGAAAATGTTCATCACTCCTAGAAGTTCTCTCACGAGAGTAGAATGATGGTTATCAGAGGCTGGGAAGGGAAGGAAAAACTGAAAGTTTGTACCCTTTGACCAACATCTCCCACTTATAAGATGAATAAGCTCTAGAGATCTAATGTACAGCACAGTGACAACAGTTAATAATGCTGTGGTGCATACTTGAAATTTGCCAAGAGTAGATATTAAGTGCTGTTGTTACACAGGAAAGAAGTGATAACTATGTGGGGTGACAGATATGCTGGTTGGCTTACTTGTGCTAATCCTTTCACAGTGCACATCAGTGCATGTCAGTGTACATCAAAGCATCACTTAATACAGGCAATTTTTCTATATCAATCCTACCTCGGTTCATTTGTTGCAATTATTAGAACTAAAAGATTTTATATTTATTTTTTAGAATATGCAGTCCAATGGTGCTTGTTCTAAGTCCCTGGAAATAGATGAAATCTGTTTTAGGTTTAGAATAATGGAGTCTTTTATTACAGATTAAGTTTACTCAGTATAAGCTTTCTCATCATGGAATCATTATAATCATTATAATTGTTTCCTCACATATAAAATGCAAAATAACTGTTCTATTCTACTTAATTTGATATTAATATTATAACAAATACAAAATCATTCTGTGTTCTTTATAAAGTCAGGATAGCATACATGCTAAAAAATTTTGCAATTAATATTAATGAAATATTAAATTGAATTGATTGATACACTATCAAATTTACATTAGGCTTTCAAATTTCAGAGAAACATAGACCTTAGGGAAAACAATTTCCCTAAAACATATCCATAAAAGTAACTGAGTAGACTGAGTGATGCAAAATACAAGGTTCAAGATCTGTCTTCAAAAAGGATACAGTTCATTTTTTTAAATGATTTATTTAAAAGGAAGAATTAGTCACTGGTAATATATGCACACATAAATAAGACATGACCATGATCAGTGGACCTTTTTAGTGATGCTGCCCACAAATGGGCATAGTGTGTGAATACATCGGGCTAGTTATGAGATTAATATCTCTCAGTTCCAAACACACTCTTCTTATCTCTACTTTGTGATGTTGGAGCTGGAACTGAAAACCACATTTCTATTTTTCCAGCAGAAACCTGTAAACCTTTGCCAACAGGGGGAGCTAGACATGTATTGCAAAGGTGCAACAGGAAGCGAAGACACATTTCTTCGGGTCTATTTCCTATTCCTGTTAGTGTCCCTCCATAATGCCTCTTCACTGCAGTAGTGGCAACGCCTCCTTGTATCAACTCAACCCGCTTTATCATACCCCACCAAGAGTTAACAGCTGGTGTGCCCCCTCTTCAGAGCCCTGGGTCTAGGCCATGCAGGGCCCTTCTCTTAATTCAGAGACATCAGCACTAAATGAGTGCCACCTCCTCAGTAGATAAAAGCTTCAGCTCTACTACTTTCCAGCTTCTAAATTTTAAAATCCCAGACTTCTCTTTGTTTTCCAAGACCTATCAATAATACCTGTTTCCTACTATCATTGCCCACAGGCCACTTACACGTCTTCCTCTTGACTTTTCAGCTTGAGTTAACATTTTTTCTAAATTATATGACAGAGTTGAATAATTGTAAAAAGCTTGAGACTGTTTAGTCTATAAAGCCCAAAATATTTACTGTTAGACAAAATTTGCTGACCCCTGATTTGAACATCCTTGGGCATAGTAAGAAAATTCAGTATCACTTTGATGTGAAGGGAAGCATTAAAGAGCTTCAAGCAAGAGCGGAGCTAATAGAAATGCCAGTTATGATTTTTATATCTTAGTTTTGTCACTTGAAAGTATTGGGCGTATACATATAAGTGCTATTAGAATGCACATAATGTAAAGATAATCTTGAGTGGAATGGAAAAGATTCTATAGGAAAAAAAGTAAGAATCAGAGTCAATTTGAAGTGTTTTGCTTTAAAATAAATTATCTCTTTTCATAGGTGCATTATTCAGGGCATATCTACATTTACTAGTGGTTTAGTTGCAACACTATGTTCTTTAGTATTGATAACTGATGGTATTTTGCACCATTTTCAACATTCTCTATGACCCCTGCCATCATGGATTCCATATGTGTCTACTTCTTACCAGAGACCCAAAAGCTCTCTCTTCCTGATACCATAATGGATGTGGAAAGATGGTGAGCATAATTCATTTATTTTTTACAAACTAGATACCACTGTAGTATAGTGACACAGGATGAATCCAAATTTTACATGCATTTACCTATTTGGAAATTTCTTTATAGTGATCTACTGTGGTCAATGTGTACATGTGTCATTTTACTTAGATTTCAAAAATACCATAACAAATGATTGCAATAAAAAGTGATTATGCATATTGGTAATCCATATATTGACAAGAAACTTTGTAATATTTAAGTACATTTATATACAGGATCAAAGGAAGCACTTAGCCACAACAAATACAGATGGGATTAACAAACAAATATCATTTCTTCCTAATTTAATCTATGAATTCAGAGCAACATTAATCACAATATCAACTAAGGTTTACATAAAAGTACATTTTAAAAAGAATACAAGAAAAGCCAAGAAAATGAAAGAAAGGATATTTATGTATGGAGGTGAGTAGTGGAAATACCAAGAGATAGAGAGAGAATGGTGCTTGCCCAAATATCTATTTCAAATGGGCAGATTACAAATATGATATTGGCATCAAATTAGAAAAATTTTACTAGAATAGAACAAAAGAGCAAATATATGCATACATATATGTCTATATGAAATAATACATATATATTGTACATGTCTATATACATTTTGATGCATGTACATAGATGTTATATATGCATGCATATACATATGTGTGTATATGTATACATATACATGTTTTTATATAAGTAGGCTTGTATATAGGCACATATGCACATTTATGTAGTCATTTATAACTATATATTGGTATGTATATAACTCATAATGCTGAATATTAGAAAATTGTAGAATTATAAAAATATAAAATATTTTATATATTTGTAAGTATTTTAATTCTAAAATAATGTACTGGAATAATACAGACCAAATTTACTAATGTGGTTGCTTCATTCTAGATCTTCTCCCCTGAGGCAAAGCTATTAATATATTAGAGCAAATTTCATCCTACTTAAAAGAATCATGTGCTACAATTAATCACTGTTCCTCCAAGGACACACGTCCCTTATCTGGTTTACAGAGTCCCACAGTACTTTGGTTTTCTCCAAAATACTGGTGTTTCCTTCTTATATTTTCCAGATCTTCCTTTCTCCCAACAGTTAAATGCTAGAGCAACCTAAGGCTCAGGCCACTAATCACTGCACCATTTACATGCTGTAATTCATAAATTTTAATCGTTTATCCCAAACTCAATTCATATATCCAGATGCCCAATCAACAACTCCATTGGTGGCAGCAATGCCATTCTACTTGCTCAGGTCATAAAATATTGTAATCATTCTCTTCTTTCTTTTCTTGCTTACTCCCATGACATCCATCAGGGAATCCTTTTAGCTGAATTTCTGATCATGTTTAAAAAAAAAAAAGAAAAGTGAAACACTTCTTGTTCCTTCCAAAACCTAAATCAGCTCATATCACACACTGATGTAATGGCTCCTGTTACAGTCTGGGTTCTTTAGAACAGATGACAAAGGAGAGAGAGTTTGGGGTACAACCTATTCACTGGATAACAACATGTGTAAAAGGAAGGGGCAGAAGTAGAATTAAGAAAAGGGTCTAATGTCTCAATTCACAATTTCTTTAAAAAACATTTTTTGTTTCTTTTTTCTGCCATGGTGGGAAAAAAAAGTCACAGATGTGTGAGTTTATTAATTGCCATATTTCTGTATCTTTGAACCTTACCATTCTCCTCTGCAGCACTTAGATTTCGTCTTCTCCCACCTTGGGAGAAGTCCTTACATCTATCTGTTCAGTTTCCATATTCCAAAACATTCTTCAATATCATCTCCTTAGGGCTTCAGTTCTATCTTCTAAACAATTTATTTGTACTTCACATGACTGTTCACTAACCTTAAATGTATGTGCTGTTAAAAGCAATAGGTTGCAATTAATTATGGCACAGATTAGCATCATGTTATGTATGAACAAGTTTCAATAAATTGTACTTTACTTTACCTGCACTTAAATCTACCTTTTAGTTTCTTTCATTTTGGAGACAGAGCTTGTAAGAACTCTAACTGCAGAAGCACAAAGAAATGACCTTTCAGAACACACAGAGTGCTAAGGAAGTGTTGGACTGTTTCAAAGAAGACAAATCAAAAACTTGCTCATATGCAGATTCCTAAAAGCATCACTCAAGACAACCTCTCCTCCACACTTGAGTCAAAGGTCCAATTTAAGTATAATGAAATCCTAAATATTCTACCCAGATATTTATCTCCTAGTAAAAGTAAAACTTGGTTTTCATATTTTAGGCCCAAGTTACAACTCATTCTTAGCCACATGGTAATTGTTAGTCTTCATAATTCAGAATTTTTCCCTCATTTCTGAAATAGAATAATACACTCTTCCCTTTCAGCTTCATACAACTATTGCAAGAAAAAAATGTATAAAATTAAATTGTAAACATTTGAAAATGAGTTATTTTATCCAGAAAATTATTGATGTATCCTATAATTTCTTATACTACCCACAGATTCTTCTAGGATATGAAACTGACAAGCCTATAATCAGCAAATCAGCAAATTAGATTTTTTTCCTTTTTTTTAATTATCACATTTCAATGTCACATTAAGTGGTCATAGTGAGTTTCCTTTAACTGTTCCTATTTTAAAAGCAATGATTATACTTTTCTCTAATGTAAAATATAGTTTTTTGTGTATTTCTCATATGTATACTTTATCAGATAAAGTAACTATCCTTTAAACAATATACATAGGTCACTTACAATGCTAGAAGAGATAACTCCTAGAAAGTATTATTAAAAGGAAGATACTCCTTGCAATAATTTTAAAAAAAATCTAAGAAAAATATGTACAATCTCTGGGAAAAACTATAAAAATTATAAAGAATAACTATATATGGCATACTACAGGACATTCATGGATATACCTTACTATTGTATGGATTCCAAATGTTCTATAAATTCAACACAATTCCAATAAAAGTCCCAATAGGAGTTTTCATAAAAACTTGATTCAGAAACGTCTATAAATATTAATGGCCAAGAATAACAAAGGCACTTCCAAAAAAGTTTTTTAGAAATGTTCCTAGTAAATATCATACATACTATAAATCATAAACCCATGGTAATTAAGATAGTATGGTATTAAAACATAAATAAGACAATGGAACAGAATATGGATCTCAGAAATAGAATGAACATACGCTAATACAGGTGGTAGATCTTTATATACAACAGGAATAGCATATCAAAGTGCATCAGTGGAAGATGAGTGATAATTCAATAAATACACTGAAAAAATGTTTGTCTAAGTAGAAAATTAAAATTGAGCACTGTTATATTGAATACCAAAGGAAAAAAATAGAAATGGTTAATATTTTAATTTATTGAAGAAAATCAAACAATCTCGTGAACATTAACTCTAAGAAAAAATTTTAATAAAATCTAAGTTAGCATCAATCATGAACTTACACTCATTAATAATCACCTTAATATTGAAAAGACAGGTCATATACTGGGAGAAGATATTCGCAACATGTAAAACTGAGAAAAGTTACAATCTATGACATGATTTCCTAAAAACCACAAAGAAACAATCTAGAAGAAGTACAAAAAATATACAAATAGCCATTTTATAGTAAATTAATATTCTATCAATAATGTTAATATCTGACTATTGAATTCTTTAGTCCTATTAATCATCAGAAAATTACGTTATCCAGACCATGGTATGACATAATTTAATATATACCCAACTGGCTAACTGATAAGCACTTATACATGCCCTAACATGTGTGAATCCCAAAATGCTATACTGAGTGAAATAAATCATATCTATACAGCAGAATTCTATTTGTATAAAATTCAAGGTGATATAAAATTAGCCTCAGTTATAGAACACAGGCCAGGAGTTACGAACTCAGAAGACTGACTGGAAAGGGATAAAAGATAATTTGTTGGGGCACCTGGGTGGCTCAGTTGGTTAAGCCCCTGCCTTCGACCAGGTCATGATCTCAGGGTCCTGGGATCAAGCCCTGCATCCAGCTCTCTGCTCAGCAGGGAGCCTGCTTCCCCCTCTCTCTTTGCCTGCCTCTCTGCCTACTTGTGATCTCTCTGTCAAATAAATTAAATAAAATCTTAAAAAAAAGATAATTTGTTAATTGTTCTGTTGGTAATATAAAAAATACCTAAATAAGGAAGAAAAAATGTAAGTTGTTTCATTGGAATCATATAGATATGGGTGCAATATACAGGTTAGAAGTTACAAACTAAGTGATATCTTTTATGGTTCTTATTCCTTGTAACACTCAGTTTTCTAATTTATAATAAAAACTATCCTCATGGAATTATTGTAAAGTTTCAATGTTATAATTTGTGAAAACTATTTTAAAATGTTCTTGTTCACTGAAGACACTGCACAATGGAAATGATAGAATTAGTAGCCACAGACAGTAAGTAAGTTATTAATATTGTCCATATGTTCAAAAAGTTAAGAGAAAAGCAAGAGCATGTTAAGGAGAGTCATGGAAAATATAAAAATACACCAATTTAACTTCTAGACATAAAAACATATTGAATGTAATGAATAGAAGAAAATATTAGTGAACTGGAAGACATAGCAATAATTGCTATCCATAACAAAGCCCAGAAAGGAAAATATTGAAAAGCAAATGAACATAGCATCAGTAAGTAGTAGAACAAATTCATGCAACCCTGTAATTACCGACTGTTAGTGGACAAAAAATAAGACAAAACACTTATTTGAACAAATAGTGGTTCACATTGTTTAGATTGATTGTAAATTCTAGAAATAAAACACTGTAGAAAAGATGAAAAATGTATTTGAAAGGGCTCATTTTCAACTCAACACAGCTAAGCAAAGAATCCATTAACTTGAAGAATGTTGACTGGAAATTATCCCAATGAAACACAAAGGGAAAAGCAATGAAAAACACTGGGACAGTGCATCCAAGAACAGTGAAAAATACGAAGTTTTCTAAAATATGTTTCAGAATACAAGAAGGGGAAAAAAGAATGGATGAGAAATATTTGAAGTTAGTATTTCTTCAACTTCCACAACATAATTAAGACCTCAATAATTTCCCAAAATAATTAGTAAGATGACCAGAAGAAACATGAAATAGGACATGGATATAAAAGTGAAAGAGTAAAGAGGGAAACCTACATGATTGTTATTACCTATAGAAAGTATGAAGGACAAGTGGACATTGCAGAAAGCACCTGGGCCTGAGTAATCTTCTACTATCTTAACCAAGAAGTCTGCTTACCAAAAGAGGGAAAGGAATGGGATGGATTGCTCTGACAGGAGCTAACGGACAACAGGTTTAAAGGAGCTGGATCAAAGTATATAGTGGGAAGACCATAGAACAGAGTCCTTCCTTAAAACTTACAAAATTACTCTCTCCCCAGAAAAGCACCAACACCAAATACCTTTTTACTCAGTGGGAATCAACATTTTATCAGTTGCAGCCAAACCAACAAGGAGTTGATGATAATTGCTAATGGGGAGGGGGGGGACACAGTTTCCTTCTTATCTAACAGCCTATATCTATCATAAGCAAAGAAAATGTCTCAAAAATGGATTACACACATATCCCACTGTTTATTCCAGATGCCAAGAGTTTGAATTGGAACAGACAATGCCTTCTCCATACTTCCAGATCTATTAAGCAGATGCCCAGTCTACACTGATGAGGACCTTAAGATACTTAAATTAAATATGATTTCAGAGTTTTAACTGGTACTAGACCAAAAATAATAGAAACAGACTAATTCTAGCTTTGAGATTCCAGAAGTTATGAGAGATACCTGGATGTCATTAAGAAAAAAATGGGATTCCAGGAGCATATTCAAAACAATGATGTGGGGGGCACCTGGGTGGCTCAGTGGGTTAAAGTCTCTGCCTTCAGCTCGGGTCATGATCCCAGGGTGCTGGGATTGAGCCCCACATTGGGCTCTCTGCTCCACAGGGAGCCTGCTTCCTCCTCTCTCTCTCTGCCTGCCCCTCTGCCCACTTGTGATCTCTGTCTGTCAAATAAATAAATAAAAATCTTTAAAAAAAAATGATGTGGGGATGTCTGGGTGACTCAGTCAGTTAAGTGTCTGCCTTCAGCTCAGGTCATGATCCCAGGGTCCTGGGATCCAGTCCTGCATCAGGCTCCTTGCTCAACTGGGAGCCTGCTTCTCCCTCTGCCTGCTGCTTCCCCTGCTTGTGTGCACATACACTCTCTCTGTCTCGTTCTCTCTCCAACAAATAAATAAATAAAATCTTGGGATAAATAAATATTATAACAATGATGTGAAATATGAACCACTCAATGAGTTTAAAATGCTCAATACTGTCCTCAGTAAACAGTTGGTTTTGTAGTAATTTCCTCAATTTGCACTCTTAAGGATTTAGGGATATACATATATACTTGGGTTATAACCATACACTAGATTTTTTTCCAAGACTATTAGACACTGTACCTAAAATGACATCACAATCCAAAATTTCAAAGGGTCACCATGGTCCCCTGTTAGAATGGCAGAGCATGGAGACCAGTTGATAAAATGAAATTACAGTTCAAGTCTGGCTTACAGGGAGCTAAGTGACCCATGGATACACTGTTCTCAGGCCTGATTTTATAATTGTGAGACTCATTGGTAGCTGGCACAGTGCTGAACAGATTCCTTAACCCATGTAGTAAGGTGTGTCATAGAGGGGAAGGCAAATTGAAATCTTCCTCACTGTATTAGTCTGCTAGAGCTGCCATAACAAGATACCAAAAGACAGATAACTAAAACGAATGAATTTTAGTTTGCAGAACTGTGAGAAAAGAGTCACATTGGATTAGGGCATACCCTAATGACCTCATTTTAACTTAATTATTTCTTTAAATGTCCTATCTCCAAATATAGTCATATTCTGAGGCTCTGGTGGCTAGGGCTTCAACATGTGAATTTGGGAGGGATCACAAGTCAGTCCATAACATTCACCATGACTAAATTAGTAAATTAAAAGCCTATTTGGCCAATTAATAGTCAACAAAACAGGTGAGAATATACAACAGTGAAAGGCTCATCTCTTCAATAAACAGTATTGGAAAAATGGATCTATAACCAAAAGAATGAAACTGGACCCTTATCTTACCATGCACAAAAATTAACTCAAAATGGATTAATTTTGACATGAAATCATAAAGCTGCTCAAAGGAAACTTTAAGAGTAAGCTTCTTAACACTGGCCTTGGCAATGATTTTTTGACACCAAAAGCAAAGGGAACAAATGCAAAAATGATCAATTGGTACTATATCAAACTAAAACGCTTTTTCACAACAAAAGAACCCATCAATGAAATGACAATCTATGCAGTGGGAGGAAATATTTCCAAACCAAATTTCTGATAAATATTTATCCAAAATACACAAGGAAATAATACAACGCAATAGCAAAAAATAAGCCAATTTTTTAAAATGGACAAAGGACCTACACAGACATTTTTCCAAAGACATACAAATGGCCAACAGGTACATATAAAGGTGCTCAGGGAAACGTACATCAAAACCACAATGAGATATCACCTCACATTTCTTATTATGCCTATTATAAAAAAGACAAGCAATAACACCAGACAGGAGGTGGGTGGAGGGGGGGGATGGTAAAATAGGCAAAGGGGTTTAGGTGTGCACTTGTCCAGACAAGCACTGGGTGATGTATGAAATTGCTAAATCACTGTATATTATACCTGAAAATAATGTAACACTACATGTTAACTACTGGAATTAAAAAAAAAAAAAAAAGACAAGCAATAACAAATGCTGGTGAGGATGTGGGAAAAAGGGGAATTTTTGTACACTGTTGGAAGAAATGTAAACTGGTACAGTCACTCTGCGAAACAGCATGGAAGTTCCTCAAGAAATTGAAAACAGAACTACCATATGACCCAGAAATCCCATCTTAGGGTATATCCAAAGGAAACAAAATCATTAGCTCAAAGATATACCTGTGTTTTCACGATCAATTGTAGTATGCACAGTAATCAAAATGTTCATCAGTGGACAAATGAATAAGGAAAATATGTTACACATGCCCAATGGAATACCACTGGGACAACATGGATGGACTTTGAGGGCTTTATGGTAAGTGAAGTAAGACAGAAGAAGATAAATACCTTATGATCGCACTTATATGTAGAGTCTAAAACACAACACAAAACAAAAAACAGAGCTCTTGGATACAGAGAACAGAGTGGTGGTTCCCTGAGTCAAGAGGTGGGTGAAATGGGTGAAGGGGGAGTCAAAAACATACCAATTTCCAGTCATTAAATAAATCAGGGTGTTGTGATGCACAGTATAGTGACTAGAATTAATACCATATTGCATATTTAAAAGTAGCTAGGAGAGTAGACCTTGAAAGTTCTCATCACAAGAAAAAAATTTTATAACTGTATGGTGACAGATGTTAACTGGACTTACTGTGTCAATCATTTTGCTATACATATAAATATTGAATGATTACACTGTATACCTGAAAGTAATATAACATTATGTCAATTATATCTCAATGAAAAAATGAGCAGCGTGCTCTCTCCTCTTTCATTATCTCCAAGAAAGGAAATATAATTTACTTAATCATATTGTAGCAAACTCACAGACAATGGGAAAAAATTTACACATTGCAAATTTCCTATGCCTTAAAGAGAAAAAGTAACCTCTAATCTTTATACCTCTTTAACTTAGCAAAAGCATGAAAATGGGCATTAGAAGCAAAAGTGCCAATCATTCATGTTGTTTGTGCTGTGTGAAGCACACAAGGCAGATTATGAGGCAGACCTGTGATCAGCATAGCTGAGAAGAACTTGAGTTCTGTACGCTCCAGAAGGGCCAGAATATATTAATTCATAAGACACAATCATGCTTAATTTGCTTCCTCAAATCCAGCCTCTATCAGAGAACTTCGATGTGGGCAATATGTATTAAACATGTACTTTTCCATCTGTTTTCTCATTGATGTGACTCCCACACTGATATGGTGTTTACCCATTGGTTACTACCCAGAATGGGAAAAATGGCTAGTTTTCTGATTCTAACCGTAATATTGATATACTCCATCCTTATTATATTTACAGTTTGTCTAAAAACATTGAAATGTTAAACTTATATGTGACAGGCAGGGTATTTTAAAGAGTGCTTTAAAAACACAACAAGAAAGTTAAGACTTAGCTTTACTTAGAGACTCATAGCAGTTCATCATTTAAGTGACAATCACAAAATTCATCATGTTCAATAGCTTTCCTATGCTTATTCTTATCAGATTTCTCAACTCAAAATATGTATCTTCAATGGAAACTATGAAATGTGAATTAAGGGGCACCTGGTGGCTCAGTGGGTTAAAGCCTCTGCCTTCGGCTCAGGTCATGATCCCAGGACCCTGGGATCGAGCCCCGCATCCAGCTCTCTGCTCAGCAGGGAGCCTGCTTCCCTTCCTCTCTCTCTGCCTACTTCTCTGCCTACTGTGATCTTTGTCAAATAAATAAATAAAATCTTAAAAAAAAAAAAAAGAAATGTGAATTAAAATGCTTCTTGGAGGGAGGAAGAGCAAGACGGTGGAGGACTAGAAGACCTAAATATCATCAGGTCCCAGGAATTCAGTTAGACAGTTACCAAACCGTTCTGAACACCTACAATCACAACAGGAGACAGAAGAGAAGAAGGGCAGCAATTCTAGGAACAGAAAAGCAACCATTTTCTGGAAGGTAGGATGTGCAGAGAAGTGAATCTGAGGCGATATAGAGGAAGATAGACTGCAGGGGGAGGGGCCGGCTCCCAGCAAGTGATAGAGCAGTGGAGCACAAAATTATAACTTTTAAAACTCTGTTCCACTGAGGGACATAACTCCAGAGGCTAAATGGGGGGTGGAGCCCTCATGGAGACAGTGTGGTCCCAGGACAGGCAGGGTCACAGAAAGATCGGGGGTGCCTGAGTGTGGCAGATCTTCCAGGTAATGAAACCAGGGAAGCCGGCTGCAGAGACAGAGCTGAGGAGAGGGCTCTGAGCTCGTGCTCTTCAAGCAGGGACCCTACGAGTGGCAGATCCAGGAGACCCCTTCCTTTCTCCTCTAGGAGGAGCAGTGGGAGAGCATGCTGCAGGAATATGCTGGGTTTAGAGACTCCAAACGGGGCTGTGCACTAGAGATAGAAATGCTCAGTCACAGGCTGGGTGAGCTAGGAGTATGGCCGGAGACAAGGGAGATGGGAGAAACTGAATGCTTTTCTTTGAAGGTGCACTTAGGAGTAGGGCCCCGAGTTCTCAGCTCCTATGGGCTGGAGATTGGGAAGCCATCATTTTCATTCCCATCCTCCAAAGCTGTATGGAAAGCTTTCAGGGAACAAAAGCTACCGAGAGCAAAACGGAGCAGACTGCTTAGGCTGGCCCCTGGTAAGGGTGGTGCAATTCCACCGTGGGCAAAGACATTTGAGAATCACTACAACAGGCCCCTCACCCAGAAGATCAGCAAGAACATCCAGCCAAGACCAAGTTCCCCGATCAATGAGAAATGCAGAACTCCAGAGCTAGGAGAAAGCAACACAGAATTCATGGCTCTTCCCCCATGATCCTTCAGTCTTTCAAACTTAAAATTTTTTTAATTTTATTTTTTTATTACTCTATTTTTTTAAAGTATTCCTCTTTCTTATTTTAACATTTTTAACTATTTTATCTTATCAATATCTTTTAAAAATATTTTTAAATTTTCATTGTTATAGTCATATTTATCCCTTCCTTGTATTTAAACTTATTTTTGTATATATATAGGTTTGTTTTTTTTTTAAATTTTGGGACACTGTTTCTTCTAATAGATCAAAATATACCCTAAATCTAGTGTGTAGCTTTGTTCTAGTCTCCACCCTGAGCACATTCCCTCCTCTTTTTTTTTTCTTGTCTTTTTTCAACTATCTTCTTATCTTATTAATTACTCTTTTAGAATCTTTTTAAATTTTCATCTTTACAGTAATATTCCATCTTTCATCATGTTTAACCTTATATTTGTGTGTGTGTGTGTGTGTGTGTGTATATATATATATATTTTTTAATATATATATATTTATATATATATAAAGTTTTTTCTTCTTTAAAATTTTGGGAGGTAGTTTCTTCTAACAGACTAAAATATGCCCAAAATCAAGTGTGTGGCTCTGTTCTATTAACCAGTATAATATATATATATATTTTTTTTTTTCTTTTTTTCACCCTTTCTTTTCCCCCTGGTTTTGGGTCTCTTCTGATTTGGTTAGTGTATATTTTTCTAGGATCATCGCTATCTTTTCAGTATTCTCCTCTCTCATTCATCTTTTCTTATCTGGATAAAATGACAAGGCAGAAAAACTCACCAAAAAAAAAAAAAAAGAGAGAGAGAGAGAGAGAGAGAGAGACAGTACTGACAGCTAGGGATGTAATCAATACAGACACTGGTAATATGTCAGAACTAGAGTTCAGAATGATAATTATCAAGGTGCTAGCTGTGCTCAAAAAAAGCATGGAAGATACTAGAGAATCCTTTTTTAGGGAAATAAAATCCATTTCTGGAGGAATAAAAAAACTAAAACCTAACCAAGTTGAAATCAAAAAAGCTATTAATGAGGTGCAATAGAAAATAGAGGCTATTATTGCTAGGATAAATGAGGTAGAAGAGAGAATTAGTGATATAGAAGACCAAATGATGAAGAATAAAGAAGCTGAGCAAAGAGAGACAAACAACTATTGGACCACAAGGGGAGAATTCAAGAAATAAGTGATAGCATAAGACAAAACAATATTAGAATAATTGGGATCCCAGAAGAAGAAGAAAGAGAGAGAGGGGCAAAGGTATACTGGAACAAATTATAGCATAGAATATCCCTAATTTGGTGAAGAGAACAAGCATCAAAACCCAGGAGACATAGAAATCAATAAAATCAATAATCTAATCAAATCTGATAAAATAAAAAAATCAAAATCAATGAAATCATCTAATAGTAAAACTTACAAGTCTCAGTAACAAAGAGAAAATCCTGAAAGCAGCTCAGGACAAGAGGTCTGCAACATACAATGGTAGAAATATTAGATTGGCAGCAGACTTATCCACACAGATCTGGCAGGCCAGAAAGGATTAGCATCATATATTCAGAGCATTAAATGAGGAAAATAGGCAGCCAAGAATACTATATCCAGCTAGGATGTCACTGAAAACAGAAGGAGAGATAAAAGCTTCCAGGACAAACAAAAATTAAAAGAATTTGTGAACACCGAAACAGCCCTACAAAATATTGAAAGGGGTCCTCTAAGCAAAGAGAGAGCCTAGAAGTAAGAGTCCAGAAAGGAAGAGAGACAATATACAGTAACAGTCACCTTATAGGCAATACAATGGCACTAAATTCATATCTTTCAATATTTATCCTGAATGTAAATGGGATAAATGACCCAATCAAAAGACACAAGGTATCAGAATGGATAAAAAACAAGACCCATTGATATGCTGTCTACAAGAAGCTAATTTTGGACACAAAGACACCTCCAATTTTAAAGTGAGGGGGTGGAAAACAATTTACCATGCTAATGGACATCAGAATAAAGCTGGGGTGGCAATCCTTATATCATATCAATTAGATTTTAAGCCAAAGACTATAATAAGAGATGAGGAAGAACACTATATCATACTTAAAAGTTCTGTCCAACAAAAAAATCTAACAATTTTATTTTTTATTCTTTATTTATTTTTTTTACAATTTTAAATATCTATGCCCCTAACATGGGAGAAGCCAATTGTATAAACCAATTAATAACAAAATCAAAGAAAAACCTCAACAATAATACAATAATAGTAAGGGACTTTAACACCCCCCGTCACTGAAATGGACAGATCACCTAAACAAAAAAATCAACAAGGAAATAAAGGCTTTAAATGACACACTGGACCAGATGGACATCACATATTTTAGAACATTCCATCACAAAACAACAGAATACACATTCTTCTCTCGTGCACATGGAACATTCTCCAGAATAGATCACATCCTGGGTCACAAATCAGGTCTCAACTGGTACCAAAAGATTGGGATCATTCCCTGCATATTTTCAGACCACAGTGCTTTGAAACTAGAA
Source organism: Enhydra lutris kenyoni (assembly GCF_002288905.1). NCBI lineage: Eukaryota > Metazoa > Chordata > Mammalia > Carnivora > Mustelidae > Enhydra > Enhydra lutris. Next base: position 18,229,243 of record NW_019154098.1, on the reverse strand, counting down.
CTCAACCACAAGAGGAAATTTGGAAAGAACCCATATACATGGAGGCTAAAGAGCATCCTCCTTAAGAATGAATTGTCAACTAGGAAATTAAAGATGAATTTAAAAAATTCATGTAAACAAATAAAAAGGAAAACACAACTATTCAAAATCTTTGGGACACAGCAAATGTGGTCCTGAGAGGAAAGTATATAGCAATACAAGCCTTTCTCAAGAAACCAGAAAGGTCTCAAGTACACAACCTAACCCTACACCTAAAGGAGCTGGAGAAAGAACAGCAAAGAAACCCTAAACCCAGGAAGAGAAGAAAAATAATAAAGATCAAGCAGAAATCAATGAAATAGGAACCAAAAGAACAGTAGAACAATGAAACTAGGAGCTGGTTCTTTGAAAGAATTAATAAGATTGATAAACCCCTGGCCAGACTTAAAAAGAAAAGAGAAAGGACCCAAATTAATGAAATCATGAATGAAAGAAGAGAGATCACAACCAACACCAAAGAAATACAAACAATTAAAAAACATATTATGAGCAACTATACACCACCAAATTTGACAATCTGGAAGAAATGGTTGCATTCCTAGAGACATATAAACTACTAAAACTGAACCAGGAAGAAATAGAAAAACCGAACAGACCCATAATCAGTAATGAGATTGAACAAGTAATGTCATAAAAAAAATCTCCCAACAACAAGAGCCCAAGGCCAGACGGCTTCCCACAGGAATTCTACCAAACATTTAAAGAAGAATTAATACCTATTCTCCTCAAACTGTTCCAAAAATAGAAATGGAAGGAAAACTTCCAAACTCATTTTATGAGGCCAGCATTACCATGATCCCAAAACCAGACAAAGACCCCATCAAAAAGGAGAATTACAGACCAGTTTCCTTGATGAACTTGGATGTAAAAATTCTCACCAAAATACTAGTCAATAGGATCCAAGAGGACATTAGAAGGATTATTCATCACGACCAACTGGGATTTATTCCTGGGCTGCAAGTTTGGTTCAACATCCACAAATCAATCAATGTGATACAATACATTAGTAAAAGAAAGAAAAAGAACTATATGATACTCTCAATAGATGCTGAAAAAGCATTTTACAAAGTATAGCATCTTTTCTTGATCAAAATTCTTCACAGTGTAGGGATAGAGGGTACATACGTCAATATTATCAAAGCCATCTATGAAAAACCCACAGCAAATGTCATTCTCAATGGGGAAAAACTGACAGCTTTTCCCCTAAGGTCAGGAACACACCAGGGATGTCCACCATCACCACTGTTATTCAACATAGTACTAGAAGTCCTAGCCTCAGCAATCAGACAACAAAAAGAAACAAAAGACACCCGAATCATCAAAGAAGTCAAATTCTCACTCTTTGCAGATGATGATGATATGATACTTTATGTGGAAAACCCAAAAGGCTCCAATGCAAAACTGCTTGAACTCATACAGGAATTCAGTAAAGTGTCAGGATATAAAATCTTGCACAGAAGTCAGTTGCATTTCTATACACCAACAACAAGACAGAAGAAAGAGAAATTAAGGAATTGATCCCATTTACAATTGCACTCAAAACCATAAGACACCTAGGAATAAACTTAACCTAAGACCCAAAGAATCTGTACTCACAAAACTATATAAAGTACTCATGAAAGAAATTGAGAAAGACACAAAGAAATGGAAAAATGTTCCATGCTCATGGAGTAGAAGAACAAATATTGTGAAAATGTCTATGCTGCCTAAATCTATCTATACATTTAATGCAATCCCTATCAAAATATCATCAATTTTTCTCAAAGAAAAGGAACAAATAATCTTAAAATTTATATGGAACCAGAAAAGACCCCGAATAGCCAGAGGAATGTTGAAAAAGAAAGCCCAAGTTGGTGGCATCACAATTCCAGACTTCAAGCTCTCTTACAAAGCTGTAATCATCAAGACAGTACTGGCACAAAAACAGGCATATAGATCAATGGAACAGAATAGAGAGACCAGAAATAGACCCTCAACTCTATGGTCAACTAATCTTTGCCAAAGCAGGAAAGAATGTCCAATGGAAAGTCTCTTCAAAAAACGGTGTTGGGAAAATTGGATGGCACATTCAGAAGAATGAAACTGGACCTTTTCTTTATTCCACACACAAAAATAGACTCCAAATGGATGAAAGACCTCAATGTGAATCCATAAAATCCTTGAGGAGAACACAGGCAACAACCTCTTTGACCTCAGCCACAGGAACTTCTTCTGAGAAACATCACCAAAGGCAAGGGAAGCAAGGGCAAAAATGAACTATTGGGACTTCATCAAGATCAAAGCTTTTGTACAGCAAAGGAAACAATCAACAAAACCGAAAGAGAACTGACAGAATGTCAGAAGATATTCACAAATGACATATCAGATAAAGGGGTAGTATCCAAAATCTACAAAGAACTTATCAAACTCAACACCCAAAGAACAAGTAATCCAATCAAGAAATGGGCAGAGGACATGAACAGACATTTCTGCAAAGAAGACACCTAAATGGCCAACAGACACGTGAAAAAGTACTCAACATCACTCGCCATCAGGGAAATATAAATCAAAACCACAGTGAGAATGGCTAAAATTAACAAGTCAGGAAATGACAGAGGTTGGCGAGGATGCAGAGAAAGGGGAACCCTCCTACACTGTTGGTGAGAATGCAAGCTGGTGCAGCCACTGAGGAAAACAGCATGGAGGTTCCTCAAAAAGTTGAAAATAGAGCTACCCTATGACCCAGCAATCACACTACTGGGTATTTACCCTAAAGATACAAATGTAGGGATCCGAAGGGGCATGTGCACCCTAATGTTTATAGCAGCAATGCCCACAATAGTCAATCTATGTAATGAGCCTAGATATCCATCAACAGTTGAATGAATAAAGAAGATTTGGTATATATATATATATAATGGAATACTATGTAGCCATCAAAGAAACCAAAATTTTGCCACTTGCAATGACATGGATGGAACTAGAGGGTATTATGCTAGGTGAAATAAGTCAATCAGAGAAAGATAATTATCATATAATTTCTCTGATATGAAGAATTTGAGAGACAGGGCAGGGGGTCGGGAGGGAAAAAATGAAACAAGATGGGATCGGGAGGGAGAAAAACCATAAGAGATTCTTATTCTCACAAAACAAACAGGGTTGCTGGGGATGGGGGAGTGTAGGGACAGGATGGCTGGGTGATGGACATTAGGAAAAGTATGTGCTATGGTGAGTGCTATGAAATGTGTAAGCCTGATGATTCACAGACCTGTACCCCTGGGGCAAATAATACATTATATGGTAATAAATAAATAAATAAATAAATAAATAAAAAAAATGCTTCTTAGAATTAGATGGAATAGAGCCATTTTTTTCAAGATTTTGTTTATATATTTGAGAAAGAGCGAAAGCGAGTAAACATGAACAGGGGGCAGAGGGAGAATGCTGGCTCCCCACCGAGCAGGGAGCCCCATGTAGGGCTCAATCCCAGGACCCTAGTATAATGACCTGACACAAAGACAGACATTTAACATGCTGAGTCACCCAGGTGCCCCTGCTATAGGTCCATTTAAAATGAAAGTTGAAGTAAAGTTATCTAAGAAAAAAATTTTATTGCACTAATTTGTTTTTCCTTTTTTATGGTGGGAGCCTGATTTCTAATATTTAATAATGCTATAAATTTTAAATGTACATTTTTTTCATTGACACATATTTGTAATTTATCTAATAGCTATATTAGTGAACACCCACCAAAGGTCAAAGTTTGAGGTTACATTATTTGGCATTACAGGACATTATGTCTAGCTCTTCCAGTCTGTGGGTTTTTCTGATCTCCTTAGCACTCGGTGGTTTCCAAAAGGACTCTTTTTCCTATCTGGTGGCTCTTATTCCTAAGCTTGTCAGTAAAATAAAAGCAGCAAAAGATAAACAAGTAAGTAGCCATAACAGATCCAGAAGAAATTTCTGAAAACTAAGTTTGGGGTACACTACACTACAGTTTATACAACTCTTACACATGCATTAATTGTCAACGTCCTCTTGAGAAAGTGGTAAGAAATTAACATTTTCCTTTTAAAGATAATTAAAATGATCTTCTCAATGGCTCTGAGACTTCATGTAACTTGCCCAAGGCTGCAAAGTTACTTAGAATTAGAAGCAGGTATTCAACTAGGAATACAAGGCTCTTGGATTTTGTGTTCATTTTCTTCCCTTCCACATACTGGAAAATTATTTTTGCCACTCAATAAAGATATCTATTTCATATGAGAGGTCATTATAGGACAAGAAGCATCGGTTTCATATGTATGTAAAAAGTGATGAAAAGTTGGAACTTGGGATATTCACACTGACACTAAACAAATAGAATATGAGAATTTTAGCAAGGCATTTCACAATGTATTTCTGTCCTTCTTGGATATTGAAGTTTTAACTTGAAAACTTGAGGCATTACATTAGGAAACTGAGAAGGTATTTAACTATACATTTTGGTGAGTTTGTTACTATAGATCCTTTCAGTGGTGACTGAAAATACTTTTTTGGTATAGCCATTATCATTCCCCTCCCATGATATTTTTTTACACTCAAATGGACTTATTTATTCGATTCATTTATTGGATTTATTGGATTATTATTGGATTCAGCTAAGTGTTCACACTGGCCCACATACTGGTTTTGTCAGCAAAGCTCTAAAAATACATTGCCTTAAAATTCATTCGTTCCTGCTGCTATTTGTTACGTATATTCTTCATATGAGATTCTGCTTCTTGCCAACTCTTCAGCCATATCCATATTAACATCAAACTTCAATACTTACTAGAGGTGCAACACTGTAAGTGTGCAACACTTACAGAAGACTGTAAGACTTCACCTCTATCACATTCAGGTTCTTTGTCTATACAGCAGTCATTATACATTATACCTTACACATTATATAGTATAATATACAGGTGTCAATTGTGATGAAAGGAGAAAGTGAAAATGAGATTTTTGAGTGCTCAGTAACTTTTTTGGTGATGGCACAGCAAATGATGAATGCCTTTAATCCAATGAAATGTTTTTTAGTCTGAAGAACTCTGAGGAAATGCTAATCACTGCAATTTGTGTTTCAGGAAATAATAGGTCTTTCGGTCAAAGACTTCTACAAAATATTACCTGTATAGTTATTAAAAGTTGTGAAGGATCAGAAATGATCACAAAATCAATCACTCAATTTTAATTATAAAAAAGGGGTGCCTGGGTCGCTCAGTCATTAAGTGGCTGCCTTTGGCTCGGGTCATGATCCCAGCATCCTGAGATCAAGCCCCACATCAGGCTCCCTGCTCAGTGGGGAGCCTGCTTGCTTCTCCCTCTCCCACTCCCCCCGCTTGTGTTCCCTCTCTCACTGTATCTCTCTCTGTCAAATAAATAAAATAAAATAAAATACAAATATAATAACCAGGGCATTCCTTTTTCAGCTACTGTCTTATTAAAATCTATGTAGCAATTACTTGGAAAACATTAAATTTGGTTATACCAATTACAAGGATAGTGCTTAATATGTGACATTTAAACTTATCAGGAAGAGTGGAAAGAATATAAGATTTGGATTACTTGGGATCCAGTTCCAACTCTTTTCACTGGCCAGCTTTCGGATTATAAACAAATCCCTTATTTTCTCTAATCTTCAATTTACTCATGTATAATACAGGCACAACACACTGAGTGTTTTTATTACACAAAAACATCTCCTATGGGTTTTCACCATGATGTTGTTGGGGGTCCTGCCTCTGTATCTATACTGTTCTCTCTTATTCTGTCTCTGTATCTACTTATTTGTTTCAGACTACTTCTCTATGGCTCTTCCTGTGTCTCAATCTGTCTCTGCCCCCCACACTACTGCTGCTTCCATTTGTTAAATGTGTTCCCTGCCTGTCATACACCCACAAACTGGCTCAAAAATCTAATTCCTAATGGCTTGATGTTGAGCTAAATTCAGGTACTTTCTTCTGTCAATGAGATTTCCTTCTTTTCTACACAAGGGAGTATATTCCCATCTTAATCATATCAAATTCCCATCCTAATTCTCTGAGTTATTTCTTGATTATTGTCAGTTTCTTAAAATAAAGATATTACATAGAAACTTCTTTTTTGTAAGTGAAAAAATGTTGGTATCGCTTAGGGAATAGAGAAATTCACTGAAGTTCATGCTAGTTCTGTGGGAAACTTGTCTTGTAAATTGAAAAGCAGTTCATGATATGTTACATTTTGGCATGAAGGGGATTTCTGATGATCAAACTGGCATTTGGGAAATGGATTTAGGTTCTTTGATGTCCAACTGAAATGGTAACATCTTACATCATTGTACAGTTTATACACAGACTTAAGTATATATTACTATAGAAACATAAGTTCCTCCAGAAGAGAAAATTCTGGAGTTAAGTTTAGAAACTAAAATAAGATACAGACATAGTGAACAGAAGGGCCATCGGTACCCCAATGTTCATACCAGCAATGACCATAGTCACCAAATTGTGGAAAGAGCAAGATGCCCTTCAACAGATGAATGGATAAAGAAAATATGGTCCATATGTACAATGGAGTATTATGCCTCCATCAGAAAGGATGAATACCCAACTTTTGTATCAACATGGATGGGACTGGAGGAGATTATGCTGAGTGAAATAAGTCAAGCAGAGTCAGTCAAGTATCATATGGTTTCACTTACTTGTGGAGCATAAAGAATAACACGGAGGACATTGGGAGTTGGAGAGGAGACGTGAGTTGGGGGAAATCGGGGGGGCGGGGCGGGGAGATAAACCATGAGAGACACTGGACTCTGAGAAACAAACTGAGGGTTTTGGAGTGGAGGGGGCTGGGGGGGTGGGAGGACCTGGTGATGGGTATTAAGGAGGGCATGGATCGCATGGAGCACTGGGTGTGGTGCATAAACAATGAGTCTTGGAACACTGAAAAAATAAAATAAAATAAAATAAAATAAAATAAAATAGATTTGCTCACTCAAGTCCTGAACAGGATCATAGAATGAAAGCAAATGGGTCAGGTTATTTTTGACATAATCATCAGAAGAGTTTAGGTTTTTCAAATAACAGGTCACATTTATATTGTATCTATTACAAAACAGTTTCAGCCAATGTAACTGATTCCCCTCAAAATAAAATTTTCTTTTTCTTTTTAAGCTAAATTGCTTCTTGATTATTAATGGGTCATCTAAGCCTCTGTTAGTTCCCTGCTTGTTGAAAGTCAAATCACCCCTACATATTCCCTAGTGACCAGAGATGAAAGGGCCTAACTATATTGGTTCCTCAGGTGCTCATCCTTGGTACACAGTGGAAAAGCAGCTAGGTTATATGTGGTAAAATGGAAACAACTAAAATGATGAATTGGCACCAAATAGATAAAAACCACTTTCACGTTTAAGGTCAATGCCTGTACATTTTGTATGTGGCAACAATCATTTACCATCTAGTACATTATCATAATTTTGATTACAGATAACTCATTTATGTGCCTTAACATCAAAAAGCTCTTCTTCTCTACCAGTGTTCCAGAACTAGAGGTGATGGTGGGATATGGTGGGGCAGAGGGAAAATGTGGGGCATATGCATGTCTTTTATCAAAATAGAGATTTATTTAGTGTCTACCATATGCCTAACCCTCTGTCACATGCCTCAGAAAACAACAAAAACGTATAAAATATCTTCCCTCCCCAACTTTTAAGTTACTTGCACAGACAAGTAATTACTCATGAAATTACAAAGAAGTAAGAAATGAGATATGGTATAGAAAATAAGGAACAAAGGTCTAGTAGCTGCCCTCTGTATATATAAAACATTAATGTGTATCAGCTACTGTACTATATAGTTTAAACCCATTGTTTAAGGTTCACAATAATTTACTTGTACATTTTATAACTAAGGAAGCCTCTCCAAATTCACACCACTAGCATGAGGTAGAGTCAAGATATGAATCTGTTCTGTCTCAAAATACCTTTAAGTATTATAATAATTTTTAGGATTAGCACATCAAAAGAAAATAGAGAAATGTGTGAAATGGAATTCTGATAATGTGTCTGTTGTATATGTGTGTGTGCATACATGCAGTATGTCTTATCATCCAGTATTACCATTACATGGCAAAATCATTGACTTGCCTAGAGTTCTTTCATCTTCAAAGCCCTAAGAACTTCCTTTTTCAGGAATCTTGGGAATACCAGTCCCAGGAAATTTAAAAATGTGTTTAGTGTTTCCCAACATGAATGTCTCAGTGCAAGATCCATGGTAATCCCAGTAGCTCTGTCATAAGCCCCAGGGAGAACAAAAGCCCAAAACATTGCCAGATCATTTCTACTGTCAAGTTACCATATCTTCACTTGTAGGTAATTCAATACTAAAGAATGTTTACTGGCATTTCCTTGGTGCTACAACCATCTTGTACCCTCAAAAAGCAACAGTAGTCTCCTTGGTCTTCTGTAGTAATCTACTAATCTATACAAACTGTCTCTGTCCCAGAGAGCTATCCATTATTTACATATTCCTCCATCCAAGCCCTGAATTCCCGCCATCCTGAGAGAATACTTCACCTTCTTCTGGTGAATGTGGTTGTTAGATCTAGAGTGAGGGTCAACGGGTGCCCTAACCTACCCTTATGCCCATGCCTGCCACAGCTTTCAGCCCTAACAAACTCACAAAATAATCAAGATTCACCTGCCATGTTCACAAACTATTCTCTAAATGTGAATGGTTTTCATTTGAAAATCTTAGGGAACTGAAGAAGGGGAACAAAAAGGGTTGAGAAAACAGATTATAAACATCTGTCAAATGTATGTTGAGGACATGGACATTTATTTCTCTTGTTTTAGGAATAAAAGCTCAAAAATCAAGTGACCAATTACTTTGTGACTCAGGAACCTAGACAGATTTATGATAGGATTTTTAGAAGTTCAACATCAAGAACTGTTTGACCAAAAATGATCCTTGCACCTGATGGGGGGAAGCAAAGCTGGATTCCCCTCCACTGTACATTTGACAAAATGTAGAAAATTTATTGGATTCCTAACCACAAAAGGGCCCTTGAGAGCTGATCAGACAATCTAATCCTCTGCCCTCCAGGCAGATCTATAGCAAGATCTGTATGATGTGAAACGATTTAGGAAAATATTGAAAATATAGTTAACCATCGGGGATTTTGTCTACTTGACATCAATCATCTGCAGGTTTTACAAATTCACTCTTTTTTTTTTCCATCTCAAGTAGATTTCTTTTTCCTATGCAGCCCCTTTACCCAATCATTCCAATGATTGAAAGACTAAGATATTTTGATTCATTGGAACTCTACTGAGGAGAAATTCCTGTTAAAGTTGTTAAGGTAAAATTCATTTCCCCAGCTCTTCAACTACCCAGATGTTTGGTATCTTGTAAGGAAGAAACATCAGAATAACTGCCTGCATTTTCCCATAAATAACACAACCCTTATTTAACCCACTCAAAAAAAGGTCACCTGTCAAACTCTGAGACCCAAACTTTTCAAGACATCTCAGAGTCTGAAGTTAGAATGACTACTTCCTTAGGGAAAAAGAATATAGATCCCTTGACAATAGGGCCTTACCAAGTAATTTCTCCTCACTCAGAATGTTATAGAACTCCAAGTAGCTAAATTTTGTTTACTAAGAGAGTAGAACTAAAGAGAGAAAATGGTAGACTTTTATGCTTTTACATTAAATAGTTTTAATTGTCTCAAAATTATTAATTAGCATAAATTGCTTTCATAATTTTGAAAGTTAAAAAATAAAAAATGATAGCTTTCTTTAGGGGGTTCCATTAGCTATGACAACCATCAAGGACAACTACTGACTGATCTAATCGTGATCTGACAGGATGATAGACTGGATCAGACTACATCTCAATTCCACTTGACAGATAATAGCAAGGAGTAGGACATCGCCCCATCGGTGGTCAGTTCCATCTTTCACCCACAGGCTCAAACCCATCCTGGTCTTAAACCCATCTCAATCAGGGTAAGACCCTTTTAGGAACATCCAGCTTGAGGGTCTGAATTGTGGAATGCCACCATTACATTAGCTTATGTGTGCTGAGCTTGGAGAAACCCTGTATTCTTGCACAACCACTGAGCCATAGACTTCACTGTATCCTAATCCTTTCCTTTTCTTACTGACTTACCTTCTGTCTCACTTCCTGTTTAGCTCTTCAATTCCCTGCTAAGAGTAGATTCTTACTCTGAAAGTCAGAATCTGGGTCTCAATAACCTATAAGCACTCTTGTCAACCATCCTCCCTGGCAAGCAGGACTTTGTGGGAACGTGTTTTTGGTCGCCATTTCATCTAATATATTCCAAATAATCTGATTGTGAATATATATCCATACTCTAAGCCTGTGCATGCCACCAATTATAAACTCCCCCCAAAATGTCACTACCTCAATGAAGTCCAGGTTCTTTGTGCTATTTTGCCCATGGCATTCTTAGAATATACCTTAAAGACCAAATCCATACCACTATTATTTTCATACTCTGGTCCCCCCTCCTTCCTATCTTGTTTCATTTGTCACCAACCTCTGTAAATGTGTGAAGAAGTCAGGTGACTGGAAGACCAAAAAGGAGATAACAGGAAGATAAAGAAAAATTTTGGTTTAAAATATCTAAACTTAATCTGCCTAATATTACATAAACACATTTAAAAATATTCCTTTAAGACAAATTATTTAAAGAATATGATGATAGGATTGGACTATAAAGACCAGCCATATCTCTAGTCCTTTCTCTCTAGACCTGTCACTTGGTGCTGCCAGCTACCCATCTTTACTTATTAAAAATACAGAAGACTTTAGAGGAACTGCAGCATCTCAGTGTTTGAGTGGTTGTTGGAACTCAGAAAACTACATTCTAAATAAGTAACTTCCCCATCTATAAAATGAAGGATTGTTTCTGGGACTATTGACAAGTTGTGTACATCAAAATCACCTGTACAACTTGGGTATACATAGACAAATGATTGGAGTCGACTGCCAGCTACAAGCCACTATCCAAACATGCTCCATTTTCAATGATTCCTTGCCAGCTAGCTCTGGTTAAAGGTCTGGTTAGTGGAAAACACTGAAAAGAAATTCATGGGTAAGAAAGGAGAAGCCACGGTGTAAACCCCACCCTTGAAGCTTTCTTTCTTTTAAAGTCAGATTGGGAAATACAGATAGAAATATAGGAATTGACATATTAATATTGATTTAAAGTTCAGACATCAGGACTTATCTAAGGGGATGAATAGACATGGACAGCAAGTCTGCCAATATCTAATAAACATCTCTGGGTGGTATCCCTGCTAATAGCTTTGTTGTTTCCATGGCTCCAGCTCTTGCTGGAGAGCTTCTAATTCTTTAGTTCCAGTTTCCACAGCAAAACCTCCACTGAGGTTCTAGCTGCTTGGAGAGTCCTAGCCTCTGGGTGCTGCTATTACCATCTCATGTTTGTCTCTATAACCTTAAACACAAGTAGTAATGTCCTGTTCTTGCTAATTCATCTTTGGGTGCCTTGTTTTGCCTGTTTGATTTTTCTCATATTACCTCATTAAGTTTCTTCTATTTGAAACATTTAAAATGGATTCTATTTTAATCAGATCCTGACAAATACAGCCGTTCTCTATAGAGATTTTTATTCAGGAGGCCCATGACGGGATCCTAATTAAATACTGGTAAATAAATGACCTTTAGGAGATCTTGCTCTAATTTATTATGAATTACATGAAGATAGATTAATAATTCAACACAATTTAGTAGCCATATACTGAGCCTTTACTATGTATCAGACTATGTCCTATGCTCTTTAGGAGATATAAGAATCTTAAAATAGGAGAAATAAATGCCACCATTGACAATGATGTAGCTGTTTCCCTTAAAAAATGATCACTATTGACAGCAAGATTCTCCATGTATACCAGTTTCCAATTAAAAATCCAGTTCATTCCCAACTCATTTCATTGACTTAGTATAGGTCACTTGACCATATCCCCTAGCTATAAGAAAGGCTGGGGGTGTAATAAAGTCATTTCCTTAGGTTGGCCAACATCAAATAAAATGCTTTTTCTCACAGGTATTTTTAACCCAAAATTATATTCCTAATAAATTTAATCACCCACCAAAGGAAGAAACAAAATTTTTTTCTAGTTAATGAATCTAGCATAGGATCTATAAATTAAAAAAACAAAACAAAACAAAACAAACAAACAAACAAACACTCCAGGCCTCTAAAAATTGTTTCAATAACTGAGATGGGACCCAGGCATACATATTTTGAGAAGTAGATGAATAATTATGCTCACTATTCCAAATGACCTCTAAGCATCCTCCCATCACTAAAGTGGATGAAATTCCAAACATTCATGTAAATCCAAAACTCCATGATTATGAAGTGATAAAAAAGCAAATACCTTAGAATACAAGAAATCTTTAATTCAAGAAAAATACTGACAATATCAATCAGCATTGCATTCCTTCCCTTATTATTCAAATCATACCACGATTTTGCTTCAGCCAGATTTCAGACGGCCATGATTCTTTACCTAACTTTACTCCTTGAGAATTAATCCTCTGGATTATTCTGGTATAACTCAGGTTTAGTCATCTATAAACTTATGAATGAACCTGCCATAATTAGGGGATGTAGTGAATTCCTGAAATTTTTTTAATCTTTCTCCCACCCTAGTTTTGTAGAAGCTACACCATTTCTACTTTAAGGTGAAGACTAATAACTTCAGCTAATTGCATAACCCACTTTATAATCCTTCATTAACCAGTTGCCTAAGAAGTTCAAAATGTCAACATGGATGTTTGAGCTTCCATTTCAGGGTGAGCAGTGATGAGTTTTTGTCTGTCTCTTGGGTGTTCAAAGTTTTAAGGCAATATGGTCTGAACTTCTGGAGGAGAAAAACAAAATATTATGTCATTCTGCCATTTTTAAAGTCAGTTGCTTCTGGGTGATTGAGAAACCAAAGAATCATATGAGCATTAATTAGCTTACTGTCTTACTACTTTTGCATCACAATATGCTTCCTATTCCAAGGCAATATTATGTATTAATATGACCGGGCATTGATTATACGGTAAGCCCATTGTTAGTAGTGTTGCCAAAAAGTAATAGACAAACAATAAATGGAAATTTATATATGAATGCCTATTCCAGAGAAGATAAATCACTGTCCCCTATAAATCACAGAAGGTATCCCATGTAACAAACTTGCCATTCCCTTTATCTGCTGTGTTCAATGACCCATCCTAAGCAATTAGAATAGTACCTGACACACAAGTATCCCATTGAGTAAATAAATGAGAGGCTCCATCTGCATGGTTACTTGATATCTCATGATCAACTGTTTATTCTCTATTAACACCCAGTAGCAAGCCACAAGCTATTAGCTGTTAGAAGGGTGAGAACCACTTACATGCAATGAGGATAACCTTGCTCCAAAGTATTTTGCATGATTTTTCCCCAGTGGACCAGCTGATAGACCAACATTCAGCATCTTGTTCTCCCATAGACATTTGGAATATTATAGTATATATTAATTCATAAGGCTGAATGGTAGAACTGCTTACCTTATATAATCTTACATTTGGATGTGCTACTTTGACCTACTTACCATGCTCTTGAAAGCTGTTGACTTTGAGTGTTTTCCAAATTAAAGAAGAATCTCTAACTATAATACATGTTACATTCATAGTCTAAAGTGGTTCAGGAAGTACAGTGCCTCCTTAATAGGAGAAGGCACAAGGGGCAAGTTGTTTTTCACATTAAAGAGAAAACAAGGTCTTAAACTTTATAAAGCAAAGCTGATTTCACAGATCAAACTCTTGGTGACCACCCAGAGAGTTAGATTTTCATCCAAATTGCCCAGACAGCTTAAGACATTGCAGATGCCACTGTCATAGATAGTTCATGGGGCCAGGTTTAGCTGTCTTTTCGCTACCTCTTGGCTTATTCATGACAGAAAGAATGACATCAAGAGCCTGCAAACAGGTCCTACATAACCTTACCAGGTTCTAGCCTAAGAAAACTGCAGTCACTGCCTCTGCCTTTCTCATTTGTAGAAATCCATATGATACAGCCTGCACTTACTCCTATCCTTGCCTCCTGATGGAACATAATGTAACAGTTCTGTGCAGCCCATTTTGTCCCATCTGCTATAGTTACCTCAACAAATCCAGGGTTATTACATAATAGACAATGTCACCTTGAAATAGAAAATCTACTCAGAGAAAGATCCAGCATTCTCACACATTGACTGTGAAACTCTTCTCAATCCTTTCTGGAAGATTAATTTCCCTGTGAAACGGTTTTGGTGATAGTTGAACAGCTCTCCTTAGCTCAATCTATCATTAACAGAATCTTCGTTTTCTCCAAATTTCCAGCCTTCTACACCTTGTGAAAATTCATAAAAGGAAGCCTCACTAAAAGGAGTCAAGAGGCCAGCAGGGAGAGCTCTCAAAACCTAATACTCAGTCAATTGCAGATCCAAAAGGAAGAGACAGACTTTGCAGGTGGATACTATTTTGTTACTTCTGTAGGAGTAAAAAAGATTTTCTCCTTCCCTGGCAATGGCCCAGCCAATGAGAGACCATCACAACTCAACCAATGAGAAGCAAACATACTTCAAACTGCCAGTTTACTCCAATGGACTTTTTGTTCAACAGACCCCAACTAAACCCTTTCCTCTATAAAAGAAGCACTCCTTTCCTTTGGTTTCTGGACTTGCCTATGGTTTTGCCATAGCTTGCTTGCCTGCCCCAGACTGCAATCCTCTGTTATTCCCAAATAACTTTAAAAATGCAACTGCCCTTTATTTTACAAAAATGGATGTAAAAAGCTTTACAATTACCCTTAGATGAATGGATTTTAAAAAGGAAAAAAAAAAAGAAGAAAAGAAAAAAGAAATTGATATTCTGCAATTCAACATTTCCTCTTTAAGTATGACCCACTCAGGCTCAGCCATGGCTTAGATTCTACCCTCACGTCTCTACTTATCACTAAGGGAGACTTTTTGTTTTAGAGAAGCTAGAAAGAGTCATTCTTTCCTTCCATCTACCTACTTATTCCCAGAGAAAAATCCTATAGCATCACGCTTCACTTTTATCTATTAATTATCCCTAGATTTCCTTCCTATCCATGATGACCAACCATCCGACTGACCCAATTTCCTGGGATTAAAGACTCTCATCACTAAAACCAGGATCATCCTGGGAAAGTGAGATCAAGTTAGAAACACTAGGTCCTATCCACCTTCTCAGCCATGGTTTGCAAATTCTGACATATTTGCACTATAAAACTGATCAGATAAACTCCACTAACTAACTTTACCAGGCAAGGATAGCCAGATTTGAAAATATCAGGCATCATTTCTGAAGAGGTTCCTGAAAATTTCATAGCTAGTTCTAATTAACTGAAGATAGCCTTTCTTTTGTTTTCTGTTTTCACATTTAAAATACTTTTTTTTTAACTTGTAATAGCGAACCTGTGTTGTCATATGCTTAATTACTAGTGAGGTTAACATGTTTCAGTGTTTGAATTGAGATTATCTAAAGAGAAGGGGAGTTTCAGTTGTAGATACTGGTGTATACTGCCTATACCCCCAATTCAAAACAGGTACTCATTTCCCCACCCCACCCACTCTACCCCCACTCCCTCTGCTAGTAATATTGGCTACAGGCAGCTCATGGTTGAGTCTACCTTCAGGAACTGACCAAGAGACCACAGATTTGCCTCCCTCAACTCACACCCCAGCCCCAGGGACAGCCCATATCCAATAACTGAATAATGATAAATTCAAAGGTCCAGCCTCCTTGCCTCAGTTCAAGACAACTCGACCTCAGCTGATCCTTAGGGAACTTTGGAACTTTGGAAGTTCTTCAGTTTTGCAACTGTATCACAGTTCAACTCTTTGCCTGATCTTGCTCTCTTCACTTTCCCACTCATGTTGAACCTAAAAGCACTACTACATGTGAATCTCCATCTCAGGAAACTATCTTTGATCAAGATCCATAGAATGACTATTATATCTTCAGAGCCCTTAAATGCATAAGTAAATGGTAGCGGGGATACTTTGGAAGTAGGGTGTTTAGAGATTATAAACACTGACATCCGCTTTAATTCACTGACTTCCCATGAAAATCATGAGAAGATAGAGCAAGACCATAACAGGCAAAATACACCACAAATACTGCATTTACAGGTTTTTCTGTATTTGAAATAAAATAAAAATCTTACTATATAACCTATACATTAGTCAGCAGATACAAATCCAGCACCAAAATTATAAATTATTGTGTTTAAATAGGATAACTACTATTGTCTAGTTTACAACTGTTGTCTGGAAATTAATAGTGTCCCCTTTCATTCTCAAAAAGATGTCAATTTGGACAACAAAAGGTGTGGTCATCTAGTTATAAAGAATTCTATTTTACAAATAAACGAGAATCTTACATGATATAGGGGGAGATGGACCTAGAAAAATTAGTGTGTACTATCAAATCACAATATGAATCTAAGAATTCCTCTCTATGAACATCTTCAAATGGAGTAGACAAAGCAGAACAAAGTCAGCAACTATTTTAAGATTGAAGATTTACAGATTCATCTTGAGCCAAGGTGGGGTCCCCGGCATGCCACTGATATTGCTCTAGTAACAGAGAAAGCTATCAGTTGCCTATGATTTTAACATAGTATTGGCAAGCTTTTATTTCAAGATCAACTATACCACCTGAAAGCTATTAATGTGTCATCAGTCTCTTATAGTGACTTGTGAAGCTGTTTTTAGAAGTTAGGGGTTACACTGAATTTTTCCACACAACTAGCTATTGATCCTTTTGGTTTTATAATGATTGAATTTGATATTTGGCTTCCTTTAAGGCTCAGAGACAGGAAAACTTCCTATCACTGAAGACAAGAAGAAAAAATGACAAAAATTATTACTACTCCTCCAAAGTGAATACAGGGGACTATGGCAATACTCGAGCCCTAGACTGTTCTTAGCTTTACTGACAGTGCTAATAAGTGACCTGGAAGAGGGACAAGTATATGCTGGGGATGAGACAATCAGACAACAAAACTGTCTTCAGTTGCCTCCATCTTTCTACCTGATGTCCACCAAGGATCAGTGACTGTTCAGAGTTAGGTTTAACATTGTGGATTGCTGGAGAGCAAGTGGACAGATGAAGTCCATGAGCAAGGGCAGTGGGAAAAAGAAAGAGGATTCATTTTTTTTTAACTCAAAACAAAACAAAACAAAAAACACCTCCAGTAAAGTATATGGGAGAAAGAAAAGGGACAAATACAAAGAGTTTCTAAAATGTCATTTATTCAAGGAAATCCAACCCAAAAATATTTGGCAGCTGTGAAGGAAGGGAGCTATGATGCTCCAGCTGCAGCTGACCCCATTAGTGCCCAGCATCCAATATGGTAGTCACTGAAATGGTACTGTCCCTTTTTCCTCAAAAATTGAACCCAGGCAAGGACACTAGGCATAATGGGGCAACATCCAATAACAGAAACATCTCAAAGGATGAATAGATCTGACTTTGTGATAATTAGCACGAGAGATAAAGAAGACACAGCCTGGAGACATAGGAGTTCCCTGAAGGAAGGAGCTCCTGATATTTCAGATAGCAATGAAAACCAGGAGGAAAGCCTTTTTGCAAATCTTCATCTGGGATCCTCGTGTCTAAACTTATATTTTCCACTAACTAGCAAAGTGGGAGTTTGAGGCACCATTGAGAGAAAAACAACAGGGCACATAATGGTTCACTCTTTAAGAAATCGGAGAAAGTGTTAGTAAGCACTGTCATCCAGTGAGACTGATGTGTCCATTCAAGTCTACTTGGCATCAGCTCAAAGGATAAGTTCTTTCAACCTGCCGATAGCCAGAGAGACCACACGCACTCTGGAGAAGAAAAGAGTTTAAAAGTTTGGCAAGGGACTTGTTCAGTCATCGAGGCTAGATCCTGGTGTGGTTGAGTCATTTTTTCAGATGACCCACAAGATTTTCACATAACTTTTTCCCAAAATTATTTTAAACCAAATTCATAATTCAGTAGAGAAAGCATTTGATTTAGTGGCATTACACTCATACCTTAGTTTTCTGGCCCTGTGTTTAATTGAGCTCTGGTATAAACTTCATGAGATTGGTAGCTATTACATTATTATGATTATTTTCCCTGTTAACAGGTCATAAGTACCTTTTTAATCACTTTTCATGTAGTATATTTCTATGTCCCACTGTGCTTAGCACTGTATGCACATTATCTTATTTAATTCTACAAAGTAGCATTATCATCCTCATTTGACACAAGAGGAAACTGAGACACAGAAAATTAATCTACCTGAAGTCATATAAATAAGTGGATTTGCCAGAATTGAACCCAAGTATACCTGATCTCCAAGCCATTTTCCTTGTCTAATCTGACTAGGTGTAAAAAATATCTCACAGGTGTAAAAAATAAACAGGTGTCATTCAGATGTTAGATATCATTAATTGTAGCAAATAAAAATAAAAATACTCAGCAGGAAGTCTCCTTGTCCCCTCTCCCTTTGCCTTCCCCCGCCAACTCATGCTGTCTTGCACATGCACATGCTCTCTCTCTCAGATAAAATCTTTTTTTAAAGAGGAGGGGGGAACACCTGGGTGGCTCAGTTGGTTAAGCATCCGACTCTTGATTTTGGCTCAGAGTCATGAGATCAAGCCCCACATCCGTGCAGTGGAATCCGCTTGAGATTCTCCCCCTCTCCTGCTCATGAGCATGTGTGCCCTCTCTCAGTCTCTCTCTCTCTCTCTCTCTCTGGCTTTCTAAAGGACTTATATATATATATATATATATATATATATATATAATTCCTTTATATATATATAACAACAGAAATCCTGCAATGTAAAAAATATATATATACATATGTGTGTGTGTGTGTGTGTGTGTATTTATATATATATAAAGATTTTACTTATTTTTTTGCCAGAGAGAGAGATCACAAGTAGGCAGAGAGGCAGGCAGAGAGAGGGGGAAGTGGGCTCCCTGCTGAGCATAGAGCCCCATGCAGGGCTCAATCTGATACAGGGCTCTATCCCAGCTTGATCCCAGGACCCCGAGATCATGACCTGAGCTGAAGACAGAGGCTTAACCCACTGAGCCACCCAGGTGCCCTGTAAAATATATTTTTAATAAATCTCAAAAACAATATACCAAGCAAAATACCCTAACAGAAGTACATATACTGTGTGGTTCCATTTATATGAATATCTAAAACAAGTGATTAAATTTATAGTGATAGAAATTTAAAAAATGCTTATTTCTATTAGGGAGTAAATAGGTATATTGGTTATATGTACACATTTGTCAAGGGTCAAACCATTCTCTCAAGGTCTGTGCATCTTACTGTATGTAAATTATACTTGATAAAAATTATAAGAGAGTAACAGGGGTATGGAAGTGGTCCCATAAGTTAAATGGGTTTTAAAGAAGTAGAATGTTTTGATCATTTCTGAGCAATGTATACTTTGAAGAGAAATTCTTATGTCCCCATTTGACAGAGGAAATGAGTCTAAAACCAAACTGAGTATACTGGTAGGTGGGGCTTTCCTTTGAAGTGATTGTTCGTTTCCAGACAGATGGAGGGAAGTGAAGTACTAGCTTTGGAATCCCCATCTGCTCCCCACTTGGTGTCCCCAGAAGCATAACAGGGGGGTTGGCCTCAGACTGACAACAGTTAAGAGGGAAGCCCTGTGAATGCTCTGAGGGGAAGTAGGGTGAGGCTTCTTAGCCCTACACTCAAGATTCCTGTGATAACCCACAATCTCTTCAGTCATTTCCCCCTTAAAAGGCCCCTTTGTGCAGTCAGTCCTATAGGTATGATTCATGATGTCCTCAATCCAATACTACCCTTCCCAGTGACGTCTCAACTCCATTACTGTGTCATTGCCTAAATGGGCCAGATTCTCATGCTCTAGGGAAGCTTGGGGAGAATCTGGGATGGAATCGAGCCCATGTTAGCAGTGCTGATAGCTGTAAATCTTCATCCAAACGCCTATGTCAATTTTAGGGCTACCACATAATGTGGGTGGCCAGAAAGTACATTCTTCTGTGGCTGCTGAGCTAACTGTATGATTTCCCACTACAAGTTATTCCTAGTGACACATCTAGACGAAGTTACTATAACTGTAGATGCTAGCAACATATCACAAGTTAGACCAGTATCGATAGAAATTCTATAGTTTAGCATTGGGGTTACTTGCTAGCTCCAATCAATTGGCTGTAACTTCCCAGGTCATATCACTGATCATATTTGCAAAGCATGTTCAGGCTTAGAGAAAAGACTGATTCACAGCGATCTCCATGAGGTAAAGTGGTGAAAAATATGATAGTGCACCATGCTATTTGTCACCTCTGGTACCACTGAAAGGGCTTAGGATCCAGCCATGAAAAGACATGAATTCTAATCCTGCCCCCAATACTAACCAGCTCTGTGACATGGGTAAATACTGCAACATTGTAGGGTCTTTATTCTCAAGAACAGATTAGGGAAAAAAAAAATAGTTGATCTCTAACCACTATTCCACTGATACTATTCTGTGAATCATCAAAACTATACCTCTCCTCCTCTAGTGTTAAAAAGAAAACCAAAGGCCCAAAATGGAGTCACTTAAGTAGAGTCCCCAAACCGGGCTCTAATATCTAATCTAACTTCAGTTTCAACCTCCCCAGAAATGTAGTCATAATGGTCAGTCACAAATTTTCTGCTCACAGCAGAGTCTGTCACTTGGGCCCTCTCCATCCCCCAAAGGAAGATAAGGTCATCTTCATGACAAGACTTCTTCCACTTCCCTCTAGGGGAATGGGCCTTCCCTGGAACAATTCTTCCCAGCAGCTAATAACTTTCTTGCCTTACTCCGCTTCTTATAAAAACCTTCCTTTTTTTTTTTATTAACATATAATGTATTGTTTCAGGGGTACAGGTCTGTGAATCATCAGTTTTACACAATTCACAGCACTTACCATAGCGCGTACCCTCCCCAGGGTCCATCACCCAGCCACCCCATCCCTCCCACCCTCCTCCCCTCCAGCAACCCTGTTTGTTTCCTGAGATCAAGAGTCTCTTATGGTTTGTCTCCCTCTCTGGTTTCATCTTGTTTCATTTTTCCCTCCCTTCCCCTATGATGCTCTGTCTTGTTCCTCAAATTCCTCATATCGGTGAGATCATATGATAATTGTCTTTCTTTTACTTATTTCGCTTAGCATAATACCCTCTAGCTCCATCCATGTTGGTGCAAAAGAAAGATTTCGGGGTTTCTGATGGCTGCATAATATTCCAGAGTGTGTGTGTATGTGTGTGCACGCACATGTGTATACACATACCACATCTTCTTTATCCATTCATCTGTTGATGGACATCTAGGCTCTTTCCATAGTTTGACTATTGTGGACATTGTTGTTATAAATATCGGGGGGCACGTGCCCCTTCAGATCACTACATCCGTATCTTTGGTGTAAATACCCAGTCCTGCAATTGCTGGGTCGTTAAAAAGCCTCCATTTTTGTAAGTTCTTGGCGTTCCCCTCTAGCTGCTGCATGGGAGGGTGCCCAATTCATAGATCATTTAATAAAGCCAAGTAGATCCTCAAATTCACTCAGATGAATTTAGTTGCTTCAGCCCAGGCTTTTACTCCATACTATCCATTAAGTGTACAGAGGAACAAACTGAGGCAATCAAAAACAAAACCCCAAAAGAACACGTTATACATTCTTATCAGGGTTATGATATTGAATTCATTCCATTTCAAATAAACATGTTTTGGTGAAAAGCCTGGACTCTGTGACCCATACAGAGACTTTAATTATAAATTAATGTTATCCAAAATTTCTACCTGTCTATCATGTTTGTTTCCTGAATGAACATTCTATGACTCCTTCTCAATGATAAGATTGTCACATGCTTTCTAGTTTGCAAGCAAATAGGTTTGGAGAAATGAAACCGTTTGCTTTGGCTGATCCATTCAACTGGTAAATGTCAGTGGAGCTGGAACCCAGGTCTGCTGGCTCATCTGCAGGCTCTCTGCTCTGTGGGGACAAGAGTCCAAGTCCCCTAACTTCACAGCTACCGTTCTCCCTGCCCCTCGAACTACATTAATTGGTTTAAAAACCTAAAACAAATGGTCACGTACCTGGAGTGATAGAGGGTAAGAAACCACAGGGGAGGGAGATAATGGAATTCAAGCATTGAAAGAAGGGTCAGGATGGGTAATCTTTAAGGCACAAAGTCTGAAATGTTATCGGCTCAATGACAAAAATATACTTTCTTCCCATATTGTCCAAGTGATGTTCAGTTTTTGTTGTTCTTTGCTTTTGTTGTAGGAAAGTCAGAGGCAGAGAGAGAAACAAGCCAGAGAAAGATAAATTCAAGGACTCACATGTGAACAACTTGGTCACTGTTACTGATCATTGCCAGGAAATGGTCAGAAGTTCCCAAATCTTTGCAATTTTGTTTGTGAATCCATCATGTGCCCCATCATCTGCCCCAGGGGCCCTACCCTCCTGGGAACAAAAGCCATAGTCTCTAGAAAGATTTTTTGTCTGTATGGCTGAAAGATAGTGGAAGGGACACTTGGAAGTATTTGTTGTGACAAAAGAACACAGAAAGAAAGAGTCAATAGAAGAACAATAACCAACCTTCTATTTAGTGCTTTCTAAATACTAGATGATGCCACTTCCCTGAACAAAATTTGTCACTAAAATGGAGGGTTGCTAGGACATTAGAATAGTTTTTAATGGCGACTGCAAATTTGTGTTTATATGCATGAACGTGGGATACACCTGGATTCTTTTCTTCTCCAGACAAGTCATCAGATGGAAGCGTTAATTGATTTGAAGAGATACAAAACAACTTTAAGTTGCCGCTCTTCAAATGTCCACTATGATAACAAAAACAACTAAGATTAAGGATACTGTGTCTGAAAAAGAAAGTTTGTTAAATCTGGTAAAAATACATTTAAGAGGAATCACCATTGCCAGGAAGTAAAGAAATCATCTCTTCTAGCAAAATGCAAAAGTGGCAAGTCAGAATGCCAACGAAGACTATTCTGTAAGAACACTGGAAATGTCTAGATGTATTAAAGAAAGGTAAAATGTGCAAAAAATATTTATTCTTTCCAGGTATAAATAGAGTCAATGTCTAGACAATTTCTGCATTTAAAGCTGCCTTCTATTTTAACATGATTATACATTGTCATCATACATGCCAGTTTTCATAGACAAAGCCAACCTTAAATATTATGTTATGTTGAATGAACCATTACAAAACCTTCAGTATTTCAGCTGAACGGAACTGATCAAAGCAATACAGCAAAGCTTTAAATGGAAATAAACTTAAATCAAAAAGATTAATAGCCGAGAAAAAGAGGCACATACCTTAAAGAAATATCTCCATTTTTCAGACATGTGTTCACAATACACACATACAATAACTATATTGTATGTTTCTAATTTTAAGTGTGTGCAGGTAGCATGGCTCAGATCTTACTATAAATATCCTCACATTTGTAACTTCAATGATTGACTTCAAGTGAAATTATAATACCGGTGACTTTAACAGGGCTATTATATTTGCTTTAGCTCCAGCTTAAAACTATTTTAAGAAATTTGAAATATATTTGACTAGAAAGCCTCATTTTATAGTACACATGAGTACAAAAAGAAACATAGCGTATCATCAGTAAGGATTTTCAAATGCACTATCCTTCTGCAAAGAAATGTGGATAGCCATAAGGAACATTTTTGTACTTAATGTCACAAGGGAATGAACATTGCTCAGCCTGGGAAAAATATTATCACATCCCATAATCAAAGACATGCAGTTATCTGACAGCTCTATAATATCCAAAACTCCAAGAAGACATTTTTTAAAAGATTTTTTAAGAAATAGAGCCTAAAGTAAAAGAAACATTATTTGAGTAACATTTTAAGACTCAAAGAGTTTTCTACCTTCGATTGTATCTCGATAGAAAAATAGGTGAAAAGGAAATATGCCTAGAAAGGTAGCTATAGACACAGAGTGGAGAATTTTAAGTATCAAATAAATAAATGTGTACTTAATATTTTTCATTCAATAACACAGCAGGCACTGTGCTAGAGTGCCGGTGATATGGCCATCGCCATATTCTACTCAGCTCCTGCCCTCATGAAACTTACATTCCAGTAAGTACATGCTCAGTAAGTTAAAGAGGAAATACTGAGTTTCAAAATACAAAGGATGGGATAGATAACTCCTGTAGGCAAATGGAAACCACAAACATGGTTTCAGCAAAAAAAAGATGAATATCTAAGAGTTTGGAAGTGATTACCACAACCATCCTCCCCACTACTAAATTTAGAAAAAGCTGAAAGAGACACAGGAGGCAGATAAGTGGAAATGAAAATTTCAGCATTATCACTGTTCAGTCTGCACTGAAGAAGTGGCTCCACCAGGCCCTGCTATAGGACTTCCTAAGATTCCTGCATCTCTCGGGTGTTACCTCAGGACTCCTACTTTCGCTTCTGAGAATCCATGGCCTTGTTCTTGGAGGTCTGCACTTTCCCCACAAGACAAAATCCTCTATCATTAAATCCTTAATTTGAATTTTGTTGGCTTTACAATTTTTAATGATTTATAAATTTATTTTGCTTTTATAGTTATATAAGAACTTATAAATGTGAGTTTTGTAACTAGATTATGTGAACGTGAATTACGTAAAAGTGAAAAAAATTCCATCAATGCAAGTCTGTGAGAATACTGTCTTTTAAAATAGCAAATACAGGGTGCCTGGGTGGCTCAGTGGGTTAAGCCGCTGCCTTCGGCTCAGGTCATGATCTCAGGGTCCTGGGATCGAGTCCCGCATCGGGCTCTCTGCTCAGCAGGGAGCCTGCTTCCCTCTCTCTCTGCCTGCCTCTGTCTACTTGTGATCTCTCTCTGTCAAATAAATAAATAAAATCTTAAAAAAAAAAAAAATAAAAAAATAAAATAAAATAAAATAAAATAGCAAATACAAGGGTGCCTGGGTGGCTCAGTGGGTTAAAGCCTCTGCCTTCGGCTCAGGTCATGATCCCAGGGTCCTGGGATCGAGCCCTGCATCAGGCTCTCTGCTCAGTTTCTGCTTCTGCCTCTCTGCCTACTTGTGATCTCTGTCTGTCAAACAAATAAATAAAATCTTAAAAAAAAATAGCAAATACAAAAAAAAAAGCAAATATAGACTTGTATTTGAAAATTGCTACTGTACAATTCCTCCCAAGAAAACATTTGCCTGATAGAAAATTCCAAAAGTAGTTACTATGGTTTCTGAAGAAGTGACCAATAAATAAATAAATAAATAAATAAATATCAAGCTTCTCATTTGGGGCTTATTTTAATAATAATGTAAGAAATGTAAAACAATGTATTAAACAGTGATCCACATCTGGATCCAGATGCCCTGTTCCAGACTAATGAAAAGTGTACTACAAGACAGACATTAAATGTAATCAACTCTCATATTTCTAGTAAAGCAATGATATCAAGATTAACAAACACCCAGATGATTGATAACTTCTGTTTCACTGCTCATGAAACAATAGAATAGGTGTCTGTGGTTCCTCCTGAGAGTTAAATCCTAATGGAGGAATGGCTATGAAAAATATATTTAGTTTCTTTAAAAAATATGTTCAGTGTCTTAATATATATGTTTATTTATACATATATACATATATGCACAAGCAAAAGAATGATAAAAGGCAAAATTTCTCTGAGTCTCACCATCCTTCATGAGTGTGTTTATTTGTTGATGGGATGGCAGCTCAGCCCTTCACGCCATGGAGTATTTCTAAAGAGAGTGAAACTAAGTCTAAAACACTTACAATATAAAAAATCCTGGTGTCAATATCAAGTGCTTTTGTATGTGGACAGCCAGACTATTTCTTGCTTTATCTCTCTATTCAGAAGAGCAATCATTAGCAGATGGGATAAAAATCTGGGTTGAGGGTGGCAGGAGGAAAACCAAGTGAGCAGAAATAGCCACCTGGGAAAAATATTTCACAACGAGTATTTAAGAAATAACTAACTTGATGCCACCCGGTGTTCCAGCTACATTAATTGGTAAGTTGAAATCTAACAATAATTAATCATCTAGCATATGCCAAATTGATAGCCACTCCAAAATGACTAAAAATTCTAATAAGACAGTTATAAAATTAACCAAAAAATACTTACAAGACACAATCAGGTTTCTAGCTTTGAAAATCTGTTTACCCACTGAAGGTTTCAACATATGATGCAATAACAATAGAATGTAAAATATTTGACAGATGAAAATAGGGAGAAAGGATGTCCCATTCTTTTGCAAAATAGGAACATGGTAACAATCAATACTTTTGATGGGCTTAGTTGGATGTTTTTTCCCCCCCAAGGAAACTGCTTTTACAACAGCTTTTGACTGATGGATTTTACTGTCCTCTGGAGAGCTTTTTTCTATATCTGGGCCTTTTCTATCTCTTTTTTCTATCTCTGAGCAAACTCATATGTTTGCTCAAAAATGGGCAATCCCAGACACTGAGCATTATATTCCAAATGGGATTGTGGGCAATGACTATTTTCCAAAAATCCCAGAATCTGAAGTCATCCATCAATCACCCCTGGGGATTTCCAATTTTGGTAGCGATCCACAGGAAGCTCTCGGATACCAGGCTCCAGGAACTCTGTGGATAGTATTCTCTGTATATTGAATGATGAAGAACTCAAACCTCAGGCTCATACAGACTTGAATTTTACTCCTGTTGTGCTCTGAACACAGCTATAGGAGATTGAATGAGTCACTTTAAGTATCTCAGCCTCAGTGCCCTCATCTTTAAAATGAGGATAATACCTACCTTGCAGGATAAACCCAAGACTTGAGTTATATTTGGAAGCACTTTAAGTAGCTATGATAGGGCTTTGAAGAACAGAGGGCTGCTAGAGGCCAGTTCCAGCTCTGCCTGCTGGTTAGTAGAAAGCATAGATCCTGGCCCATTGTTCTATTTCACATGAATCTATCACCAGAGATTTGCCATTTATACTACAGAGCAAAATGAAATCCAAGTGAAGAAATGTAAAACTTCCAATACAAAAAGCAGAAGTTTTAAGTGGACAGCTATGTGATCTCTAAATGGCTGTGAGATCATGGGAAGGGTTTTTAAAATAAGTAATTTCCTATATTTCAAAGTTTTCTATAATGTATTTTTTAATTTTCAAACTGAAGAATGTAATTAAAAAGCAAAACCACTACCAAAACATACTAATTATGGTCAATAAAATTTATATAGTAACCTTTCAATGTTTTTCTTTTGTATTTTCTTCATCTGAGAAAGTTCTCATTTATATGCATTGTCCTATTATCTGATAGAGCAGCCCGGTAGAGTTTTCACTATTCTAGATCCATTCCTTCTCTGGGAGGAAATCCACAGATCATGATCACCTTTTGCTATTCATTGCCTAGACAGACCACAGAATACACATCACTCTAAACATGCATTTTTCATTAGCCTCATGCCTCAACTATGGAAGCTAGGGGTGGCTTTCACCAGGCTCCACTACAAATACACAGTTCTGATGTGACATTAAAATCTCAGTACTTGTGAAGTCTGCTTTCATCTAGAATATTCCTCTACATGGATAGATCTTCAAGCTTTCTAATAGTGACTGGAACCCAGAAATATTTCTGTTGATAGCGGTGGCAATTTCAGGCCTACTTTTAAGCCAGGAGGCTATATAACCTATACACCCCTAATACCAAAAAAAAGCTGCCAGAAAAGCTTTGGTGTTGCAGCACCTGGTTGGCTCAGTTGGTTAAGCATTTGACTCTTGATTTTGGCTCAGGTCATGATCTCAGTGGTAATACCGAGCCCCAGACTCAACATGGAGTCTGCTTCTCCTTCTACCCCCTTATGTGCATTCTCTCTACATAAATACATAAATAATAAAAATCTTTTTTAAAAAGAAAAGAAGAGAAAATTTTTGGGGTAAAGCATTTTCCTACTCAAGGTTCTCTAGGAAAAGTTTGTCAAGTAATAGCACAAACTATATAGTACTCAAAATATTCCTCTGGTCATATATGCACTAAAAAATTTCCATCTTTGTTTACAATTTTCTTAGGTCTATGTTTTATCTTAAATATATGTTTATTGAGAGGATTAAAAAATTTAAGTAAAATTTTAGCCAGACTTGGAGTTTAAAAAGACAATGGCTTTAGAGTGGAGAATATGAAATTCTTAGAACCACACCCCCAAAATAAAAATATCATATGATGGAGCGCCTGGGTGGCTCAGTGGGTTAAAGCCTCTGCCTTCAGCTCAGGTCATGATCCCAGGGTCCTGGGATCAAGCCCCGCATCGGGCTCTCTGCTCAGCAGGAAACCTGCTTCCCCCCTCCCCGTCTTGCCTGCCTCTCTGCCTACTTGGGATCTCTGTCTGTCAAATAAATAAATAAATAAATAAATAAAATAAATAAAAATAAAAAATATATATCATATTAAGACACTTCTAATTGAAAATTTTGAAGATTAATATCTAGTTCTATGTGTATGGCTGCCTTTGGACAACTGAATGTCTATTATTAAAGTGGTGAAATATATAATGCATTTATATATGTATATATACATAAGAGTAAAACACTAAGGGATAAGATTAAACAGATAAGATTTAACGCACACAAACACACACCCTTAAATACATCACAGTTAAACTGGAGAACTCTAAAAAAAGAAAAGGAATTTTTAACAGCCAAACTACAGATCACCTAAAATCTATTGGTTATTGTATTGACAGCTGACTTCTCAAGAGCAACAATGCAATCCTAAAGATGATGGAATACTATCTTTAATGAGTTGAAGGAAAATAACTACACACCAAGAAGTCCATACTCCACAAAACTATCAAGAACAAATACTAAATACAGCTATGTCAAAAAGAGACCTAAATACCAGAAGAATTTAAATAAAAAATTAACAATGGTTATTTTTAACTATTGTGATTATTCACAATATTATGTTTATAAATAATTATAAAGTTAGTCCTGGCTTTGCACAATAGTGCAGGATCACAAAAATGACTATGTAAGTGAAAACCTTATAAAGTGCTCTTAATCAATGGGGAAAATTATAATTGTTCAATGACCTCTAAAATTTGTCAAAATATTAACTACCTTCTTCCTATCAGTAATGAAGACAAGAAAAAAAAAAACCTCCTACTATTTAGTTAATATAGTATAAATGAAAAGATTAGAAACATTAAGAAATGAAGTGTTATTTCTGGTAAAAACTTATCAAGTTTTGTTTAAGCAATCCTTGCCTTTATACAACTGACAAGAGTGAACATCTTTGTTACACTTTGCTAACTTGTCATATTTATAATTTTGGGTCATCTTCAAACATTTATTTTATTCTTAGTGCTTTAGGAGTTTTTCTTTGCCAGCTTCACTTCCCTTGGGTCATCTTTCATCACAATTATTTTTTCATTTATGCTGACAAGTTCATCTTCACTAGGTTCCTCTAACTTCATATCAATCTCAAATTGCAACATTGGTCAATGTTGTCAGAGGCAACTATTTCTTCTAGAACTCCCTTTATAGAAGGTTCAAGTTTCACTTGCAGCTTTGTCATTTTTTGTCTCTGCTACAATTCCATCTTAATTGACCAATATCCTCTTTTGGTTATCTATTTTTGTAAAATGTTACATGAGTTTATCACTGAAAGAAAAGGAGTCACTCAACTGCATACTTTGCTCTCTATCAGATGTGCTGTGAGCCATCACTTATAGAGTTTGAAAGAAGTGATACGATTGATCACTAATCATGAATTTGCATTTTTTATTAACAGTCATTTGCAGAATTAAGAGCTAGCTGCAAATATGTATTTTATGCAATTATTCACAGTTAATACAACATGGTAACTGAAACATGAAATGTGTTGGTGGGAGACTGATGTTAACCATGATTCCTGCAATTTGTACATATTGAAAACATTCAAAGTGAAACTGCCTATACATGATAATATGCATTTTCTGTAAGATTTTCTATATTTTCTATAATGAACATCATTAATTTTGTGATAGGTAAAACAATTTTCAGACCAACAAAAATTGAGAACATGTACCACCAGCAGTCATTCAGAAATGTAATCATAAAGGATTGTACTTATGGCCAAAACAAAAGGATACCAAATGGATGATATGAGATAAAGAAAAAATATATTATAAATATATGTGTATATATTTAAAATATCAAATGATTATATTAAATCATCTTAATGATTTTCTTAAAATGTGTGTGTAAGAAAATGATAGATTTAAAATAACAAAAATTTCATTATTTTAGAAAGGTTGTCATCAGGGATAAGTTGTTCTAATATACTTATTATACAAAAAAAATGTTATTATTTTGTTAAATATTGTATGTATGTTAAGATAGCTGGAGTGGACACTAAAAGAATAAATATACAGAATGTACATTCCAAAACATAGAGGGATAAGATAGGAGAAATTAGAAACATAATCTAAAGAAAACAATCCAAAAAAAAGCAAGAAGGGAGGGTATAAAAAGAAAAAAAAAGGAAAAAATACATAGTAAAAAGGAAAATATTTCACAATGCATGAATATTAAATACAATGCATATAAAAGTGATAACTGTATTCTAGATCTCCCTCAGGTATTTGGTTAATGTAAGTTTAATATGAATCAGACAGTTCATCATGCATATACAATGGAACAAGGCTCTCTCTGCTTCTATATATCTTAGATATTGGAGTGAAATTAGACTTCAGGTTAAGTGAATACAACATTTATTCTACAACAATGAAATGTGCAATTTCTTGAGAAACGAGATCTCCGTACCATGTAGAATTTGCATGTATTATAATTATATTTCATGGGCAAACAATTTGGGGTGAAGTCTAATAGAACCCCTGATGCTCCAACTGGCTGGACATGATTATAATTCTAAATTCTCAAAACACATAGGGCTCTGACTCTAAAAGTCACCACTAGATCTCCTCACAATGCTGTGTGCTTATCCAGTGCAAAAATGCACACACAGTGCCTATCTGTCCTTTCTTGCAGATCCTAAGATTTGCAGCAAATAAAGTTTTGGTAATGACTGAGGATTCCTATCTTAGTCTGTTTCCTAGATCTAGTCAATTTATGTACCCCAAGTTCAGAGTGAGTTTCTAATAAGCACTCAACACAGTGGACTGGGTTGGAATGGACAACTAGTATAAGGCCCAGGGAAAGTTAAAATTATTAAATTTGGGGAAAAATAGCTGCCATGAGATAGACAAAAGAATTCTGTTTGCCTATCCTCGAAAAAGAGAGGATTCTCATGGAATGTAAGATACTTAATATAAATTCTCCACCCCACAGGAGACTGGTATTAAATCGCTTTTCATTTTTCATTTGAGAATATACACGGCAGTGATTTTTATAAACACAGATTCCTCAATGTAAAGTTGAGTGAAAATGTGATTACCAAAACAAAGTTCTTTCTCTGAAGGTTTTTAGGAAAAAGAAAACAACTATTTTTTCTTAAGCAACTATTTATTATATGACAAACTTTTTCACATAAGAGAGGGACATATCTGTGTCTAGCTACACCTACATGTAATAAATATATATGTGTGTACACTATATATATTATATATATAGTGTACATACATGTAATTAAACCTCAAAGCAACCCTTTGAGAATGAAGAATTAAATATATTTTACAATAGAAGAAATGGAGAATCAGATTTGGCAATCAGTCCCTCTGGTGCCAGCTCCTCTATGCCATCCTGCAGGTCTGTTTGGGCTGATTTCACCGATTTCCCACCTCCAAGTAAGAGGCAGAGTGTATAACAACCTAAGCTTTCCAAACTTGCTCTTAAGATTCTTCTGGTACAGGAAGCAGCAAACATTTTCTATAAAAGTCAGACAGTACTTTACACTCTGCAGGCCACGTGGTCTCTCTCACAACTCTACTTCCTTGTTGCGTGAAGATAGCCATACAATCAAAAATGAAAGAGAACAGCTGGGTTCCAAAAACTTAGACACCGAAATTTGAATTTCATGGATTTCTCAGACATGATGAGCTATCATCCTTTTGATTTTTTTCCAACCATCTAAAAATGAAGAAAACCTACTTAGTTCATGGGAAACGGGAATAAAAAAAAAAAAAAAAAAAAAGGCAATGGGACAGATTGGATTCACCAGCGTATTTTACCAACCCCAGCACGGGGAAACAACTATAGGAAGGCACTGGCCTCTGCAGCTTTTACTGCCCCGTTTGGGAAGAACCAGAGCAGTTTCCCCCGGCTAAATAGTTTAGTGAAATCTGGACTAAGGCCTAGCGGAAACCAAACCATTTTAATGAATGGTCTCCCTTTGTCTGTGTCTGGCAAGGTTGTTTGCAGCAGGCATGTTCTTTGAATTAAATTTAGCAGTTGGAGTGTAAACACACTAAGCATTGGTTCATTAGCTTCACAATAAGATTCTTAGCATCAAGGATTTAACAGTTTGAAAATAGCCTCTGGCGAGAAAGAATGAGAATTCAGTCTTTAATCCTAAATTCTTCAGAAAAAACAAAATGTCTGTCTAAATAAATTTGCTTGAGAAATCATTTGTCAAGATAAATGTTTCTGGAGACAACATGAAATTCATGAAAATGAAAGTTTTGACAAGTATGGGCATTCTTGAGCTTGGGGATTTCAAAGGAGATGGGCCATGTTTCTTAAAAGGTTTGGGATTAGAGAAAGGCACATCATCATCAGAATCAAAGTTCTCCATGGTTTCAGTCTTTTCAGTTCTAATTCAAACAAACTTTGAGACTAATGATTTAAGCCCTGTGGGGTTTACAGCAGGAAAGTAGTCATCATAATTTTGAGTTTACGAGTTCGTTCATATCACAAAAGTTTTGGCCTAAAATCCTAGCATAAATCCCCAACTCCTACTTCGCTTCCACCTGCTGAACAAAAGCATCTACCAAGGACAGTTTGAGATTTGTTGCTTCCTCTGAAATCAGAGTCCTGGCCCCAAACCAAAGTTTTTATTCAACAGCTACCAACAGTAGCAACCCTGCTAAGGAGGCATGGGGCTACCTACGGCTTATGCCTCTGGCAAGAGGCACCAGACCATTATTGGCCTTAAATACCCCTGCCATCTGTTCAATAATTATTTGTGGAACATGTCTTGTGCTACTACAAACGGATAATACACTTTATTACTATTATACAAATTGTTCTTTTTTTTGTATTCAGGTGTTTCATATATTGTCTGGATGAAGGATTCCATTAAATTAGGAACTAGTGACTTCCCAACAAAAGATTTTGTTGCCAAACTTGGATATTGTGCAAGGGTTCAGTCAATATTGGCGTGGCTCCTCTTCTTGTAGGAATTCTTATGCTTATAAATCTCTAGCAACTCTTGAGCACTACCTTTGGTGCCAGAAACTCATTTTCCCTGTGAGAGAAGGGCTAATGTGATTCTGATTTTACAGATAAGCAATTGAGACTGAGAAGATAATTGGCTTAGACTGCACAGCAGGGACCAAATTAAGCCCCACCACCCATTTCTTTTTGACCCAAAACTCTGTGGATTTGGCTACTACTCAATGCAGCCTCTTAGCCCATAAGCTGTTAATGTTTCTCACAGGAGAGCTGACCAGAGAATGATCATTT
Source organism: Enhydra lutris kenyoni (assembly GCF_002288905.1). Lineage (NCBI taxonomy): Eukaryota > Metazoa > Chordata > Mammalia > Carnivora > Mustelidae > Enhydra > Enhydra lutris. The sequence continues at coordinate 18,195,502 of NW_019154098.1, read as the reverse complement.
ACACAAGTTCATGGATTCCTCTTCACAAAGCCCTACCATTCCCAGTATACTTCAGGCTTTTCTAGAGAAACAACCGACTCTCAGAAACCTATTCAAATCCAAAACCCAGGAGAATAAAAGCAACTGAACCAGACTTTAGGTAAATACAACTCCAGAAAAAACCCTTCACTTTTATTTTTCCCTTTCCTGGTCTTAACTATATCTGGGCTCCATTTGTCAATTTCCAGCCCTGCCCTGTCCTTTCAGCCTTTTCCAAGCGTGCCTTTTGCTGCCTCCTTGGAGTTTAAGTCTTTCTTCTGGGTAGTAGAGGGAGAATGGTAGAGACTGAGGAGGAAGAAAAAGGACTCATTATGCACTTAAGACAAGAACTTGCCAAGACTAGGATCAAAGATGCAAACTTGTGCATTAGCCAAACATGCAATACATTTGAAAGCTAAATGTCTTTACGTTGAGGGTGGAGTGTATAAGAGAAGGCAGTAAACAGTCTCCTCTGTTCTGTTTTTGGTGGTGTTGCCGGGAGGGATGTTGGGGATTTTTTGTTTTTGTTTATTTTGTTTTTTAACAGAAATCAAATCATTCTCTGTTAAGAATGTGCTTATTAACCGGGTGGGGCCAACACATCCAAATACAGATAAGTTCGGCACCAAAAAGTATATAAATTCAGCCAAACACAACATTCAATCAAGTTTCAATTTAAAAACAGTTAAAAAAATAGCACTCCCTAGTTCAGTTTGTTGTGTCCCCTGAATATTTCTTTCTTGACCTATCTGTTGTATGGAATCTACATGGTTGTGTTTGTATACTCTATGGGGTTTGGATTAAATGTTAAAGTAAAAACAGTCTTTCTCAACAAAGTGCACAGTAAATGACTGTACCATCATCGATGAATTAGGTAAAACAGGACACACACAAGAACCCACAGGCCTGTCTTAGATAATGAAGTTGGTTTGTTTTATTTTGTATTTTTAAGGGATCAATTTTATTAAAAAAAAAAAGTCTGGGTTTCTAATATTCAAAAATCCACATAAAATTCAGTTTGTTGCCACACAGAAACCATCAATTAAGATTTTGTGTGTGTGTGTGCCACAGTAAGCTGAAGCTGAATAGAGGCTGCCTCCTACAGATGCAACATATGTAATCCAGTTCAACACTATGCCCAGCCTGGTAAACCCATGTGCTTTATATACTAGGCCCCTCAAGAATTTCAGTTTACAACTTCTGATGCAAAACAAAAATAAAAAATAAAAAATAAAAAGTTAAGGACTTTGTCATCAAAGTATGTATCCCATGTGGGACGAAAAGAGAAATCTTTAGAATTTTAGAACTTCAGGAAATTTTACATTATAAAAGAGTTTCTCCCTTGTCTAGCCTGAAACATCTATCAACACTTGAATCATCTAAGAAATGGACAAATTTGGACAAATTTGATGATCTGTTCTATGTTCAGAGAATGTATCTCAAGAATCACTGAAGATCAGTTTCTAGTATTGGTCTACATTGGCAGAGAGGAGTTAAAAGAATTGAACACCTTTTATGATTTTATCACTGGGATAGTAAATTCTGTGCAATGTTTGGAAAGTTTTATAACACAGGAAAAATTTCCTCTTACAGAATCTTACATAGTCCAAATGTCAAACAGATAAACACAAAGCTGCTTTGCTTGAATACGAGGAGGAATTTCCCACCTCTCTTGGAACACTTTGCACAATCCCTAGGGCACAGCAAATAAGAGTGAGAACCATGGTCACGCTGAGTTGTAAATATCTATCATGCTTTGACAGTGGGATGACATCTCTTTCTCAAAGTCCTCTTACTGGCCATGTCACCTTAGGCAGGTGACTTATGATCTCTGAGCTGCTTCTTTGACTTTGAAAAAAAAACAAAAAAGGATAATAAAACCTATCATGCATGTGCACACATAGGGTGTTTATTGTGTTTTTGTAACCCACTTCCCCCACCATTGTCAGCCTAATATATTCAGATAGAGTTGACTCCATCCTCTGATACCAAAGGTGACACAAGACATAGGCTGAAACTGGAAAAAATCATGCCCATGATCTCTCAGTAATATGTTTCATTTGGATTACTGAGCTACAGAATGTAGAAGATCTAGAGCTATTTGCAGGCATCTTTGTCCCTATGTGACAGATGGCTAACTGAGAATGATGTGAACAAATCAAATCAAAGCAGAGTAAAGAAAGAAATCTCCACTGTTCTATTGCTTGAGCATCTGAACCCAGCTGTGCACAGGCCATCCCAGACTTTAGGGAATAGTCTTTATCCCCCACAGGGATATGAGCCAATAGACTGGCTTAATTTAAAAGCTAGTCCCTTTAGAGTTTTCCATCATTTGCAGCCAGAAGAGTACAAATAACAGAGTCCTAACTATGTAGTGGCCCTAAAGACTGAATTAAGCCATGTCAATGAAAGCCATGTTTAAACTAAGTGCTGGTATTAATTTCCTTAAGTCAGCCTTTTGAGAATTCCATCATTCTCATCCAAAGAGAATTTTCACCTCTTACCAAATTCCATGTATATTACCTTTTCTAATTCAAGGTGACATAAAAAACATTATGTCTACTTACATATTTGTTCTTTTTGCTCACAAACCATGGTTACTTCAAATTTTATTCAGTCTTTAATGGGTAACTTACGAACAACAGCAGGTCTGCCAATACACTAGATGAAAATTCACTACCAATGTTTGCTAACAACAAATCAGTCACAAATTCCAGATCCCTTGACTTTTTCAGGTTACTTTTGATTTGCTAACTGCAAAAGACCTCTGGATTTCTAGACCAGGAAAGTTGTATTATCAGATGTTACTGCATTTTTAAAACACAGAAATGAATAAGATCAGGAAGAAGAGCATGGAATAAAATACAAGAGGAAAAAAAGACTAAGACAAAAATCTGATTACTTCAGTAGTGGAGAAGGAGTTGTGAAGAATAATTTGAAATGCAGGAAATTAGTGAGGTCATAGAAACTAAGGGAGATGACTTTCGAGAATTCCAAAAGTTACAGAAAGCACAGAGATGAAAATGAGAAAATATCCACTGGATTGGTGACCAACGCTAGAGCACATTTGGTAGAATTAGGGAGGGGAAAGAGATTAGAATGGAAAAAAAAGTAAAAGAGAGAAAGAAGTAGAAGCAGTAATTATTAGCTACTCTTTTTAAAGTCTAAAGATGGGGGGAAAGAAAGAATTTATTAAGAAAAACATTTCTGAGTGAACTGAACAGAATTTGATCCATGCCCATGTATTACTCTAATTTCTTATACATAGTGCAATTAAGCTAAAAACTAGAATATCACACCAGCCCCTGGACTGACCTGATAATTCATGGATCCAAACAGACTACACGTTTCCTGAAACAGACAATGATGCAGAAATTTGGGAATCAGAGTTAATGGTAAAGAAAGAATTCTTGAGACATCTTTGATGCAAAAAGTTGGTTTTATTAAAGCACGGGGACAGTACCCATGCACAGAAAGAGCTGCGCTGGGGTTGTGACACGTGACTGGTTATATACTTTCAGTCTGGGAGGGGGTTAGGGATAGCTTATGTTTCTAAGGGATTTTGGAAGCAAGGTTTCCAGGACCTTGAGGGTCTAGGTATTGTTAGGAAAAGGTCATTTATTATTATCTAATAACACCTTAGTCATTAAACCCTTCAGATGTGTATTAGTGGACCATATTCTTAGAAAATGACTGCTAACATATATCTTTGGGAATAGAGAGAAAGGAAGTTTCAAAAGAATTTTTATATGTTAAATTAGACTTACAGGATTCTGGGGGATCGGGATAATGTTAATCTAAAGATAACCTTTTGCCCTTAGTGTAGTACTAACATAGCCTTTTGCCCTTAGTGTAGTACTAACATAGAGGCAGTTGAGTTCCTAACAGAAGGTCACTGACTCTCTCAAGGACTTATCAATGGGCTGTAAGTTATAAGGAAATTTAATCTTTTCTTTTGTCTGTTTCTTACATTGGATCATATCTTTCAATTCTTTGAATTTTCCATACTACTTAGCTCTGTAAATGGGACAGAGTAGCTACAAGATCAAAATAACCATGTGAATGAACAAACTAAAAATACTAATTTTATCACAGTTAATAAAAACCATTTCAGATTTTATACCTTCTGTATAAGAAATATAATCAGTGAACAAATAAACTGGACTCTTCAAATCTTCTACTGACAAAATGATCCAGAAGAACATAAGTTATAGAAATGGCCTTAATGGTTATCGTTTCAAATTTAACAGTTTCAGAAAAAAACAGTAGGCCCCAAAACAGTGTTCTTTTAAAGGAAGACAACTCTGAAATAATGAAATAAATCTGAAGGAACATTTTTAAGTGTTCAGAAAATAATAAACTCATAACCAGCTAACATAACTTCACAAAATGTCCGACCCAAGGAAACAATACCTATTCTTGTGACTAAAATACTGAATTTTTGCCTGAAGGAAGAGGTTCTATGGATTGCATATTAGTGGTTTTAATAAAGCAACAGATGGTGAAGCAGTTACAAATCTGAGCATAAATCTTTCTCAACTACCTCAAGCTAACTGCCCATTGTGTTTTAGGTCAGGTTCTTGGAAGCAGAACATAAGGCCAGGGTCCATGTGCCAAGTATTTATTAAGGAAGAGCTCCTGATGGTAAAGGAGTAAATAAAGTAAGATAGGAAGGGGGAAGCAGCCAGGAAAGGATGGGATTTTTGGCTACGTACCAGCCTCAGACAAGATGATTTAATCCTGTCCCAGCCAGTCACCGGTATAAACCACTGACAGTGAGCAGGCAAGCAGGGGGTAAATTTCCAAGTGGGACTGGGGAAGTACATGGCTCTAATAGATCAAGGGTAACCTCTTTAAAAAAAAAAAAAGTTTAAGGTTCTACTTTAGCAGCAAAGCACACAGAAGTGGGGTGTCAAGGTACAGGTCAGTTAAAGGGATCACAGGGAAATTAGGGAGTATACCAACACAGCTCTTACTGTGGGCTAGCTACTTTAATTTTTTATATAAATTTCAGTTAGTTAACATATAGTGTAATATTAGTTTCAGGTACAAAATACAGTGACTCAAAACTTATACATTCATCACTTAGTATTCATCACAAGTGTACTACTTACTCTCCTTCACCCATTTAATCCATTGTCCTGCCCACCTCCCCTCTAGTAACCATCAGTTTGTTCTCTATAGTTAAGAGTCTGTTTCTTGGTTTTCTTCTCTCTTTCCCCCCTCCCATAATTATTTGTTTTGTTTCTTAAATTCCACATGAGTGAAATCATAAGGTATTTGTCTTTCACTGACTGATGTTGATGTATTTCCCTTAGCATAATATTCTCTAGCTCCATCTACATCATTGCAAATGGCAAGATTTCATTTTTTTTTACGACCAAGCAATATCTCGTTGTATATCAGTGATCATCAGGGAAATACAAATCAAAACTACAATGAGGTATCACCTTACACTAGTCAGAATGGCTAAAATTAACAAAAGAATCAATAGATGTTGGTGGAGATGCAGAAAAAGGGGAACACTTACACTGTTGGTGAGAATGCAAACTGGTGCAGCCCCTCTGGAAATCAGTACGGGAGTTCCTCAAAAAGTTGAAAATAGAATCACCCTACAATTCCACAATTAATACTGCTAGGGATTTACCCAAAGAATATAAAGATACTAATTCAAAGGGATACATACACTCTCATGTTTATAGCAGTATTATCTACAAGAGCTAAATTATGGGGCGAGCCCAAGTATCCATCTACTAATGAATGGATAAAGAAGATAAGGTCTTGGGGTGCCTGGGTGGCTCAGTGGGTTAAAGCCTCTGCCTTTAACTCAGGTCATGATCCCAGGGTCCTGGGATCGAGCCCCACATCGGGCTCTCTGGGCAGCAGGGAGCCTGCGTCCCCTTCTCTCTCTTTCTGCCTGCCTCTCTGCCTACTTGTGATCTCTGTCCGTCAAATAAATAAATAAAATCTTTGGAAAAAAAAAAAAAAAAAGAAGATAAGGTCTAGCTACTTTTGCCCACTCAGCCTCTCTTCTACCATCATTCTACTAGTGATGGTAGGAGGCCAAAAATGGTATTTCCCTGACTTCCGTTCAGTTAAGGTTCTGTATTAGAAATAGGTTCTATGAGATCTAGATGGTGGAAATGAAGTAGAGAAATCTTTCTGAACTGTGGGCTATCATTGCCATCCAGCGGGGTCATTAAAATCATTAATATGCCCTAAGCAGAGCTGTTGAATACATTCTCCAGCTTTGTACAGGTCAAAGCGCAGTGACAGAGAATCAAAAAGAATAAAATACTTAAGAATAAACTTAGCCAAGGAATAAACTTAAGAAGGAAGAAGAGTTGTATACTGAAAACCACAATTGCTGAAAAAATTAAAGATGATACAAATAAATGGAAAGACATTCCATATCCACAGATTAGAAGGCTTCATATTCTTAAGATGTCCACACTATCCAAAGCAATCTACAGATTCAACACAATCCCTGTCAAAATGCCAATGGCATTTTTATCAGAAAAAAAAAAAAAAAACCCTAGAATTTCAAAGGACTTTAAATATTCAAAACAATCTTGAAAAATACAAAGCTGTAGGCTTCACAGTCCTGACTTCAAAATTTATTGCAAAGCTACATTAATCAGAAGAGTACAAAATGGCATAAAGACATAGACCAATTGACTAGAATAGAGAGCCCAGAAATAAATGCTCATATATACGGCCAAATGATCTTCAACAAGGGTGTCACGAATAAATAATAGAAAAAAGATAATCTCTTCAACAAATGGTGATGGGGGAAAAACCCACATGCATACCCACATGCAAAAAGGTGAATTTGGACCCTTACTCCATATACAAATATTAACTTAAATGGTTAAGAGACCAAATGTAAAACCTAAAACTGTAAAACTCCTCCTGGAAGAAAACATAAGGGAAAAATCTTCATGACACCAAATTTTTGGCAATGATTTCTTAGCTAGAACAACAAGGCACCTGGGTGGCCCAGTTCGTTAAGCATCTGCCTTCAGCTCAGGTCATAATCCCAGGGTCCTGGGATTGAGTCCTGTGTTGAGCTCCCTGCTCAGCAGGGAGTCTGGTTCTCCCTCTATCCCTGCCTTCCCTGCCCATGATCTCTCTCAAATAAGTAAGTATTTAAAAAAAAAAAAAAAAAAACACCAAAAGCACAGGAAACAAAAGCAAAAATAGATAACATCACAGTAAAGGAAACAACAACATGAAAAGTCAACTTATAGAAGAAAATATTTGCAAATCTCATGCTTGATATGAGGTTGATGTCCAGAACATTAAAGAACTACTATTCAACCAGAAAAATAATTTGATTTTTTATATCTGCAAAAAACATAAATAGACATTTCTCCAAAGAAGATCAACAAATGGCCAATAAGCATATAAATAGATGGTCAATATCACTAGTCATCAGAGAAACACATCGAAACCACAATAAGACATGCAAATGGCTAACAGACACACAAAAAATGTTCAACATCACTAGCCATCAGGGAAATACAAATCAAAACCACAATGAGATACCACCTCTCACCAGTTAGAATGACAAAAACTAATAAAAGAGGAAACAACAAGTGTTGGTGAGGATGTGGAGAAAGGGGAAACCTCTTACACTGTTGGTGGGAATGCAAGGTGGTACAGCCACTCTTGAAAACAGTATGGAGGTTCCTCAAGATGTTAAAAATAGAGCTACCCTACAACCCAGCAATTTCACTACTAGGTATTTACTCAAAGATAAAGATGTAGTGAAAAGAAGGGGCACATGTATCCCAATGTTCATAGCAGCAATGTCCACAATAGCCAAACGGTGGAAGGAACCAAGATGCCCTTCAACAGACGAATGGATAAAGAACATGCAGTCCATATATACAATGGAAAATCACTCAGCCATCAGAAAGGATGAACACCCACCATTTGCATCAACATGAATGGAACTAGAGAAGATTATGCTAAGTGAAATAAGTTGAGCAGAGAAAGACAATTATCTATGGTTTTACTCATATGGGAACATCTGAGTGTCCACTCTCCAGGTTCTGTTGTGAAAAGCAGTTATGGTATCAGAGGTAGCATACCATAATTTAAGCTGATATCTCAGAAGTGCTCCTCTGAAGCAGGGGTTTCTGTACTGTGAAGCAGTACACACAGGTCACTGGGAGATTTTATTAGAATTAGATTCTGGTTGGGTGAGTCTGGGGTGGGGCCTAAGATAAATAAGCTTCCTGTCCTCAGACCACACTTTGAGTATCAAGGCTCACACGGCAAAGAACTGAGGGCTACCTCCAACCAATAGCCAGGGGGTTGCTGAACCCCTTGCTCCAGCAATCCTTGAGAAACTGGATACCACCAACAACCATGTGAATGAGTGTGGAGGAAACAGACATTTCCCCAGTTGGGTCTTAATAGGAGTGCAGCTCCAGTCAGTGTCTTGAGTGTACCCTGTGACAAACCTGAAAGCCAACGACCCCATTGAGCTGTATCCAGATCCCTGATTCATGAGAACTACAACTTGATAAGTATACATTGTTTTAAGCTATTTTAATTTTTTTAATGTAGACTAATATAGGTACTTTAATAGAGAACATGGCCCTATCCCTGGATCTGACCTTGATCTCACCACAGGCCTTAAGAAATGGCATTACTCTTAGACTTTCAAATGCTCTGAATTCCAGATATTAATAAAATCAATCCTCAGAGCCAATCAGTAAAATGATTTTTGAAGAAGAAAAATTTTTGTGCACTTCAGTGATTAAGTTTCCCCTGTTTCATTTCTATTCTCTGTGGGGCCTGGAATGATGCATTTATGTCTTTTTCTGGTGATTCATTTCCACCCTATGACACCCACACTGGTCCTTAAAACACAAAAACACCCCTGATATTTTAAGCATTGGCAAATAACCATTAGAAAAGCTGAATTAGCCAAGTAGACATTGCTTAGGACTAAAACCATATGAAAATTGTCCCCCCATTAGAACTGAGGTATAGTCCTTGCCCCTTGTTAAAGGTCCCATAACCCTCTGTGCCATCTTGAGGGCCCCAGCTGTGCCTGGGTCAGTTACTACACAGGAAGAAAGGAGTCCACTGAATCCTGACAAGGCTGGAGGTCCAAGTGGCTGAGTTTACTTTCACCAGGCATGAATTCAATTCTTTGTTAAAATAAAGGCAAAAAATAATTTTTACCTAGCTAAAATTTCTAAATCATATGGAAGACTGTAGATTCCTATTTGTGATTTGCTAGTTTACCAGTCTTTTAACAATTCCTTCTGTGTGTATTCTCACTTCACTGCATAGGTTATATCCCCATTTCACTGATGAGGAATCAAGCACAGAAAAATAGTTCCAGGTCTACACAGCCAACACACAACATGGTTCCTTGATATCTATCATCTCTCTTTGTGGCCACAAGGTAGACTTCTCTTAATGGCTTCTCGAGCCCTTCTGCAAAGATGGCTTTCTTGTCTCTGAGTAGGTATTCTAGTCACTTACCTTTCTCATTTGTATTCCATCAAATCTTTCCTATATTCACTTTTGCATACCAGGAGAGTATGTTTTATAATGAGTCAGAAAGGCTTGATGACTTACAGTCTCTTGTCAATGCATTTTGGCAGCAAAGTTGCCTGAGGACTTCTCAGTTTAATGCATGTGTGTTTCTGAATTTCTCCGCTCCCACCCAGAGGGAGAAAAATATCCCCCTGAACATGACTATGTCTAGATTGAGACTGAATTAATTTGTAGGCACTTATCCCCTTGCCTACAAAGGTAAGTTAAAAAATAAAAAAAAAAAAAAAAAAAAAGACATAGAAAATCCAAAACAGCAAGATGCTTATAGCATTGGCAGCCTTGGATTTTTAATATACCTCTAAAAGACTGTTTTCCTCATTAAGGAAGGTTGAATAAGCAGGTGTCTTGAAGTTAGAGACTTAAAATTCTTTTCTTTATTTTTTTTTAAAGATTTTATTTATTTATTTGACAGACAGAAATCACAAGTAGGCAGAGAGGCAGGCAGAGAGAGAGAGAGAGAGAGAGGAGGAAGCAGGCTCCCTGCGGAGCAGAGAGCCCGATGCTGGACTCAATCCCAGGACCCTGGGATCATGACCTGAGCCGAAGGCAGAGGCTTTAACCCACTGAGCCACCCAGGCGCCCCGAGACTTAAAATTCTTGTCCAACACAGCTGATGCAGACCAAAACACTATTGCAATAACATAAAATGAAAGGCTTTAAATTCCTCATCATTTTAGTTATTTATTTAACCTTACAAAATGGGTGTCTATGTGTAAACAATAATTTCTTATTTTGCTATGGAGAATTTTGTCTTTTTAGGAAAGAATCCAGGGACCCAAACTTCCTTTCCCACTATATCCCAGAATTAGGTGTTTTCTTATCAAAGTTACTAGCCCAAAGGGACAAGTTGACCAGGTTTTGTGGCCCTCTCAATTTTGAAATATTTAAGACCATGAACAACTGAATAAAAGAAGATCAAAAGACATTTCTGTGCTGCACTGAAAACTGTTTAAGGACAGGAAGCAAGTGGCACTTATCCCTTGAGCTTCCCTATGGACATTGACTATAAGAGTAGAGGTATACTACCAAGAAAACTTACTCTAACATCCCCATTTTACAGAAAAATGTAAGTTGCTGACCCCAACTTACAGTTAGTATGGAGCAGGCATTCCCTTAGTATTAGAGAAGAGGAGAAGCAGAGAGGGGAAGAAGGGAAATAACAGACTGGCAAGTAGTTCTCATCCACTCTCCCAACACTTTAGCTATAACAAACTGAGGTGTATTTCATTTGGTCTGCCCTTTCCCTATTCTGTCCCCTAAAGTAGGTATTATTTGATGGTGAAATAATCTAAAATGCAATAGTATAAAAAGGAGGAGCAATGGTCCAGAATAATCCAGGGGGAAAAAAAAATCTTTCTAGTGTTAGCATGATAGTAAATGCCCCTTAGACATTTTCTTTTTTTAAAGCAGAGCACTGTGGTATAGAGAACAAGAGCCAGCAGGCAGGGTCCTCATTATTTATCCTATTAGCAACTAGCAATGTGATTCTGAGACTATACTAAAACTATTGTTTCATCATCTGTAAAAGGGTAATTTTCAGATTGGGATTTCTGGGATGACTTTAAAAGATGGTATTGATGACAGAGCTTGTCAAATGACTGTCACAATATTTTCATGAAGTTTAAATCTGAGAAGTACTCAGGAAACGGCAGTCATCATCATGATCATATAACAGGATCAAGAGATCCTGGTGTGCATTTAAAAAAAGATGGGCAGAGAGTATATGAAACAAAAAAGAGTTTGGAATTCCATAGCTTATCATCATTAGCCTAGACTTTCTACTTGCAATTACACAGTCTTTGAGTCACTAGTCTGGTTTCTGAAATTAGCCTTCTACAATCCAGCCAAAATGACACATGCAAGCAAAGGAACAAGATGTATCTTGAGAGAGATCTATTTCCCTTGGTTCACACAGGTTACAATCTAGGGGCAGAGCCCTTTGCAGATGCAAAGATATTGAAGACTCTGCTTCTGGCAAAGTTGAGTAACTGAAAAGACACCCATCACTGGTCATCAGGGACGTGCAAAGTAAAATCACAGAGGAAGGGAAAGGGAGGAGAAAATAAAATAAGATGAAATCAGAGAGGGAGACAAACCATGAGAGACTTTTAACTCTAGGAAACAGAGGGTTGCTGGAGGAAGGTGGGTGAGGGAATGGGTCATCTGGGTAATGGGCATTAAGGAGGGCACATGATATAATGAACACCAGGTGTGATATGCAACTGATAAATAACTGAACTCTACATCTGAAACTAATGATACACTATGTTAATTGAACTTAAATAAAATAAGATTTAAAAAAATGAGATACTGTTCCATACCCTCTAGGATAGCTAAAATTTAGAAAGACAAAAAGCAGAACCAGACCCAGAAATACAGACAACTGACTGTTGCCCATGGGAAGGGGAATAGGAGATACAGACTTCCAGTTATGGAATGAAAAGTGATGGGAACAAAAGGTACAGTTTAGGAAATAGAGTTGACAATACAGCAAGCAATAGCATTGTATGGTGACAGAGGGTACCTACACCTGTGGTGAGCATAGCATAATGTAGAGAGACACTGAATGACCATGTTGTACACCTAAAACTAATATGACAATGTGCTATCCTCAAAAATTAAAATAAGAAAGTAAATGACTGGCATCTCCAGGCATGGGAAATTTTTTTCTCTCCTTGTTTGGGCATATTGTTTGAATTTTTTAATAAAAATAGTAAAAATGTTTTATTAAAAATACACTTTATCAGTAAGATTTTTTTTTAATGTAGAACTCATACCTTGCTAATGGGAATGTAAAATGCTACAGCTACTGCATAGTTAACTATTTTTTTTCTTGGCAACTAATAAACAATCAGAGGAGAAACCTTTTAAGACCATGCAAATGTGCTACTTCTAAAAATTTTCTTCCTTGATTAAACCTTCACTGATAATTCTTGCCTGGAACAATCATCAGTATGATGACTTCAGGATTAGGAGTAACCAACACCTGTACTCTCTCCACATTTACCATTAGACACAGCATTCCACTGTAAGAGCTCTTTTGTTCCCTATCTTTGTATTTATTATCAGAATGAAAGCATACTGTTTTTTCCAACAATAGATAATTCGATACTATCAATTATTTTGCACTCAAATAGTCCCAGCTTTGGCCAATAGGAATCCCTTCATGTTGACTCCCATGTCCTTGGGATATGTCCCATTTAAAAAAAAAAAAAAAAGCACACACAAAAAAACACACTTGATTATCTCTTCACTCTTCAAAACTTTCAGAAGTAAATCCAGTAGGAATATACTTCCTCTGTTTGTAAACTCCTTAATATCCAAATCCTCCCCCTCATTCATGTCTGTCTGTATTTTAAATTTTAATTCCAGTATAGTTAACAGTGTTATGTTTCAGGTGTACAATACAGTGATTCACCAATTCCCTATATTACTCAGTGTTCATCAAGTGTACTCTTTTTTTTTTTATTTTATTTTTTATAAACATATATTTTTATCCCCAGGGGTACACGTCTGTGAATCACCAGGTTTACACACTTCACAGCACTCACCATAGCACATACCCTCCCCAATGTCCATAATCCCACCCCCCCCCTCTCCCAACCCCCCTCCCCCCATCAACCCTCAGTTTGTTTTGTGAGATTAAGAGTCACCTTAATCTCCTTCACCTAGCTCACCAATCCCCCGACACACCTTCCCTCGGATAAGCATCTGTTTGTTCTCTACAGCTAAGTCCTGTCTGGTTTTTGGTCTTTTCTCCTTTGTTCATTTATTTTGTTTCTTAAATTCCACATATGACTGAAATCACATGGTATTTGTCTTCCTCGCACTTATTTCACTTAGCATTATACTCTAGATCCATCCATGCTGAAAATGGCAAGATTCTACTTTTATGGCTGAATAATATTCCATTGTATATATACAACACAACTTTATCCATTCATCTATCAATAGACACTTAGGCTGCTTCTATAATTTAGCTATTGTAAATAATGCTGCAATAAACATAGGGGTGAATGTATCCCTTCAAATTAGTATTTTCATATTCTTAGGGTAAATACCCAGTAATGTAATTACTGGTTCATAGGGTAATTCTTTTTGAGGAACCTCTATAGTGTTTTCCACAATGGCTATCCTAATTTGCATTTCTATCAACTGTCCACAAGTGTTCCTGTTTTTCCACATCCTCGCCAACACTTGTTTTGTGTTTTTAAGTTTTTCTATTCTGACAGGTGTAGGGTGATAGCTCATTGTGGTTTTGGTAAAGCATTTCCCTGATGAGTGATGTTGAGCATCTTCTCATGTGTCTGTTGGCCATCTCTATGTCTTCTTTGGAAAAATGTTTGTTCATGTCTTCTGCTCATTTCTTAATTGGATTATTTGGAGTTTTGGTGTTGAGTTGTGTAAATTCTTTCATGGCTGTCCTAGCCCCCCTACTAGGCCAACAAAATCCCAAAGAGGGAAAATAATGTTCTAGCCATCCTCAGGACCTAGGGCATACTAAGTACCATATGTTCACACACACACACAGACACATTTCTCTCCCTTTTATGAAGTTACAACTGTAAAATAAAAAAGATAATTATTTCCCTGGTTCCGAGCACAGTGCTTTTCATATACCAAGTACTCAGTAAGCATCTGTGGTAAGAATTGAAACTACTACTTAGAAAGAAGAGGGACAGATCTGTTAAGAGAAATTTATAAATATATCTGCAATGCTGGGAGATGAGGTAGAAAATATGACATGAAAAAAAAAAAACTCAACATGTGGTTTTTCTAATCAGCTGTCCCTTTGTTCTGTCTTTTGCATGTGGTAGTTGTCAGGGAGTTTTGTGGCCAATGCCCAAGTTTCCTGAGTGACTCAGCCTTGTTGCCCCACATATTGCCAAGAGCTAATTGCCTTCATGCTGCTCTAATAGTAATGGCAACCACCATATCTTGAGGGCATTTTAAGTGCCAGATATGAGATGGATGGTGGCCTTCCTCAATCTGTTCACTGCACAGTAAAAGGAGCCAAGGACTACATATTTATGTGACCCCAATTTATTAGCGCTAAATCAAATTCTACCAGAAAGCCTTTTTTCTAATCATCTTCCATGGAGCCCACTGTCTTCCCTACTTAACAAGTTGAAGCTGATGTGGTAATTTGGCAGGTGTCTACTGCTAATCAGTTATCATCTCCACCCTTCTATGCTCTCTGTTGTACGATCAGGTAGAGAGCACCTGGAGAACACATATCCCTGATACCTTTGACAGGAGGGAAGTTAGATTCAGACAAATGAGAGATGCTTGTGTGAAATTTGGATGGTGGAAGAGAAGGAAATGCCACCACCGTGCTGTCAACACCTTCCCAACACACACTCATTCCATTCTCTAGGAGCAAGACTTTCATTGACTTGATTCTTCCTTTGCCAGGCAACAAAATCAAGTCCTAATGATTACTGGATCAATTGATTTTACTGATCAAGACAAGTTTTCTAAATCAAATCTAAATCTAAATCTAAAGCCAAATCATTCTGGCTGGGACACAGTGACCTATAACAAAGTTATCTTTGATCCACAACATATTTTGAGCATAAACCTGTTCACTGTTTGAATTCTAAACATTTGCATAAACTATATTTTCAAAGGAGAAAAAAATCATCACCTAGGGAATTTAACACAAATGTTGCTGTCTGCTTAATTTTTTTTCTTCTAAATTTAGAGAATCACCAAAATCACAAACACATGAACAACAGGTAGGTAAAGATGAAAAGTAAGGACATTTTAGATTTAAAGACTATCCTGATTAAATGCATTGAAAACAAGGGAAAAACAATAGGATGGCTTTAGTTTGGGTTTTTCAGTTTGTTTTTTTAAGATGAAGGGAGATTAAATGCATTCAAACATATTCAATTCAGTTAGGAGTTCTATACTTTTGATGTAGGGCTCAACTGAATATCCTAGTATTGTAAAAAAAACAGATTTTTTTTAACATTCTTTGAACGCAATACACTTATACAATGAAAGCCTGCAGTTAATGTAACTAACCATCCAGGTCTGACCAGATTGGAGGGATTCCAAAGACACAAGGTTTGGGATTGAAACCAGGTTAAGTCCTAGGCAAACCTGGACAAGTTGGCTACCCTACCTGCCCTCATGAAACAAAGACCTCATAATGTCTTATGAAAACCCATAAGGTTTTACTTTAATAAAATGGCTAGAGGAAAATCTTCTATTCACATAATTCTTTTTACTTCATACACATTAATTATTGCCACAGCTCTTAAGCTAGTAGTTCTCAACCACAATTATGTATTAGGATCACTGAGAGGCTTTAAAAGCTAGGTGCCCTGAAACTACCCACACCACCCCCCCACGCACATACAAATTAAATCAGGCTTATTTTGTGAAACTCCCTGCTAAGTATGATATGCAGCTGAGTCAGTAAAACTGCTAACTTTAGTTTAAGTCCCAAGAGTTCCATTTTACAGAAGAAGAATGTGGAGTTTGAATGACTAATGTCATAGCACTATTTTGTATCAGAGATGGAACAGAGTCCCTAATCTTCTTGAGGGATAAAGGAGCTATAATGACAGCTGAAAGTGTTCTGATTCAGATAAGAATCAAAATCTCTCCCCTGCCAGACAACAGTCAGTCTTAGGGGTAATTAAGAGGTTAAAGAAGGAAAAATATTGGAGTAATCATATAGTTAAGCCTCATTGTTTTAGCAGACTTTCCCCTTTAGAGATTTAGTAGACCCACAGCTGTGCACTTGAGGGGAAAGGACCGTATGTCTACTTCCATTCTTGCTACTTAAGAGCACTCTTCAGGGACAACAAGGAGTTACATTTTGGCTAATGAGGTTTGGGTGTTACTGCATTGGGGTCATGAGTTCAAAGGTGACTCACACAAAACTGTAGTTTATAGAAGGAAGAGTAGGCAGCAGAAAAAGGACAAGAGCTTAGAGAAAAAGCAAGGATAACTAATAGCCATTAGAGAAGATCAAATTGAGAGACTGTGGAATCTGAGTCTGCTTCCCTATTTTCCTACAAAATCTTTGGTAAAATCTTTCCTTTTTCATGAATTGTGGAGTTAAATCAAGTTTAGAAGATGCAACTATGTGCATGGGAGAATTGTCCCATCTGGGTTATATTAGGAATACTTACACATCCTTATATTCACGTATTAAATGTTCATCAAGTATCTAGTATGTAGTAGACACCATGCTAGTCTCTGGGGATAAAAAGATAGAGAAGTCATGCTCTCTGCCCTGAGGAAGGTTATAAACAATCCAGAGTGTGCTGTTTAACCTTTTTAGTAAGAATTTAGTGTCTGATTATTCCATCTGAAGTGAAAGCCTCTTAGAGACAGTGCCATCATGTCTGATAAACCAAATACACATCAAAATAAAGAATCCTCAGAGGTACTGTTTTATTATCTTACTTTCTACATGCTTACTGTGAAGCAGTAGAAAGAATCAGGACCTCAGCCAATCTATCCACTGAGGTAAACATTGGTCCATTGGACCTGGAACTGGTAGCCTGAGAGTCAGCGAGCTATACTCAGATGGTGAGCAAATTTCAAACAGAGCTCCCTGACAGGAGAGCCATGGAGAGCTGTGTAGGCTGTGCATTATGGAAACGCTAAAATTCAACCAGCACTCTGTTTGGGAAGTTTGGTACTCTGGAAGACAACTGCATCCACCAAGAAAAGCCTGTTGGGTTTTTCATTGGTTTTGTTTTTTGTTTGTTTTCAATTAATCTGATTCACACCAAGACTCAGTTTGTCCTTGATGGTTCATAGAGTCTGAGTGGATATGCTGTAGCAAAGATATCTAAACAAATCCCCTGTAAAGATGGAACAGTAGAGAACAGACACTTAGAAACACATTTGGACTCTAGAAATCATCTCTTAGAGCTTAAATTAAAGGTTTCTTAAGAGGAGTTTTCCCATCCCAGCCCCTTAGCACTTACTGGTGTGTCTGCAGTTGCCTCTGTTGCTGTGGTCACAGGAAAGACACTGGGCACACAAAAAATGTAGAAATGGTCTCAGTGGCCATTAAAGATGTTGCTGTGAACTTCATCCTGGAGGAATGGGCTCTACTGGCTCCTTCACAGAAGAACCTCTACAAAGATGTGCTGTGGAAAACCTTCAGAAACCTGGTCACAGTAAGGGAAACAATGTGGGAAAGGTTTCATTTCTCATCTAGGTTTCCAAAGACATGAAAGAAATCACCATGAAGAAAAACCCTACAAATTTAAGAAATGTGGGAAAGCCTTCCATTTTCATGAATCCTTCCAAATACATGAAAGGATTCATACTGGAGGGGGGAAAAAAACCCTCCTAATGTAAAGAATGTGGGAAGGCCTTTATGTGGCACACAAGCTTTCAAAAACACATGACAATGAATATGGGAGATGTACCTTATATACATAAAGAATGTAGGAAAGTCTTACATTGTTCCACTTCACTGAGAACACATGAAAATGGAAAAACTTTATGGAGAAGCTTTGATAACACTGAAAAAGTCTTTAAATACCATTAAACTTTTTGAGCACATGGAAGGACTCACAGAAAAACCCTGTGAAAGCACAGTGTGGTCAAGTTTTCATTGCTCACCTACAGTCCCAAATATGTGAGAGAAATCACAATGGAGAGAAAATCATAAATGTAAAAAGTATAATAACACATTCAGTTCTTCCAGTTCTTATTGAAAACATGAAAATACTTCACACTGGAAAGAAACCATGAACGGAAACAACATGGCAACGCCTACAAGGATACAGTTCATTATAATCACATGAAAGAACTCATATTAGAGAGAAACCCTCTGAATATAAGGAATGTGGAAAAGCCTTCAGATGTTATCAGAGTTGTAGAAGACATGAAAGAAATCATACTGAAGAGAAACTCTCTGAATGTAAAAAATGTGGTAAAGCCTTCAAATATTACAGTTCCATATAAATAGACCAAAGGACTCATACAGAAGAAAACCCTATGAATGTGAAAAATGTAGTAAAGCTTTCAGTTCTTCTCATTTTCTTAGAAAACATGAAAGAACTCACTGGAGAGAGATTCTATGAATATAGGAATGTGGGAAAGCCTTCACATTTCATGCAAACTTTAGAGGACCTGTGAGAGTGCACTCTGGAGACACACCAGAAAATGTACAGAATGTGGGAGCCTTCTGTCACCCCAGGTCCTACTGAAGGCATGAAAAGACTCAATGGATAAAAACCTCTAATGTAAATGGTGTAGAAAAGACTTCAGTTGGCCCACATCCTTAAATCTGAAAATTCTTCCTGAAAAGAAATACAAAGTAACATGAAAAAGCTTGATGGGAATTAATCCATGTATAGCGTTCCAGGAAACTTTCAACACAGAAGAATTGTTATTAAAGTTGTGTGTGTGTGTATATATATATTCTGCTTACTGAGCCTCTTTCTAAAAACACATCATCGCAATGTGAATTTTTACTAATCACTCTCAGAAATGAATATTGAGGTAAGAGAATTCTGAGCTATCTTTCAACAAAACTACCTAAGATTACAGGTAATGTTTTTTCCTATGTCAGTTAATAATATTTTCTCTTTCCATTATGAAGTCTATTGGATCCCTGGATGAATTGAAGTATATTTCTAATATGTAATTAGGTTTAAATTTTTGTCATGTTTTGTGTTAGAGGGCCATTGAAATATTACAGTTTGGTATGTGTTGGTATTTTCTACTGGTCTTGTGCAGCAGTTTCTGGATATCCTTAATCCACTATATGTATTATACTTATCTTGCTGAGAAAGCTATTTATTTATTTATTTACTTTAGGGAGTAGAAAATGAAAGGCTTCTGTATCTTTTTAAGATTTTATTTATTTGGGAGAGCATGGGGAGAGGGGAAGAGAGAGACAGAGGGAAAAGCGGACTCCACACTGAGCAGGGAGCCCAATGCGATGCAGGGCTCTACACCAGGACCTCAATATTATGACCTGAGCCAAAGGTGGACATTTAATCCACTGAACCACCCAGGTACCCCTCATTTTCCATAATAATAGTTGAAATAATTTTATTTATGATAAGTTGAAAAACATTTTTTAATTAAGGTAATTTAGGAGAAACTAAGAGGAAGAAAAATTCTTTTCTCAAACTCAAAAAGTATCACAAATGAAGAGTTTTGAGAAGATTAAGTGTATCTAAAATAGCACAATCATAACTGTTCAGACTATGAAAACAAGAGCAAATTTATGATTATAGCCTTTGATTATAAAGGCTATGATTATAGCCTTTTATAGCCTCTCCAAAGATACAAGCCTATGATTTTTAATGATAAACATGTAAACTTTAGCAGGTAACTAGAAATGGAAACCCAAACTAAAGACGCAAAGATGACCTTCATGCAAAGACCACCCCCCACCCCCGCAACCCCAGGGAGGAGGATGTAGGGCAGTGCTCAGGCAGAAGACCCATGTATGCAGAGTCCCTGCAATGGAAAGAGGGCTAGGATTCTTGAGAAACAGGTTGGAATGGAGTGGTCCAGGAAGGGATTAATACAAAATACTATCAGAGTCATCACGTAGGGCTTGGTGGAACAGGGTAAGGATTTTCTTTTTCCAATTCTAAGTGCAATTGGAAACATTTAGTGACGTTAACCAGGAGCATTTTGTAACCAGATTTGTGTTTCTTAAAAATCACTCTGGTTGCTGTGCAGAAAGTGAGTTGTTGGAAAAAAATAATTCTGTTGGACAGCAAATTTGACTGAAAGTCAGTAGAAACAATGGGTTTAACATGTGTTCCCATCATTTACTAGAGAATTCTTACATCAGGTCTCAGATCCAAATGGGAAAGTAACTGACAAAAACATAAACCCATGGGTAGCTCATGTCTAAATAAATGTTTGTATTCAAAAACTATTGAATAAGTAAAGGAATTGTAATTCCTTTTCATTCCAAGGGGGCAAAAAGTCTCCATTTCCTCTCTATGTTCACTACCCCATGAGAATTGGAGGAGGGTGGACTGTTGCCATATTCTTTCCTTTGAATTCCAGAATCAGAATAAATGGGGATTTCCAATAGTCACATGTCCCATTATTACAGATATTTTGTGTGCACTCCAGGGGAACAATGAGTAGTAACATTGAATACAACTAAATGGCTTATTCATTATAATCCCCAGAGATTCAGAATGCATGTGTCAGGATCAATGCTTTCCGTTTCCACGAACTACAGTTTTCCAGCATATCATAATGACTGTTTTACAACTGAGTCTAATGAACAGTTATAGGAACCATTACACATACCTACAACCATTCAGATCCTGGGTTCTAAAGTCAAATATAAACTATAATATTCTACTCATTAAGTTTTTTTTATAAAGATTTTATTTATTTATTTGACAGACAGAGATTACAAGTAGTCAGAGAGGCAGGCAGAGAGAGGGAGAAGCAGGCTCCCCGCTGAGCAGAGAGCCCGATGCGGGGCTCGATTCCAGGACCCTGGGATCATGACCTGAGCCGAAGGCAGAGGCTTTAACCCACTGAGCCACCCAGGTGCCCCATCTACTCATTAAGTTTTGATCCTCTCTTAAAACCTTGTAATTTCATCTTCTGGGTCCTGATTTTAATGAGATCCAATAATCCTCGCCTTTGAATTTGCATTTATCTTTGTTCTTAAAGAATCAAGAGCTCTTTTATGTTTTGTTGGGTTTAATTGTGATGAATACACTTCATGCTAGCGATTACGTAAGTAACATCAGAATGTCTGAACATTAAACTCAGCAAATACATTTTCTCTCCCAGACTTGAATAACTGTTCAAATACCATCACAAGTTTCAAAGTATCTCTCCTTAGTGGGCAAGTCATATGTGCTATATTTTATTAGTGGAAGGTGGAAGTTTTGATTTGACAGAGGGCAGCATAACTAAATTTACACATGTGACCATGCCAAAGAGAAAAATCAACTTCTACATGCTTGTAAAAGCTTTGGCAATTGATTCCAATGAGGAATTAGGGAGAACTCACAAAACAGTGTTTCTTCTACAAAATTCCAAATCTTGTCAAGAGTTTTCAGAAATCACTGACAGACCACTAAAAGTTCATTAGTACTCAAACAGTTCTTTGATCTCTTTCCAATAATTCCCATGTGCGAAACATGAAAACTGACAAAAAGATTAGAAAATTTCAAAAATATCAGAACTCCATCAGACTGACCTTCTGATTTCCTCTTCTATTTTTTTTAACTAATAGAGTAAGATTATGTGTCTCTTCAAGGACAACTTCACCTTCTCTCTGTTGGTCATATTGATACAATCATTCTATCACAAAAAATGTTTAGTCAATGTAACAATACATCCTCTGGGTATATAAAGTCATTTACGTGTTTAGATTCATTCCCCGAGTTAACTTTAGGATGCAATTTAAGAAAAATGTCTAATCAGCAGCCCTGGATTTATCATTTTTTTTTTCTTTTTTAATTGCTTGTATCATAAATGATAGGTTAGGGTAGAGAGAGAAGAAAAAAGGAAAATGAAAAGAGAACAAAGTAAAAGAAATTATGAAGATATATAGACAACCAGGGGGAAAAAAGCATTTGGACCATGTGACCATCTGGAACTAGCCATAAATATTTTATTAAAAATGGCTTTGATACCAGTCATAGCTAAGGATAAAGGTTTTAATAAGAAAAACTCAGCAGTCAAAATTTAAAGAAGTCAATGAAATTATCACTGATACCAAAGAACACTCTTGCCAAGTTACTAGGTTTAACACCAACATTCTGTATATTCTAACTGACCTTGCTGCTTTGGAGACAAAAGTGAAAAACCAACTTACTAATAATGTATTAGCAATAATCAGTTCAAAATAAGAAGACTTCACATTAGCATTTCTACAACATAGACCAATATTAGAGAAAGGAATAAGATCAATGCAAATTATTTCCAATTTAGGTGCACCTTGAAAAGACTTGTCACCAGAGGCAATTTTACTGTCTAACATTGATAGTTTTTATTGGCAAATGGTATTTCCTTCCCAAACAACCATAAACCTATACATCAGCTCTCTCACTTAGATCAAATCAATTGTTAGGGCTAATGTTCTATTTTGATTTTTTGTAACAAAGTTACTTAACAAAACATTTGAGACCCTACCTGATGCATAATTATGAACTTGGGAACACAGAAATTTATATTGGAATGAGAAAGGCATGAATTTTTGTAAAAATTTTGGAATGACCATAGTTCCATTAAATTTAGGCTACATCTTGCCAAGATTTGTATTCAAGATAAACATGGCTGAGATTAGAACAGCCTGACATAGAGGGCCCTTGCTGAGAGCCAGGGTCCTAGAGTTCAGTCCATGGTTCCTATGATGACTTGGTATGTGGTCAGGGCAAATTTCTTCATGGAAGCTTTGACACCACCCATAAGACAGAGGTCTAAGGGGAATGAATGGGCTTATTCATGTGAGTCATAATCCCATCAATCATGGCATGGTTCATTTTCTATCAGGTGTGACATGATAATTTTTAGTGAATTCTATTGTATCAAAATAAACTTTTTCCCTATTTATATAAAGTTTATTCATTTTATTGCAATATATTTGCTCTTACTACAAAAATAATCATCCCTCTGAGAGTGGAATGGCTTGGTTAAAATCAATCATAGAATAATTTATTTTGATTTTGACCCTGTCAAACTTCAGTGATTAACATTTCATCGTTTGTGCCATTGGACAGTTTCTCTGTATTCAAAGACAAGACCTGGAAATTGGACTTGTCAGCACTCCTTTTAAGCTTTTGGCATAGCTGTAATTTTATGGGTGTGTTGGGCAAATAGAGAAAGTTCTAACTCAAGGTAATACTAGAGCCCTTTGAAATAAGGACTCCTCTAACATGTGTTCAGACTTTCTTTATATGTGGAAGAAACTGAGGAAACTCCCAGAACTTCAAAGTTTCCACATCAACCTCATCTTTCACAACGACTATAGGAAAAGCTGATGAAGACACTTGCCCATTTTCTTTTGTTGGTAAGATCCTAACCAGAGACCTACTAAATCCCCATTATGGAGGTAATCATCTTAAATTATGGCAGTGTGGGATGCTTCGTAGTCTTTTTTATTCATTAAGTCAACAAATACTTTCTGAGCTCCTAGGGCAGGACCTGGAGATATGATAATGGACAATATAGAGAAGTTCCCATTCTTATAGATTAAATAGTCTCACAGGATAGGGAAATAAATAGGCAACTCCAATACTGCATGATAAAGGCTATGACGATGTTCAAGAGTAACCAGCTGGAATTCTAACCCAGTCTAGAAGTGACAGTTGAGACATGCAAAGTCAATCTTCATTATCTTCATTATCGGGACTCCATATTTACGAAATTGCCTGTTGCTAAAATTTATAACCCCAAAATCTATACTTGAGGTGCTTTTTTGGGCATTCACAGACAGGCTCAGAGATTAAGAATATCTGAGTGTCCACACTCATACTTCCTAGCTGAACTGAAACAAGATGGCGCTCTGCCTTCCAGCTGAACTGAAAGAAGAAGGTGGAGGCTATCTACAGACGGCTGTGCAGGACAATGCAAGACACACTGAAACCAGCCAGTTAGGCAAGGTTTGAACGCCAACTCTGGCACCTGTTAGTGGGGGACCTGGGGCAAGACACTAAACACTTCCAAACCTCATTTTCTCTTATTTAGTAGTGTAGAGTCAATAACATCTTACCTGTCTAACGATTAAGGTGTCTCTAAAAGAGTTACAGAAAATTATAAAAGGGCTTTGTAAATGGTAAAAGATGGTAAATGGTAAAAGATCATAGAAAAAGATTAGTTATCAATACTGGCTGCCTTTCCCTTCTTATAAACCATAAAATAGAAGGCAAAGATTTGGGGATAACAGCTTCCAAAAAGAGGAGACAGATGATTACTGTAGATATAACACTTCCATTAAATCAACCTGTTCAGGAGGCTTGCTATCTTAGTTTTATAGAGAAATGTAAGCCCACAATGAGATACACCCATATCTCATGTGTGTGCATAAAACATCTAATTGGTTATGTGAAGGAAAGTTAACAATTGATTTTTGTGATTTTTTATGTTTGTGCATTTTTACAAGAAAATGAAAACTTTGTTACTTCTGGCTGTCAAAATAGATGTATTTGAGAATATGGAGGGCCTTTCACAATTAACAGGATAGATGCCTGCAGGAAGCATCTGCTTAAATGTGGGCAGGAACTGAGGAGGAAGGAATAACAAAAGCTTCAGCACCAGCTCTGCTAGAGAATGCTAGAAGATTTTTGCTGCTAACCATGACCACTATATGCCCTAAATGTTCACTGTGTCTGTGTTGATTTGCCCAGTTTCAAAACCCAGGTGACTGGCTCTAACAGGCAAGCCAAGATGACATATCCTCTCCCTGGCTGCCATAGGAAGGCTAAGAAAGTGGATACCCTCTTGGGCATTTTTATGGATAGCTGGCACTGTCTTCCAACAACACATTTCAAAATGGCAAATTTCTCACAAAATAGGAAGGCACATTGGATTTGTATGCCTCAAAATAACAAATGTCCAAATATTCCTAAAATATCTGGAAAGAAAATACTAAGTTACTGATGAAAACAGTCCCTTAGAGGGATGACAAGTCAACTATGACACTATATCAGTGTCTCCAATGTCTTATGTCTTAGGCACCAAAGGCCCCTTGATCCAAAGAGACATAGACAGGAAGAAGCACATCCTTATTTATTATCTACTATCTATGGGAGGACACAAACTAAGGCATCCTTGAAGAGTGGTCCCCAATTCATAGAAAAAAAAATATCCTTAATGCCAAAATGCTTTATTGACGCAACATCACTGACTTACAGTCCCTCTGTCATTACTGAAAACTACTTTTGCTTCATTCTCTACTTCCATCTCTTCCATACCTCCCCCAACATGGCCATTCCCAATCCCAGTCAGAAAATTTACATTTTGAACTAGAATTTCTTGAGTACATTATTTAGTTCAAGAACTAGATTTGTTAATATGCTTGACATTTTTACAAACGATATCTCTAAAATTTACATCAGCCCTCCCTATTTTTTATGGATGGAGTAGAGGTAAAGTAACTTGCTCCAAATCACATAGGAAGCATATATGAAAAAGGAATTTCAAATCCAGATGTGTAGAATTTCAAAGGCATTTATTGTCAAATTACAATGCCTTCTCATTTTTGTTCTTTACCATCTGAGGAGATCTGAGAAAGTTCATGAAATTTTTAGGTTCTGTTTTAGATAAGCTAGATAGGACTTCCATTGCCCAAAATTTCATAGTCCTTAAACCATACTTAGAACTGGTTAACAAAGGTGAGGAAGTCTTCTATTCCTCCCAAGAAATAAAATTTCTCCCCTACTTCCTCTTAAAGATTCCTTTATTCTTTTATCTGTTCCCCAAAGCAAGTGCTCCCCTCAATACTATCAGAGGCCAGATTAGTCATGACAGCTTTCTCCCTATCTCACTGCATTGAGGAAGCTATCTATTTCCCACGTGTCTCAGCAAGACAACATGTGCAAAATGGAGGTAATTATCAAAATATTCAATAGCAGGGGTTTCCTGACTGAAAGAGCTATACAGTTATTGTATTATAGCCCTTTATGTCTGAACTCTGTCAGGGAAACAAGACTGAGGCACAATCACTCCCTCCAGCAAATGGATTTTTTTCTGGTATCCCAACTATCAAAGAAGAAAACTTAAAGGATATAAACTGTCCTTGTTCAAAGAAAAAAAAAATCGTCAAAATGCACTTCCCAGAAACTATGGTTTGTAGTAGCTCTTAACAGTATGACTTGTATTATGGACTACACAACATGAATCATTTAACTCTACTCTTCTTTTCTTCCCTTCCCTTGAATCTTGTCTCACATCTTCTCTCCTTACTAGACTCCCACCCTCATCTCATCCTGGAGTGTCTTGACGATGAAACCAGTAGGAGCCAGAAAAGCCCATATGCACATAAGTAGATCTCAGGGTCAGAGACTGATTTGGGAGATAGTACAGAGTTGTACAGAGCCAAATACAGGAGGGAGGTTATATGCCAGCAGTTGGCGGGGTGGGGATGGCAGGATATGCAGTGTCTAAATAGTATGGACCATTCATAAAGTCCCTCTTGTTCTCCCAGAAGTTCCTATTAAGTATTATCTCCTCTTAATTGATGAAGAAATTGAGAAAGGAAGTGACTGGCTTGACCTTGAACCATGCAAGTGATACAGCCCACTCATTCAGTTATGTGTGAGTGGGGGCAGGCATAACTACAATAAACAGGTTCCCAGGGCCAGGGCCACCCTCCAGCACCAGCTGACTATCTCCCAACAGGAAGGAGGCTTCTCAATCTCCAAAAGATAATGGAAATTGTTGTCCGAATGTGAGATAATCTAGGTGTATTCTCTATGAGCTGATGCAGCTGACCAGTGTAGGACATTTGCCCTTCAACAACTGAGTTAGAGCAGATCCAAGCCTAGGACACTCCAGTCTTCTGGCTCTGGACTTGGTGTATTCTCCTTACACCACTTTCAGCCAAATACTACACCATGTGTGTATGCATAGAGGCTGAGGGCAGGGCAGCCAGATGGTAGAGGGGCCTAACAAGACAGCTCTACCAAGAGGCAGAAAAGAGAACAAAAGAGGTACTTATTAAAGAAGACATTTTAAACATGACTGTCATCAGCAATAAGGTTAAATCCTCACATTTTCTCTCAACAAGATTCTTTCAACTTGACTTACTCTGGAGAAAAAGTACGCAAGACAAAACTCTTTCAGTTTCATGTCAGTTCAAAGTCCATAGCAAAAGGCATTTGGGGACAGAAATACAACT
This sequence comes from Enhydra lutris kenyoni, assembly GCF_002288905.1. Taxonomy (NCBI): domain Eukaryota; kingdom Metazoa; phylum Chordata; class Mammalia; order Carnivora; family Mustelidae; genus Enhydra; species Enhydra lutris. Next base: position 18,168,078 of record NW_019154098.1, on the reverse strand, counting down.
GAAAAGTCAGGTACGGGAGACCTTTTATTATGGATGTCAGGAGTTTCCATTTGCTCATTCAGTGCCCCGTCACTGTGTATTTCTATAAGCCAGCCACTGGGCTTGATGTAGGCAGGACAAGGCTGCTTATATTTAAGAGGCTCATGCCAATAGGAGACCACAGACTTCATTAGGACATAATACAAACTGAAGACTGTATGTGCTAGGTCCAAGACAGCCTTAAATTTCCCTTCAGCTTGACTGAACATTAGACTATAGGCCCCTGACCTCCCTTTTCTTAGGTTTACTTTAAGAACTTTTTCATTATAAAGGTCTTGATCCCTTTGAGATGTTAATCTTCTCCTAGCCTCTTGCCAGATTTACAACCCAGGAATAGCTTTCTCAAGGACTTGGGAGCCATTCCCCTGAAATGAATTCATCAAGATAGCATATCTCCCTGTTTCTGTGAGGGGACAGGAGCCCAGCTTCAATAAGCAGCAGTTAGCAAACGGAATATAGTCACATTGACCAATTCCTCTCCCAGCACCTTCCAGTAGCATATGCCGAAGGCTTAAAAATCTTCCCATCTTTTCCATGGGGCTTTCAATCTCACTCCTCTATTGCAGTAGTCTTGAATAAAATCTTCCTTGCCCTTTTAACTTGTCCAGCCCAATTTTTGGCAGCTCCTGGCTTGTGAACTTGAGGGAGAGAGAACTAAATCATTGGTAACTGGAAAAGATTCAAACATCATATTAGTGGCTACAAGGCAGGAACTTTTGAAAGATGAGCAGTGAACTGCACTAATCAGACTGAGTGGTACAAGGATATTCCAAGTGGCAGTTCTCCCCAGCCCTGTCGCAGAGGCATGAGAGTGGCAGGTGTGGAAACAGCTTGAAATAAGCAGTGGGGTATCAAAAAGCTGAAACTATCATGGTGAGAGCTTCTGTGACTCTTACTTCTGCTCTAGTTCCCAGTTCTATATTGAAGTTCATTTTAGGAGTTATCTTTTTTTTTTTTAAGATTTTATTTATTTATTTGACAGAGAGAAAGAGATCACAAGTAGGCAGAGAGGCAGGCAGAGAGAGAGAGGGGGAAGCAGGCTCCCCGCTGAGCAGAGAGCCCGATGCAGGGCTTGATTCTAGGACCCTGAGATCATGACCTGAGCTGAAGGCAGAGGCTTTAACCCACTGAGCCACCCAGGCGTCCCCATTTTAGAAGTTATCTTAATTTTTTATAAAACTAAATCTGTAATGGGAAACCGTCTTAGCAAAAATCCATGGAATTCAGTAATTAATATTTATTGAGTGCTTACTATATGCCACACAAACAGATAGAGGTGCCCTGGTAATAAAAAAGGGTTAAGAGTATGGGTTCTGTACCAGCCATGTGACCATATGACCCTGGGCAATTGACCTGTTCTCTTATGACTTGTTTCCTCATCTGTAAAAGAGTGCATGGTTTTCTTAGTTGTTATAAAGAATAGATGAATTAAGAGAAGGATTTGTAACAATGCCTGCACACATTAATTTCTTAGTAAATATTATGTATTATTAGACATTTATTAAACCAAGTTTAAGTCTTATTTATGGCTAACACATATTTCAAAGATCATTATTACTAATAATGGAGACTTAGGAGAAGGCACTACTCTTTGTTTTCTTCCTTAAAGTTCTAAATTTTTACGGTTTTTTAAAATTTAAATTCACTTGATTAACATAGAGTACATTATTATGTTAGAGTTTAGTGATTCATCAGTTGCATATAACACCCAGTGCTCATTACATTAGAGAAGGCACTACTTTTTAAAAATTGCCTTTCCTATACTTCCTTTCTGAATATTCTCACATTAGAGAGAGGAAGTCCCCTGCTGAAAAATATTCCCAACTCTCTCACCAGACATGCCCAGTGCAAGCCCTGGGGCTCAGTGCACCCATTTCACCCAGTTCTCAGGGTTTCTACAACTTCACTCAATTGGCATAGCCTTGTTACTTGGCTGCCGGAATTAATGAAGGAAAGCCTTCTTATTTAGCCTTCTTTCCTCATTATCCATAACATGGGCTAGGTCTTCATCTTTATTTACTCTTCCATTCTACAATAGAAAGAGGAGAAACAGAAGGGAATGGGGGGTGGGGAGCAGAGAATGAGCATGAACAAGCAAAGGCAATCCCTGGTCAGCCTGGGAGCCAGTCTTCCATCCTGCTTAGACACTTAGGCTCTGGAGCCAGGAAGCCTGGGTTAAAACCCAGGTCTATAAGCCATGTGACCCTCAGCAAATGACCTACTTCTCTATGTCCTAGTTTTCTGACCTATAAATTTCAGAAAATAAAAGTACCCACCATCATGGGGTTACTGAAAAAAAAAAAGTTACATAAAGCACTTGAAACAACTTGACACATGTCAGCTTTTATCATTAATCTAACGAGAGCTGTCTGCCAACATTTTTCCCTTTTCCATTCTATGTTTCTTGATTCCTTTCCGAAGAATTCTTCATTTGAAATGATAGCTTGTCTGAGTGCTGTGCACTGAACTGAAACATTTGATCCTCTTACAAACCTTCACACAGACTGGAGTGAGTGCTCCTTCATATTTATTGTTCTTCCCACTAAAACACAAGTTCTTTATTATACCATGCAGTCCCACACCTGGTACAGACATTACAGACACAGTGGTCAGTGACTATTGACTGAACTATGCAAACTGCTATGAACACAAATTGCTTTCTAAACTTACTAGGCAAATTTGATATGCAACATGTTAGTGCTGTTAGCGAACACTGTGTTGATAATCACATTAAAATACATAAATGTACCAAATGAGTGATATATACCTTAAACTTATACAAGATTCTAGGTCAATTATATCTTGATTAAAAAATTTAATTTCAAAATATTTCCAAACATTTCAGATTCATTTATAAAATTTAGACAATACCAAAATGCATAAAACCATGTTAATTCTGAGAAAAATCTCAATAGAAACTGTATGCCCGAATGTCACCAGCATAGATATCTCTAGATATCTTGAAATCAGTAGAAGGGCCAGAAATGTATGTGATTAATTAGAATCCTTCAAATAGTCTCAGGGGGCAGAGCTGAACAAAAGATTCACAAATCTAGTGCTTCCTCCTAACTGTCCAATGAGTTGAGACTTTGGGTAGAATCAGAAAGATAATGAGCCCTGGAGAGGCTTCAAAGTGCAATAATGAATAGAGAATTGAAAAGACACGCCTATGAAGAGGACTTCAAAAGGATGGCAGGGAGTTAGCACAATGAACCAGCAACACTAAGGAGTCAAAAACATCTGGATGAAAAGTAGAAACTATCATCAAACACCTGAAAATTATTAAAGATGAATTTATATTTAAGGAGACAGAAGTACATGTGTGTGTGCATGTGTGTATGTGTAGTTTCAAGAAAATGGATATGAAGATCATAAAATCAACTGGACATTGGATCATGCAAATTTCTTCAAGACTCATGAAAACAGATACTGTTTTTCAACAACTGAGTACAATTCATCAACACCAGTACAAATAATTTTTCCAAGAAAAAAAATTTAAGATCCAACTTCATGCACCGGTCAGCTTTTTGTTCATTTCCTTAAATAATGAGATTATAGAGACAGAGACATCATGAGATGTAAAAATAAATTCTTATAATAAGATAAAATTACCTTATATGTTATCTATTCTAACTCTTAATTTTATAGGGGAAAAAAAGATAACCTGGGAATCTATAAAGTTAAGCCACCTCTAGATCATAAGAGTTATTCATGGAAAACCTAAAACAGGTTACTTAAGAGATTTAGATTCTATCTTCTTAGACCACAATCAATGATTAGACTACAAAATCATCTTTTTTTTTTTTTTTGTCTTCATACTTTCTGAGTTTCTAAGTCAAGCCATATGCTGTGCCAGGTACTGAGTATCATTTACAAACAGATAAAACTCTTCCCTTAGACTACAGAGTCTAGTGAGAACACACTACCGACCAAGCACTCCAAGAAAGAGTTGTGTAGGCTCCTAGCTCTGAAATAGAACATTGGAATGGATATCTACTTAGAAGGATCTGGGAAAGGTGCTAAAATTTAAGCTCTGACCTGAAAAAAGAAGGTATGCATATCAAGGTGTGGAGGAAAAAATTCTTGGCAGAGGGGGAAACTTTGAAAAAGTTTCAAAAACAAGATGCAACTTGGCCTCAACTTGTTGGAAAACTACATAAAGTACATTTTGCTAGAATCTACCCATGCAGAGCCTCATGGGCTAAGATAATGGGTAATCTATGATTTGTCAAGTGATTTGAAGCTTGAAAGTTACCTGGTCAAATTCACTTCTGTAGAAGAACACTCTGGCACTGAACCAAAGGAAAGAGCCAAGGGCAGAAGTAGAGAAGCTTATTAAGATGCAAACTCAAGTTTGGATAAGAGGAGTCAGCTTGAACTAGGGTGGGTATAATGGAGATGAAGGAAATCGCATAGATTCAAGAATAGGTATGTAGGTACAACCAAACTTTGATAGAATAAATAGTGGGATTAAGACAGAAGAATCAAGAGGGACTTCTTGATTTCTGCATTCAGTTGAGGAGTCTGTGATGCCACTGACTGCAACCCCAGTTGCATTCCCCAACTAAAGACTGAGGAATAAAAAGAAATCAAAGGTTCAGATTCAGGGGTATTCTGTTTGAGGTGCTTGGTAATTTACTCAAGAAAAAGTGACAAACTTAACAACTGGAGATGTGAAATGGGCAACTCTGAAAAAAGGCCCAGGTTAAGACTGATTTTTAGAAATCTATGTTTTTAAGTCTTAAAATGGATGGGATCATCTCATGAGAGGGTGTACAGAGAAGAGAGGAGACCAGCTTTTGAGCTCTCATGAATGGCAACATTAACAATTTCTTCCCCTTTTGTTCAGGTATATTAACTTCCATTGCCTCTATCACAAGTTGTTTCTTTAACCCTACCTGTGGATATAACCAAATAAACCAAACATCTTTTTTATTTCAATTCTATTAATTCAGTTTCACAATAACTAGGATATTTGTATAGGGAAGATTACTTTTGCATTATATAATGTAACCAAGAAATGTTTATCTTAAATATTTTCATAGCATTTATTGAGAACTTTTTTGCACCACATACTATGCTGTTTTTCATTAGTTTTTCACAATCTTATCAGTAACATAATCGCTATTATCCTTAGTATGCAGATAAAGAAATTGAAAGAGATGAAGAAACGCTACCTTATGATTGCACAGCTAATATGAGAGCAACTGGAACTAAACAGATGAATGATAACTCCAGAATCCTATCTTAACATTGAGCTAAATAACCTCTTTTTAACTCTTGCTTTTCAAGGTATTTTCATATAATCCTAAAACTGCTTGGTGAAACAGGAAATACAGGATATAGAATTTAAAACTGTAAGACTCACAAAAGGTAATTTTCCAAGTGCATAGTGTCAGAGCTGAAGAGAATATTTGCCACAGTGTTGCTATGTATCCATACACAACCGGGTCAAGTATGGACAAAAGGTACATCCAAAAAGGACAATGAATGACAACAGAGGCTTCATACTACCCCTTTACTACTAGAAAATTCAAAGGCTTATCCAACTAGTTTAGTGGTATAAACAAAGGTTTTCTCATAAACCTAAGGATTTACATATCTTCCTACTTTAAAAAGGACTGCTGTATTCCTGACTTGCAAACAACTCCACTCCCCCACAATGGATGAAATGAAGGAAAGAAGAAAGGGAAGGACAAAAGGTAGGAAAAAGAAAGGCTAGTATTTTGCTTGATTAGAAGATTCATACACATCCCTTACTTGTAATAACCAACTTCACTTTTATTAAAACACACTGTTTCTCAAGGAAACATGAAAAATGGACATTGTTCAATAAAAATCTCATCAAAAAAGGGTTGTTTGGTCTGTTGAAGGCCAAATAATCTGCTGATGAATGAATTCTTCAGATATGCATTGTTTATTTAGGATTGTGCAGATGGGTGATCTCTTTTGAAATTTCAGCCTCAAACATTATCTTATTCAGTTCCTTAAAAAAATTTATTTACCTTAATTTGTTAAAAAAAAAAAAAAAAACTGTGGGTGAAATTTTACAACATGCCTGGAAACCACTAGAAGCAACAACAGATTGGGAAATCCCTGGTGTAGCTAACAGCTTGAGTCACTCTGTTTTTGCTGTTGTATAGCCATTGCCTTCAAGGTCAGTGATGGATGAGTGATGGAGTCAGCTTAATTCTTTATAAAATCCATGCCTGAAGTGGCAGCCAAGGCCAAAGGACAAAGCTGGCTGGATCTCTACACCTAGTGTACTGTTCCTGCTACTTTCAAGGGCTCTGGGGAGGCCCTTTGATGGGGGAGGGGGGGGGCGGAGTCTACAGACTTAATACGAATTCACTCTTTTCCTACTCCTCTACTCAACACACATTGTTGCTCATTTCCACGACAAACTCCTATGTTCTGGTTGCCATATCAAACATGCCACCCAGGTTCACTGCCAGGATAGAAAAAGTGATTTTGCTTGGCTGAGGTAATATGAACCTATTCATAAAGCCCACCTAACAAATACAGTCTGATTCAACCACTCCATTTCTTCCCAGTCCCATTTACTGAGACGTGTACTTTGGCTTAAATGTGTATTAACAAGGAAATCTATGTGATGACCTGCTCTGAATGAGCCCCATTCTCCCAGAAAGTCTTCTATTATACCAAAGAGGGAAAACAAAAAAAAAAAGCCTGATGAGTTGGGGAGAGTTATTCATAGAGAAAGATGTGCTGACAGCTCTGAATGAATAGCTTTCCTCCTCTAGGGCTCCAACACCATTAGGCCCCCAGGCGAGGGAACGTCCTCACTCACCAGAATCCCAAAACAGCAGTCACATCCAACCAAATCCTGGAAGTGATTAGAAAAGAGGCCTCTTTCCTGAAAAAGCGGCTTTCAACTTGCTGCATGCAGTACTTTTTTTTTTTTTAAGTAGGGGGGTAAAAAAGATGAAGTTTTCAGACCAAGTTTCAGTAGGTCTGATTTCTCTGTCCACAATGGCTTCCTGCGTTTGGTGTGTGATGAGCCTAACGGGGCTGCCATGTTGAAATAGTTATGAGCTACTCAAGAGCCTATAATAAATTGAGATTCCATGTTATCAAGTTGTTGTTTATCCTGGCAACAAAGCAGACAGGTGGAGGCTACAGACATCATTAAGGATCATTTCCCTGGATGGGGAGAAGTCCTGGGTTCAAGTTCCATTTATTGTCAATAAATCTGGGTGACACATGACAATGTACTAAGATTATCTAAATCTTATTTCAAGGAAGAACACAGATGGCTTCTTGAATCTAAGCAGCTGGCTTTCATTTATTTTATCATTTTATGTTTTAAAGAACATGTAAGACAAAAATAAACTTGAATGCTTTAGGGTGGTAAAATCTTTCCTGTCCTCCATAGGCCCCTGCCACTTCCTTTAGGATTTCACCCCACCCCACCTATACTTTAAAACAAATTCCTACTGAGCATCTCCTATGTGTCAGGTACTAGCTTGGCAATGGGCATTCAGCCATCACCCCCCACACACAAAAAAAAGAGAGAGAAAGAGAGAGAGAGAGAGACAAAATCTCTTCTCTAATGGAGCTCACATTCCTGCAAGGGGCAGGGTCAGACAATAATAGGTAAGCGGGTAATGCACAAGATAGCTTAAGTGTTATGGTGGGAAAAGAACAGGGTGAAGGCGAGAGACAAGGGTTGCAATTTCAGATAGGGGTTCTTGTGAGAAACTGACAAACACACAGTCACCCCTTCCATAAGAAGCCTCAAACCCCCCATCAGTCCTAACATCAGAAAAAACTAAAGCAAACCCTCTTCTTGCAGGTCACCAGGATTTTCATCTCCTGTCTGTCTACTCATATGGCAGATAATAAGACTAAAGCTCCCCAGTATCCAAGAATTTAGCAGGAAAGACATTTCTATTGGCAGAGGATGGGAGGAAGAAAGGCCAAGGTTTGTTCTGTTTTTATTTGTTGCTGTTGTTGTTTTTTAATTTTTTAAATTTATTTTCAGCTTAACAGTATTCATTGTTTTTGCACCACACCCAGTGCTCCATGCAATCTGTGCCCTCTCCAATACCCATCACCTGGTTCCCCCAACTTCCCACCCCCTGCCCCTTCAAAATCCTCAGATTGTTTTTCAGAGTCCATAGTCTCTCGTGTTTCACCTCCCCTTCCAATTTCCCTCAACTCCCTTCTCCTCTCTAACTCCCCTTGTCCTCGATGCTATTTGTTATGCTCCATGATCTGTTATTCATCCTTGGGTTTTAACGTACTAATGAATTCTCTCTTTTGAAACGAGGTTTTCTTATGGAGAACTCGGATATAGAATAAGCATGTTCCTATAGAAATGCTGAATTACACCTGAAACTAATAGAACACTATGGTAACTGGAATTAGAATAGAAAGTTTAAAAAAAAAAAAAACTTTAAAAATAAACTTAAAAATAAAAATAGCATGTCCCCACTTATTTCCAACTCTCATCTCAATGGCACCCATTTACAGTACGCCCTTGAGAGATTCTCAGACTTTCCCCCAAGCTCTGTTCTAGTTTGCATAAAGGGTCTCTACAACCAATTCAACTATAGCCATGTCCAAGTCCCAATCCTGTGTTCTGTCATGTCTGTCATCAGAGCCTCACACTTTGTCCCAGGTATGGTTTGTACTTTCTCTGTTCCCTGAACAAGTAACTCCAGTTCAGCAGGTCCACAGTTTCTGATTTAGTCCTTCCTGGAGATGCTCCTTCAGGTAACCACTCTCTGGGTCCAACTGAGAGAACGGCAACATGTCCCTGCACTGCCCCAGGTCCCTGAGCTCTCGGGGCATATCTGAGGAGGAACCCTGGGCAAAGTACCACACACATCTCCGTTCTTCCTCGTGCTCCAAATGAAGCGACATTCATCCTCCTCCAGACAAGACAAATAATCACCTCAGATTCTCCTTCCAGGTGTGTGTTTCCCCTTCAGCATTTATCTCTAGACCCCTCCGACATACACAAACTGGGGAGTGAGAGAATTCAACAGAAAGATCTTGGAAATAAGAACTCACCCAGAAAAAAAGTAAGGCTTTCAGAAAATGTTTCCATTTGTATCAAAAGTACTAAAAACAAAGAGGCGGGTTTTGGCAGGTAGGGTTACTAACCGATTCCAGACAAGCAGGGAATCCGAGTGTAATGGACTAGAGCAGATGGTCGCTTTCTATTGTTAAGATGGAAACAGTGAATGGATTGCACAGAGAGGAGAGGTTATCCAGAGAGCCATCTAGATAATCGAGGGTCCACGGCAGGATAGTGCTAATGATCAGGTGCCTCTGTGTGTGGCTCTTATATTTATGCTTGTGTTTTATAAGGCTTGTCCTCGAAATACTATTGACTTCTTCCTATTTGGGCTTTGGATGGGGCTAACCTCTCCCAAGTGGAGGTGGTGTCCGGAAGACAGGCAGGTACACCAGAGGAAAATGGGCTTGGGAGCCAGGTTTGAACTGGAATCCCTTCCCTGCTACTTATTATCTGTATGGCCCCCGGACAAGTCACCTTGCCCTTCTGAGCCTCAGCTTCACCCTTTACAAAAGAGGAATAATAGTGTCACTCTGCAGAAAATACCTATGAAATCCCTAGCACATTAAAGGAAGCTATTATGTAAAACCAGAGCTGTTTATAAGAACAGTGGTCATCATTAAAATATACATAATTATTTATATCTCTTAAATATAAGAGAGAAACATTTAAAATATCATTTTTAGAAATATCTTAAATATATCTTAGAAATATCTTAAAATATACATTTTTAGAAATATACATTTTAGAACAAAATGAATGCCAATATGTTGCCATTCATTAACATTCACTAGAGCCAAACAGTCATTCTCTGCTCAGTGAAGCACAGCTATTCCCCCAGGCCAGACTCACATTTTCTTAACTTGGAGTTGAAAAATCACCAAGGCATGTTCACACCTCTGGCAGGTGTCCAAGTATCAGAGAAATCTGGGATTCTAGTACACAAAGGAAGGAATTTCATTTAAGATTATGAGTTTTAAGAAGACATTTCAAACTTTTTATCTTTTCCTCAGCAATGTATTCTTCTCTCCTCTACAGTTTTTAGACCAACCACTAATACATCATTTCGATTCCTTCAGAATTTTCTTTCCCTCGCCTAAAACTGTATTCTACATTTTTACAAAGGATATATTAAATGCTTACCTTATCCAAAAATCAGAGCTCTAAGCATGCTGGGTATTTCTGTTTACCAGCTAAGTGACGACAGTGAGAAAGTATACTTTATAATCTGTTAAGTGTCCTAACTTCAAAATTTTACTGAGAAGTGGAAAATTTCAGTTTGAAGGGTTTCACATTTGAAGTTACACGCATGAACTGAAGACCTCATTAGTGTTTCTGTGGGCTTACTACTCCAAATCAGCATAACTCAAATTAGCATAAAGTATGATCCGATTGATTCTATCTGGGGAGTTTTTTTCTCCTCCCCATAGTTCATTCCTGAACTATGTCATACGACCTAAGGGTAAAACTTGCTGGGCTCATGACTGAAATGTGTCACCCACTGAGCAGGCACAAGCCAAAAAGAAAACCCTTCAGGGCATCCTCATGTCACCTCCAAATCTTGCCTAATATTATTACTTCATTTCACTGAATTACAATTTAAGAAACATTTGTTATTGTTTATTATGCACCAGGTACCCACCAAGTACTTTCACATGTATTGTCAGAATACAAGATTATTCTTAGGATACAAATAAAGAAAACAAGTTGTTACATAACCAAGATTACACATGTAACAAGTAGCAGAAAGATACTTAAACCCAAATCCTCTAAATTCTGCTCTTTTCAATATCCTACATAGCCCAGTGGCATTTATATATCAACATTTCTATCCAGGAATGGGTTGTTGGGGGAGGGAAAGAATGAAAAAAGAGAAAATTATAATACAACAGTTTTGAAATCAGAATAGTTTGAATAACACATTGGTTAGGAGGAAATAAAATTTTCAAGTTGATTCTGGTTTAGTCCAGTAATTATGAGAACACTAGATCAGGTTCCAGCATGAATGTGTTCAGTGGTTTCTTGAATGGAAAAACATCAGTTCAGTATTTAAGTCAGATATTTAGTGTATTTTATTCATTGGTTAGCGGGTCAGTTGACTAATCAACTGGCACATTGGTGGGTGAGTTGTTTTAAACCATTAGATTAAAAGTAGTTATCTTTAGGGGCGCCTGGGTGGCTCAGTCAGTTAGGCGTCTGCCTTCAGCTCAGGTCACGATTCCAGGGTCCTGGGATAGAGTCCCACATGGGGCTCTCTGCTGCTCCCCCTGCTTGTGCTTTTGCTCATTCATTCTCTCTCTCTCTCTCCCCCTCTCCCCCCCTCCCCCGTCAAATAAAATCTTTAAAAAAAATAACTATCTTTAATTCCCAGGGCTATTCTCAGTATTCCAGAGATGCCTACACTAAGCGAATCAGTCCTAGGCGGCCCCCTATATCTTTTGGGGACATAACAGAAATGGAGCTCTGTGAAGGAAGTCTTTCTTTGCAACCTTCCCTTTCCACAGTTAGAATATAGTCCTAAGTAGTCAAGACCAGGGTTTCACAATGATACCATGCCCTTTCAACCAACTCATTTCTTTTTTTTTTCTCTCTTTTTTTTTATTGTGTTATGTTAGTCACCGTAAAATACACCATTAGTTTTTTTATGCAGTATTCCAAGATTCATTGTTTATGTACAACACCCAGTGCTCCATGCAATACATGTCCTCCTTAATACCCACTACCAGGCTCTCCCATTTCCCCCACCCTCTTCCTCTCTAAAACCCTCATTTTGTTTCTTGGAGTCCACAGTCTTTTATGGTTCACTCCCCCCCACCTCCAATTTTCCCCAATTCACTTTTCCTTTCCTTCTCTTAATGTCCTTCATATTATTCCTTATGTTCCGCAAGTACATGAAATCATATGATAATTGACTTTCTCTGCCTGACTTAATTCACTCAGCAACAATAATCTCCTCCAGTCCCAACCATGTTGATGTAAAAGTTGGGTGTTCATCCTTTCTGATGGCTGACTAATATTCCATTGTATATATGGACCACATCTTCTTTATCTATTCATCTGTTGAAGGGCATCTCAGTTCTTTCCACAGTTTGGCTATTGTGGACATTGCTGCTATGAACATTGGGATGCATGTGGCCCTTCTTTTCAGTATATCTGCATCTTTGAGGTAAATACTCCAATTGCCGGGTCATAGAAACCCACTCATTTCAAATAACTCTTAGCCTAGTCCCACGTGTTATATCCCTTTGAAAGCCATATTAGGTTACCCCCCAAAATCATTCTCCAAATATCTATAAGGAGAGAGCAGCGCTACCACAGGCACAACTCCAGAGAGTGATGTAGACATTGTAACTGGAGTGCTCCCACAGTTGTGCACTATAGAGCCCACATGGCCATAAGCAGCACTGTAGCCTCTGATTGGCCCCCATCTCATGACTCCAAGAGAACATTACAGATTAGATAGAATCTTAGACCTAGAAAGGATCATGGTGATCAGTCCAATCACTAAACCTATAGCTGAGAAAATGTGGCTCAGATAAGTTAGATTTCTAAACACAGATTGTACAATAGAAGTGGGAAGGCTAAAACCCATCCCTCAGGGCCATATTCCATCTGATTCAGACAATACCTACACAGAGCAACAATGAACAGTTCTGTAAGCATTTTACTGATTACTTTATTCTTATCATTTGGAAAGCCTTAAGTACTAACACATTATGGCAGTTTAATGAGATGAGCAGCTGAGGCTGTCCTACGTGTCAACTAGAGTATGGCATGATGGTTAAGAGTGTGCAACATGGAGTCATACAGACCTGGGTTTGAAATCTTTTTCAGCATTTACTAACTCTTTGACCTTTGAGAAGTTCAACCTGAGTCTGTTTCTTCATCTGTAAAATGGGATAATAACGGTACTGCCTAATTTACTCCTGAAGAGGTCTGTGAGAATAATACAGTTAGAATGCTTAGCACTCATCTATATTATTTATCTACTCGTTGCCTGAAGAACTGAAAAGTGCCTATATGAGGCCCTGGGATAGAACCGTGAACAAAGGTAGACAGTTGATCTTCTCAAGGACTGTGCACTCTGCTGTACTCAGGATGTAAGAGTTCCACAAGGGAACTCATGACCTCATCACAATGAGTGCTTGAGCAAAGATGCTCTGCCCATCCTGTATGCATGTGTAACTGCAGTCTGTCCCATCCGTCCAGCTCCATTTCTACCCAGTTTGAGCTACTTTCTCTTGTCTGGACTCTTCCACTAGCCTCCATTCTATACACAGAAGCCAGGATAACCCTTGTAGTATGTTACTCTACTTCTTAAAACTCTCCAACCACTGCTGAACTCAGAATGAGATCCAAATTCTTTACTTGCCTTATAAACCCTGCATGGCCCGAACCTTTTAGATATCTCCATCCCCACACATTCAACTTGCTACCTCTGCCCTCACTGGCCTCTGTTTATTGATTTCTGCTTTACTGAACATGCAGAGCTCTTCATCTTAGAGGTTTTACAAGTGTTGGTCATGCTTTCTAAAAGGTTTCCAACCTCCCTCACCAGTTTCACAAAATGAGCACATTCCTATCCCTTAAGCTGCATCTTCTACCTCCACCCCCCAAAGATACTCTCCAGTATATCTCCATGGCTGCCATGTACATTTGTGCAGATTGTACCCTACAAAAGGACATCCATCCAGGGGCTGGAGTCCAGCAGGAGTTGAATCCAACTCTGTCTGCTTGCCAAGCTCTGTGTTCTATGCTCAGAGAAAATGCCATTCTCATTGTCATGAAGTCACACAAGGGGCCAACAATGACAAACCCACCTTCTAATTTCCTTCTTAGATTTTTCCAGTTTTTTTTTATTGTGGCTTTATTAGGCTGTTTCCTTATTCATTTGTATGCCTATTTACATAACCTACAAGCAAATAAAAAATAGGTCCTGTGTTTCATTTCCCATTGTTCCAGAATGGTCACAAGGGTGATGGTGTTTGACAGAAAAATTCCAACACACACAGTGAAACATCTTTCATGGAAGAAATATATGGCACACACAGAGCAAGAAGCAGAGAAGCCTACAATAGGGAGAGGAGCAGGATTCTCTGGTCTCCATGTCCCCATGAGGATACAAAACTGCCAAGGATGTGGTCTAACCAAGAAGAAGATCACCTTAAAACAATTGCCAAATATTTTTTAATTGCCAATACATTGGCAGTATGTTTTTTAATCACTACCAACTCCTTATCCAACATCCCCACATAGCCTCACATCCTCTGATGTGATGGTGTTATCAGGGCATACCAGCCACTCTGCTCAGCAGTGAGACCACCCACTGTTTTTATTGTTGCTATGATTTGAGTCTTCCCACTTTGACACTACCCCCATTACAGCAAAGGGAAAAGAAAAGAAAGAAAGAAAGGCAGGGTCCTTTTTAAGTCTTTGAGATTACCTCTCTTATCTCCTTCCAAGACTTAGTTATGAGTCTTCCTAAATCAGTTTCATGTTGGTCAAAGGACCAACAACAAGTACAAAATTTTAACTATAACATGAATATATTCTGGAGATCTACCTTACGGTGTATAGCAATTAATAATGTACTATAATTATTATAGTCAACAGTACTGTATTATATACTTCAGAGTTACTAAGAGACTAGATTTTGAATGTTCTCATCACAGAAAATAATAATTACGTGACATAACACATATTAACTAACACTACAATGGTAACCATACTGCAACATATAAATGTATCAAATGAATATTATGTAGCTTGAACTTCCATGAAGTTATTTGTTCATTATATCTCAAAATATAAAGGATATATTATGAATTCATCCACATCTCTTGGCGAAGTGGAGCATGTTACAAATAAGTTTCCACATTCTTTGCCATTAAAGAACTTCATAATCTTTAACCCTGTCTGTGGTCATCCTTCTGTCAACACAATCACAAGTTCTTGTGGTCAAGTGCCTTGGCCATGGCAGGCACTCAATATATGTTTGTGGAATTAATGGAGTGTGGATGGTTTTGATACCCTTGCCTGGAAGGGATGTACAGGACTTCCACCCACACTCCATTGGTTACAACTCAGTAATATGGCAACATTAACTGCAAGAAATGTTGAAAATGTCATCTTTATTCCCAAGGGTAGAAAGAGATTGGGTCAAGAGCTAGACCACAATTGCCTGATTTCACCTTTGCCACAGCCATGCCTGGTTTCACCTTCAAAAATCAAAAGGAAGGTTATTTAACTGTTTAACCATCTTGTCCATCTAAAAAGGAGTTATATACATCAAAAATGTCATCTGAGAAATTAAAATTTCCTGAACTATGTAAGGAAAAGGATATAGAGATCAACCAAATTAGGAAAACAAGGCCTATATATCCTTGAACAAAAAAACAAACCAAAAAAATGGAGAAGCGGCACCTAGGTGGCTCAGTTGGTTAAGGCTCTGACTCTTGATTTCAGCTGGGTCATGATCTCAGGGTCCTGAAATTAACCACCTCCTTAGGCTCCCTGCTCAGCAGGGAGTCTGCTTGTCTCCATCTCCCTCTGCCCTTCCCACTGCTTGCGCTCTCTCTCTCTCTCTGAAATAAATCTTTTTAAAAAAAAATGGTGAGAAAAATTAAGACTTTCAGGTGCTAGAGGAAAAGTAAACAAAGTTAAATGACTGAACTGGATATTAATCACAGCACGTAGATTCAGAAGTTGAAAGTGGCATAAAACTCATTATTAGCATGCCATTGTCCTTTGATGCAGATGCATAAAAACTTAGGAGGAAGACGTATATGTTTTAATTGTTTACTTAAAGAACCTAGAAAGCAGCATGAAGATTATGTGGTTTTCCTAGACTGACTCCAGTGGACGGATCTAAGGAAGGTTTGGCACATTTTAAGCACAGGAAATAAGACAAATATGGAAACATCTCTTAAAAAAAATAATAATCATTATGGCTCTCAAAAAGCGCCTTGAAAGGGAACAGATCTCAGTGTGATTAAGGCTATATATGACAAAGAGCTAACATAATTTTCAATGGGGAATAACTAAAAGCTTTTCCTCTAAAATTAAAAACAAGATAAGGATGTCCACTCTTGCCACTTTCAACATAATACTGGAAGTCTTAGCTGCAGCAATCAGACAAGAAATAGAAAGCATAAAAATTGGTAAGAAAGAAGTAAAACTATAACATGGGATTTATATAGAAAACACTAAAGACTCCACCAAAAACTATTAGAATAAATGAGTTTAGCAAAAAATCACAGGATACAAAATATGCAGAAATCTGTTGCATTTTTATATAATAATAAAGCAGTAGAAAAAGAAATTTGGGACATAATCTCATTTGCAATTACATCAAAAAAATATATAGGAATATACTTAACCAAGGACATAAAAGACCTGTACTCTCAAAACTATAAAAAGATTGATAAAAGAAATTGAAAATGACACAAATGGAAAAATATACTATGGTTATAGGTTGGAAGAATAATGTTAAAATGTCCATACTACCAAAACAATCCCACAGATTCAATGCAATCCCTATCAAAATACCAATAGCTTTTTTCACAGAACTAGAATAATCTTAAAATTTGTATGGAAACACAGAAGACCCCACATAACCAAAGCAATCTTAAAAATAAAGCTGGAGCTTAAGATATACTATAAAGCTGTAGTAATCAAAACAGTATAAAAACAGAGACATAGATCAATGGATCAGGATAGAGCCTAGAAATAAATCCATGCTTATATGATTGATCTATGACAAAGAAGGCAAGAAAATACAATGAGGAAAAGACTCTCTCTTTAATGACTGGTGTTGGGAAAACTGGACAGCTACATGCAAAAGAATGAAACTGGTCTAATTTCTTATGCCAGACACAAAAGTAAGTTCAAAATGGATTAAAGGCTTAAATGTAAGATCTGAAACCAAAAAACTCCTAAAATAAAACACAGGAAATAATCTCTTGAACATCAGCCTTAATAACATCTTTCTGGATAGGTCTCCTTGAGCAAGGAGAACAGGCAAAAATAAACTATTGGGACTACAGCAAATTAAAAAGCTAACACAATAAAAGAAACCATCAACAAAATGACAAGGCAACCTACTGAATAAGATATTTACAAATGACATATCTGGTAAGGGGTTAATATCCAAGCTATAAGAGAAACTCTTGCAACTCAACACCACCCTCCAAAAAAATTTTTTTCCAATTATTTGGCAGAGAACCTGAATAGACATTTTTTCTACAGCCATACAGATGACCAGATTCGTGACAAGATGCTCAAAATCAATAATCACTAGGAAAATGCAAGTTAATACCATAATGAGATATCACTCATGATGATGGCTGGTATCATAAAGACAAGAATAACAAGTGTTGGCAAGGATGTGGAGAAAGGAGATCCCTTGTGCTCTGTTGAGAATATAAAATGGTGCAACCATCAACTGGAAAACAGTACAGAGGCTCCCAAAAAAGTAAAAACTGAAATACCATATAGTCCATTAATTCCACTGTTGGGTATTTACCAAAACACAACAACAACACTAATTTGAAAAGATATATGCACCCCTATGTTTATGGCAACATTATTTACAATAGCCAAGATATGGAAGCAGCACAAGTGTCCATTGTTAGATGAATGGATAAAGAAGATAACTTTGCATTGTGCATTGTGTGTGTGTGTGTGTATGAAGTTATTCATCCATTTAAAATAAAAAAAACCTTGCCATTTGCAACAATGTGGATGATGTACAGGGTATTATGCTAAGTGAAACAAGTCAGAGAGAAAGACAACTATCCTATGTTTTACTTACATATAAAATCTAAGAATACAAAACAAATGAATAGAAATGAACTTATAAATACAACAAACTGATGGTTGCCAAAGGGGAGGAGATAGAGGGATGAGAAAAAGAGAAGGTTCAAACTTCCAGTTATAAATAAGTCATAGGGATGAAGTCAGATAATAATTTCTGTGAAGTCACATAAATAAGTCACAGGGATGAAAAGTATACCAATAGGAAACACTGTCAATATTGTAACACCTTGTATGGTGACAAACAGTAACTACACTTACTGTAATGAGCATTGCATAACATACATAATTGTCAAATCGCTATGCTGTATGCCTAAAACTAACATAACATTGCATGTTAACAATATTTCAATTAAAAATTTTTTAAAAATGCGAAAAATGCCAGATGAGTCAGGTGGCAAAATCAAACTCCATTCAGTGAGAAGACCATGATGCTGCCTAATTCGACTCCTACAGATCCGAGGCTTTCCTGGTAGAAACAAATGATGTAGAAGGGACAGCATCATGCTTTCAATAAGGAGTTAGGCTCTGAAATTATCCTGTGATAAGGATCACGCCAGAAATCTCAGGATGATCACTAAGTAAGAAGAAACAGAATGGTGTGCAGAGAGCAATGATCCTGGAGTCAGGAGACAAAAACTCACGTCCATATTCCTACTCGTATTACAGCTCTCCTTCCAGAATTCCAGGAAAATTTCAGCCTTCTCGGAGCCTGTGGAATGTTGCAACTACCACCTCAAATGAATAAGTCTAGTCATTGTTGGTTTGTGCAAGGTCATTACTATATTCCTTTTTTTTAAAATGCTCCTGTCCAAATGTATCATTAAATGGTCAAAATGTTTGAACATAAGGCAAAGGGCAGAGATCAGTTTTAGAATACCACAAGCTTAAGAAAATAATCCAGAAGAATTTGCCATCTACTCTAATAGGAAAAATAAAAAATAGAAGTTCAGATAAATAGCACATATACACACATATAGTGAATACTGAGTTCAATTCAGAAAATGATCTATTGTAAAACCTAGTGTGTAACCTAATCCCAGTCTCTTAAAATCCCTGATTCTCTGTTTCCCCATGCTTAAATTGGTGAAGGGGAGCAACGGAGTAAACACAACTATATCCAGATAGGCCAAACAGCATCAGAAGCAAGATGGGATTGGGCACACAACCCTATATGATGCTTTTGTGTTTGAACACTGAAGAATCACTGAGCTGAAGATTGACAAGTCTGTTAATGGTTTTTTTTTTTTAACATCTTAATTTTATTTTTTTCAGTGTTCCAAGATTCATTGTTTATGCACCACACCCAGTGCTCCATGCAATACATACCCCCCTTTTTTTTTGTAATTTTTTTTCAGTGTTCCAAGATTCATTGTTTGTGCACCACACCCAGTACTCCATGCAATACATGTCCTCCTTAATACCCACCACCAGGCTCAACCATCTCCCTAACCCCCTCCCTTCCAAAACCCTCAGTTTGATTCTCAGAGTCCACAGTGTCTCATGGTTTGTTTCCCCCTCCAATTTCCCCCAACTCCCTTCTCCTCTCCATCTCCCAATGTCCTCCATATTATTCCTTATGCTCCACAAGTAAGTGAAACCATATGATAATTGACTTTCCCTGCTTGACTTATTTTGCTTAGCATAATCTCCTCCAGTCCCATCCACGTTGATACAAAAGTTGGGTATTCATCCTTTCTGATGGAGGTGTAATATTCCATTGTATATGTACCTCGTTTTCTTTATCCACTCATCTGCTGAAGGGAATCTTCGCTCTTTCCACAGTTTGGCGATTGTGGCCATTGCTGCTATGAACATTGGGTTACAGATGGCCCTTCTTTTCACTACATCTGTATCTTTGGGGTAAATACCCAGTAGTGCAATTGCAGAGTCATAGGGTAGCTCTATTTTTAATTTTTTGAGGAATCTCCACACTGTTCTCCAAAGTGGCTGCACCAACTTGCATTCCCACCAACAGTGTAAGAGGGTTCCTCTCTTTTCACATCCTCTCCAATACTTGTTCTTTCCTGTCCAGTTAATTTTGGCCATTCTAACTGGTGTAAGATGGTACCTCAATGTGGTTTTTTGTTTTGTTTTGTTTTGTTTCTTTATTTATTTGAGAGAGAGAGAATGAGAGAAATCAGGAGAGGGGAGAAGGTCAGAGGGAGAAGCAGCCTCCCCATTGAGCTGGGAGCCCAAAGTGGGACTTGATCCTGGGACTCTAGGATCGTGACCTGATCTGAAGGCAGTCGCCCAACCAACAAAACCACGCAGGTGCCCCTCAGTGTGGTTTTGATTTGAATTTCCCTGATTGCTAATGATGATGAACATTTTTTCCTGTGTCTGTTAGCCATCTGCATGTCTTCTTTGGAGAAGGGTCTGTTCATGTCTTCTGCCCATTTTTTGACATGATTATCTGTTTTTTGGGTGTTGAATCTGAGGAGTTCTTTATAGATCTTGGATATCAGCCCTTTGTCTGTAGTGTCATTTGCGAATATCTTCTCCCATTCCGTGGGTTGCCTCTTCATTTTGTTGACTGTTTCCTTTGCTGTGCAGAAGCTATTTATCTTGATTAAGTCCTAAAAGTTCATTTTTGCTTTTGTATCTTTTCCTTTGGAGACGGGTCTTGAAAGAAGTTGCTGTGGCCAGTGTCAAAGAGGATACTGCCTATGTTCTTCTCTAGGATTTTGATAAATTCCTGCCTCATGTTGAGGTCTTTCATCCATTTCCACTTTATCTTGGTATATGGTGTGAGAGAATGGTCAAGTTTCATTCTTCTATACATAGCTGTCCAATTTTCCCAGCACCATTTATTGAAGAGACTGTCTTTTTTCCACTGGATATTTTTTCCTGCTCTGTCGAAGATTATTTGACCATAGAGTTGAGGGTCCATACCTGGACTCTCTACTCTGTTCCATTGGCGTATGTGTCTGTTTTTGTGCCAGTACCACTCGGTCTTGGTGATCACAGATTTCTAGTAAAGCTTGAAATCAGGCAACGTGATGCCCCAGTTTTGTTCTTCTTTTTCAACATTTCCTTAGCAATTCGGGGTCTCTTCTGGTTTCAAACAAATTTTAGGATTATAAATAGTCTTAAGATATTCTGTCTTTAAGATAATCAAATCTCTAATAAAAGGTAATTGGGTAAGGGATTATGAATTGTTCCTTCTCTCCTGCAGGTTTTATCCCCCCCCCTTTTTTTTGCTTAGTCTGCACATCTAGTAGATGTGTTGTGAAGTGATTAAAGAATGCTTAACATGTGTTTTCATGTGTAATTGTGGGAAAAGGCTATGCTTTGACCTCCACACCATCACCATGGCCCTATTTTCTTGTTCCTGAGACTTAGCCTGGCTTTAAAAACACAAACTTGGGGAACAGATGGAGGGCACACATAGGTGCTGCTGAGGACACCGCTAATTGTTTTCTAGAACCATATTAGCTGCTGGTAAAGCTGTCCCTTTGGGAAGCAAACCACAACCTATCAAACTGGTAATACTCAAATATCTTTCTGAAATGGAAGCAGAAGCTTACCAAAACAATCCAGAAACTTGTCATAACACCAGAAAATCGTATGATTCAATCAAAAGACCCTCAAGTCACCTTGTCATTCATTTTGGGGGATTTCTTGATTGCTAAGATGACAAATAAAATCCTTGTTTACTAAGAGGATTTATAGAAATGAAGTACCTTTTCTACTTAAAAAAGTTTGGTTTTAGTTAAGTACAATTTTCCTTCTAACTACTAAGAGAAAGCCATTGATTCTTGCTTAGGTGGCTAACAGTGAAGCTGTTAGAAGGTCTAGACTATCACAAACTACAGCACTGAAAGAATCCCCATAATTGACCATAACACACATTGGTACAGTTAAGCCTCTTAGGCAGAGATTTCCTTTATCAGTTGTTCTGAGAGTGTAGAACAAAAATAAAACAATTTCTTTTTGCAGTTATATTCATAATCTGTTCATAATGACTTCACTAAAGCCTCCCAACTACAAATGTCCTGATATCATAGAAAAAGAAATAACTAAACAGATGACGGTTCATTCTCCTATGGGAATGCCTGGTTACTCCTCAAAGCCAGGTAAATGAAACAGACAAACCTGATACGTCCAGATTACTCTGTGTTTTTTTGGGAGAGAACACAAGTTATATACAATGCAAAAGCAGAAGCATCAAATGCACAAGAATGAAATTCAGTATAAGATCTTAAACTGTGAATAAGGACTATTTTCTGCATCTGCATACAGGGTTCACTTAAGGTGAGATTTATAAACACCTGGGTTCTCATCCTGCTTTCTGTTTTCAAAATAGATGTGTCACCTTGGGCCAGTCATTAATTATTTTTTTTCTCCAGTTTCTTTTTGTAAGTTGGAATAACTCAATGTGGACTTATGAGTGCTCTGAGAATCCCGATGCAGAATGTAAACTGTTCTCCTTGATGAAGGGAAGGGAGGAAAAAAAAAAAAAGGCTAACTCTTCCAGGGCTTACCACCTAGGGGTCAAAACTTTCTCATCTCTCTCCACCCCACCCTTTGCCTTTGGAGACGTGTTTCCATGAGCCAGGGTCTAGCAATCTCACTTCACTGGCACCAATTCTTCTGGTGTTCCTAGACCCAATTCCAATGTTGGGCTGGGGTGGGAGGAGAGGAGAGAATATATACAATACCAAGCAATTCTCTAACACTCTCCTGGTATTGGAGAAATCAACTCAATTCTGACACTATCACCCCCAGAGGTAGCATCAGATTCCACAAGTCAAGGGCTCAGTCCTACAAGACTGCCCCAAACCCCACCCCACACTTCAGGCCTCAGTCACAAGCTCCAGGCTACTAACTTGTGCTTCTGACCAACCAGCTATGGACTGGAGAGTCCAATGACAATTCTTTTGCTAGTGTGGCTCACAGAACACAGGGAAACACATTTACCTGTTTGTTAGAGAATATCATTAAAGACTAATCAACAGCCAGTGAATAGTTAAATAGGTGAGGTAGGGGGAAAGACTTAGGAACTTCCATGTCCTTTCTAGGTGTGCCACTCTCCCTGCGTGTCATCACGCTCACCAACCCAGGAACTCTCCACATCCAGCCGTTTTTGGTTTTTTAATGAGGGTTCCGTTACATAGTCATGATTGACTAAGTCATTGGCCATTGGCTGATTCAACCTCCAGTCTCTCATCCCTCCCCAGAGGTCACAGTGTGGGACTGAAAGTTTCAACCCTCAAATAACAAGGTCAGTCCTCTTAGCAATCATCCCCCACCCTTAGGTGACTTTTGGACCCCACCCTCATTAACAACAAGACCCCCATTCCACCTTTATGGCTCTGAAGCATTCTTAGGAGCCATGGATGAAGACAAAATATATCTAAGAAATATAATTTGGTCATCTGAATCACCAAATATGTATTTCTTACAAATCATTACAGTTGACCCTGGAGCACAGGTTTGAACTGTGAATCCACTTATACATGTTTTTATAATACAGTACTACTATAAATGCATTTTCCTTACAACTTTAAAATTCTCTTTCCTCATCCTGATGATTCTCTTAACATTTCTTCTCTAACTTACTTTATTGTAAGAATACAGTATATAATACATATACAAAATATCTGTTGGCTATTAGGAGTAAGGCCTCCAGTCAATGGTAGGCTCTTAGTTCAGTTTTTCAAGAGTCAAAAGTTCCGTGCACGTTGTTGACAGCACCCTGGAAGACCTCACCCACCACACTGTTCAAAGATCAACTGTATAGCTCAGTCCACTTCCTGATCTTCAAACAAGGGTCCCTTGTGGCAAAATGATACCTGTCACAGCACTTTTACTTGGTGTAGTTTTCTAGGACAGGTATGGCAATAGTACCAACACAAATAGGCCTAACACTTGGAGAAGCTAGTGTGGGGTAGCGATAGATTTACCAAAACTGCTCATTTGTCCTATAAAGCCATTACATTTTTATATTCTATTAGTGTGATTATTCTTTCCCCACCCCCTCACCGACTGCTATTTGTATCTTAGGATAAATTTTTGCAGAGGGATTTAGCACAGAAATCAGCCGGTGATTAGCTAGATCCAGTTCCTCCTCGGGCCAGTCACCTTCCATTATTATATCTTGAGGCAGCTTTAGTTCAATCTCCCAATACATTTGATCAACATCTATATTACCAAAAGCCTTATTTACATGAAGTAGTTGAATTTTACCAATGATCCCAGTATTATAATATATCACAGAATGGTCATGGTACAACTCAGTTTCATTACAGAACAAATCCAGAAATATTACAGAGGTGTTCACTTTGCCAATCCAACAAAAGCAGTCCTTGTGGGGCACCTGGGTAGCTCAGTTGTTGAGCATCTGCCTTCAGCTCAGGTCATGATCCCAGGATCCTAGGATCTAGCCCTGCGTCAGGCTCCCTGCTCAGCAGAGAGCCTGCTTCTCCCTCTGCCTCTGCCTGATGCTCTGCCTACTTGTGCTCTTCATCTATCAAATAAATTTTTTAAAATCTTAAAAAAAAAAAACAGTCCTTGCTCATATACCATATACTATTAAGGACAAGAGTCCTTAATCCAGTTAGTTCTGGATTCCAAATCAGCTGAGAACAAAGCCAGTCACCACCGCCCTGCCTCATCTCACAGGTCTATACTAAGACTGGTTACCACTGAGTGTTGTTATATAGGTCCCAACTCCCCCCTCTGGTGAGGGCACAAGTGATATATACATCCTGAAAAAAAGGGGTCAACAGATACTGGCACCACTAGAGTTCCATTGAATCATTGACATTTGGTTCATTTCCTCGACATATCTGATGATGATAATTTCTCCCAGAACAACATCACTCAGGTTTGCAGGTTGCCATTCGATCTTGTCTGATTCCAAAAGCAGAGGTGATCTCAGCAAACACAGCTTCACCCTTCCGGGAATCTGGTATGCTATAGAGAACATTATTCATTCTCAGCATCTCTTGAAGTCTCAATAAAATGTTGGATTTTTTCCCCTTATTGCATAACCCGCATATTACCCATATCCCTTTACCCTCAGCTATTTATCCTTCTCTCGATCTGTCAATTATCTTTACCCAGACTCTTCCACCTCTGGAAGGGACATTAGGTTTGGCCACTCCGCTGATCTAGATTGCTGGCAGTAATACTAGTCTAGCAAGTACCTCCCCCTCAGTCCCCTCCCACTCATACAAGGTGGGGTTGGTTACACAGGTACAGAACTAGTGGATTGTCCCAATCAGGAGACAACCCAGCAGCATTCATCATCAGTTGCAACTTTGCCAGATGAGCAAACAGCCCACCCCATTAGACCCTTAGGAATACTGAGAAAGACTTAGGGGTATTATAGTTGCTTGCTCAGTAATCATCCCTGCTTCATTCAGGTGGCCACAATTGCATACCTGCTCTGGGACCACTGCATGAGGTAGGAAAAAAAGAGTTACTGCGATGTGAGGGGAGAATTACATAGTTGTACCACTATCCTCCCCACCCCTCTTTCCCAGATTCCCCAGAAAGGTAGAAGAAACAGTGGGGACCCTCCCTCAGCCCCCCTCAGGTTGAGTGTAAGCACACACCTTTGAAGGCATGTAAGACTTCCCCTCCTGCTTTTATCTCCCCCCATTTTAGACAGTAAATATTTCAACTGCCCATTCCAATTCTCTGTTACTGTGAGGAGGATCTCTGGCTATTGTCAGACATTATAGGCTATAGAGTGAGTTCCTGGTCTGAAGAAACGGATGGTTGGCTGTGCAAGGTCTTCTGTTCTGGCTCTGTTATAACATCCTGAACAGTTGTATCTACCACAAAACTCAGTCCAGGGGCAGCATCCATTCCTGTCAGGACCCATTTGGAGTGCCCCCCGGGGCTATTGGCACCAGAGTTGCCAGCCATATTGAGGGCCTTCCACCAGTGAATCTGCCACGTGGCCACCTGTAGTCCATCTCCCTTGTTGACAGCATGTTCTTGTTTGTGTTTCATGCCTCATTCAAGAGGAATAGGCGTAGATTCATCCTATCTCTGTACTGCTGCAGTCCCCTCTGTCCATTCATTTCATGGACCCAGATGGCCAACTCAAGGTAATGCAACAGAAGGTCCATTTGGTGGTTCTAATCACCTTCTGAACATGGAAGTATGCGGGGGGGGGGGGGGGGGGGGTTCTTCTGATGGGCATCAATATGTCCTACTTCAATGTGCCCCTCAAACTCCCAGAGTGATTTCTATAGGACCATGTTCCACAAAGACAGCCTTGTTGTAGTCCAGTCTTCTACTGCCCATCTACCTGACCAGATAGCCAGGCTACTGGTGACAGCCAAGCCATTGGCTACAACCCATGATCCAGGAAAAACCCAAGCATGGGGCTTCTTTTTACCACTGCTTAATTCCTCCATTACTGCCAGGCAAATGACATGTGATTCAGCCTACTGAACCAATTAATTCTTGCCTTCTTCAGAATCTTGGCATCCACTGCTCTTAATATGGCAGCTTACTAAACAAGGTACTGTCCATTCATCTTGGAACAGCAATCTATAAACCAAACATGTCTTTCTTCATTTCTTCATTGGAGAACTGTTCAGTATCCACATAGCAGTTGGTTCAGGGGGGTTGAAAGTTGGTCCTAGAGGAAAAGAAGCTACCAACTCATGGATACAGGGGGTGCCCCATTGCTTTCCCCTAGTAGTATTCTCCTGTATGAACTATTTCCGTTTTATTATGTCATTCTTCTGGGCTCTGCCTTCCTTACTAGACTGTTTCTCTGACATCACTCAAGACATGATGAGACTCTTAGGTTTCATAATCATTTTATGACCTTCAGTCACTAAGGCAGTCTCAATTCCCAACAGCAGGCTAATAATTATCCCTCTGATGGTGTGTACTGGGCAGCAACATCTGGAAATTTTCTGGTTCAAAATCCCAACAGTTGCTACTTATACCCCAGTATGCATGAGTATGGGTCTCAGACATTTCCAAAATCATACCTTATGGGGGTGATAAAGGCCCAACGGCATTGAGAGATCTACCACTTTTTGTAATTCAGACATGACCTGCTTTTGTGCAGGTTGCCACTTAAATATAGCTTTCAGGTAGCTTTATAGTTGGGAGTTAATATTCCCAAATGTGGAATATGTGCTCTCCAAAATCCAGATAAACCACCAAATTCTGGGCTTCATCTTTGAACTTAGGGGTGGGCAATGACAGCAGGTTTTTTCAGTCATTTTTGGAACGTCTTGGGTGGTTCCTGCCTAAGTTATTCCTGGGAATTTTACCGTTTAGTCAGGCCTTTGGACCTTTGCTGGGCTAACTAGCCCCAGAAGGTTAGGCATATCAGAGTCACATTCAAGTCAGTTTTAATTTGCTCTTCAGTTTCTGATCTTATCATGGTATGAATATAGCACATTATACTTGAGATGTGCATCATGTCCAGATCCCCAGCCAAAGGATAATAAGCAGGGCAGCGCAGAAGCAAACTGGGATCCTTCCCACAAGAAGGAAAAACTGGTGGGCTATTTTCTGGGACAGAGTAAGGTCTGTTTCTGAGTATCAGCCTCCTTTAGCCTGATAGGTTTTCTGCTTGGTGGAGACCATATCTGGAACTGCTGAAGCTCTGGGCAGTACAACTAAATTAGCCTACTATTAGTTTCTGTGAACCATCTGCCTTTTCCACAGTCCATGCAGGGCAACAGTATAGCAAATGCATTGGTACCAGCACTCCAGTGTCTAGCAGATCATCAGTATTTTGATCTACCAAGTATTGTATTGCTTTCAGTTAACACCTTTGTGGGCTTGGGCATTTCTAGTGATTCCCATTGAGCAAGCCTGATTAAAACTGGCATGAGGGTAGGCTTACATGCCCTCTGTTTTACAATATGAGGTAGGGGAGCAATCCATCATCATAGTATCCATCCCAATAATACATCCAGGTAAAGAATATGTGACCACCTCACACAAAATCTGTTCAAAAACCCCAATTTTCACCCAGACTTTTACTTAACTTATTCCATCAACCATTGTATCTCTGTATCCTCCCAATCTAAACTTAGCCCCTGCTAATATTTCAACAGGTTGTAGAATCATAGTGCATTGGGCTCTTTTATCAAATAGTCTCGAGTCCTTTCCTTCCCTCCCCCTACCTGAGGCCATTTTACCCAGGTGTGTGTATATGGCCTTGGATCCCTGGTTGGGGGTAGGGCCAGAAGACCCTAGCCTCTACATCAATCTTCACCCTGGTTAATCTTCCTAAGCATTGTCCAAGGGAATTTCTGGTCAAGTTTCTCATTGTAATCTTTGCACTCTGGCTTTTTAAATTCCTCCAAATTGAGGTTAATAGAGCAGACTTGTTCAGGGGCCTTTAATGGGAGTCCGAATGGTCCCCCCAATCTCTGGTAGTACAGTGTCAACACCTTTGTTTGAACTCCATCAATGTCTGTTTCTAGATATCCCATTTCTCAATAACCAGCTAAAAATTTCCATTCCACTGGATTGAGCCCCTTGGCTCTCCCCTTTGTCTCTTCTCATTTTCTTAATTACTTTAATGTTCTTGGTATCAGTAAGACCAATACAGGAAAGCTGAGACAGCAAATCTGATAAGCCTTCTGAAACTACTGTTCAATTCTGTAACCATAAAGTTGCACAAGGTGCCTATAATAGGGGCCTTCTTAATTACAACATTTACCATAACCTGGGTAACATGCATACTCAGGGGGTAAATATCCTGATCATCAGAAAGCCATTTATCTGTGATGTTCCATTTGGCATTTATGGGGGGAATTGGGCAGCTGCCCATTTCAGGATAAATATACTTTATAGTGGCTCCACTCCACTCCACCAGACCGGCTCTTCCCTCAGGAATAACCTCCCATGTTTCTGGATCATGTATCACCATCTGCAACTGTTAAATAGTGATCTGCAGGTCCTGCATCAACCCACACCTGCTTTTCTACTTTGAAGCATCCAAAACCAAGACATATCCCCTAAACTGGTTATTTTCTCAATCCATTTCATTTCAGTCAAGGTTCCTTAGAAAGGTGATGATGTTGATACACAAAATGAGGCTACAGGCATACCTCATTTTATTGCACTTCAGATATTTCATGGGTTTTTTGTTTGTTTTTACAAAATTGAATGTTTGTGGCAATCCTACATTAAGCAAGTCTATTGGCACAATTTTTCCAACAGCCTTTCTCATTCTCTGTCTCTGCATCATGTTTAATTCTCACAACATTTCAAACTTTTTCATTATTTTATTTGTTATAGTGAGCTATAATTATGACTTGTTAAAAGTTCAGATGATTAGCATTTTTTAACCAATAAAGTATTTTTTGGTTAAGACATGTTCATTGTTCTCTAAAAATAATGCTGTTACACTTAATAGAGTATAATATAGTATAACAAACCTTATGTACACTGGGAAACCAAAAAATTCACTTGACTCAGTTTATCATTGTGGTCTGGAACTAAACCCACAATATCTCTGAGGTATGACTGTACATCCCCTGGTTTTAGTAGCTTCTAGGTTTTGTCCTTCCTCTATATTAATTACCTTCTTGGTGACCAGAGGTCTTAGAAGTACTTTCTATTGCCCCTGCATAATTTTGCCCTTTCTAGGCAGCTCTGTAACCAATAGCAAAAGCACAGATCAACACAAATGCTGGGTCTTGGTTCAGCATCAAGGCCTGACCCAACATTCTTTTATTTTCATTTTGGCTATTTCAATGACAGTAACCAGGGCATCAGATATTACCCTACTTGTTATTTCACATTCCCTTATATATACAATGAGCCAACTCTTCCAGAGTCTGTTCTACTACAGTTTCTAAATTCCACTGGTAACATTCACATTTAGTAACTGATAGCACTGCAGCCATCGTTTCATACCATCAGTGACTAGGAAGTCATCCAAGGGTCAAAGGTTCCTTATCCCCTGCCTAGTATTCTTTCTCTTCAAATACCACATGTTTCTATGAGCCAAATCCATTCTAATAAATCCCACTTAACTGACACCAACACATTTAGGGTTTCTGGACCCAATCCCAACATGACGGGAAAGGGTCTCTAACACTTAACAGCAAGCAATCCTCAGACACCCTGCTGGTATCAGAGGATTCAACTAAATTCTGACACCATCTACCTAGGGATAGCATCAGATTCAACAGGTTATAGGTTCAGTCCTATAAGATTGCCCCCTGCACCCACCTCCCACGTCAGACACCAGTCTGTAGCTCCAGAATGTTACCTGTGTCTGACCCAACAAGCTATAGATTGGAGGTTCCAGTGATCTCCTCCTTAGGTTCAATTCATTTGCTAAAATGGCTCACAGAGCACAGGGAAACACATTTACTGGTTTGTTAAAGTATATGACAAAGGAGACAAATCAACAGCCAGATGAAGAGATACATAAGGTGAGGTATAGGGAAAGGGCCTCATGCTCTCTCCAGGTGTACCTCTCTGCCCACATCTCCACAGGCTCATGAATCCAGAAGCTATCCAAACTCAGTCCTTTTGAGTTTTTTTTTATTTTATTTTTTATAAACATATATTTTTATCCCCAGGGGTACAGGTCTGTGAATTGCCTGGTTTGCACACTTCATAGCACTCACCATAGCACATACCCTCCCCAATGTCCATAACCCCACCTCCCCTCTGCCAACCCCCCTCCCCCCATCAACCCTCAGTTTGGCTTGTGAGATTAAGAGTCACTTATGGTTTGTCTCCCTCCCAATCCCATCTTGTTTCATTTACTCTTCTCCTACCCCATTAACCCCCCATGTTGCATCTCCTCTCCCTCATATCAGGGAGATCATATGATAGTTGTCTTTCTCCGATTGACTTATTTCGCTAAGCATGATACCCTCTAGTTCCATCCACGTCGTCGCAAATGGCAAGATTTCATTTCTTTTGATGGCTGCATAGTATTCCATTGCGTATATATACCACTTCTTCTTTATCCATTCGTCTGTTGATGGACATCTAGGTTCTTTCCATAGTTTGGCTATTGTAGACATTGCTGCTATAAACATTTGGGTGCACGTGCCCCTTCGGATCACTACGTTCGTATCTTTAGGGTAAATACCCAGCAGTGCAATTGCTGGGTCATAGGGTAGTTCTATTTTCAACATTTTGAGGAACCTCCATGCTGTTTTCCAGAGTGGTTGCACCAGCTTGCATTCCCACCAACAGTGTAGGAAGGTTCCCCTTTCTCCGCATCCTCGCCAGCATCTGTCATTTCCTGACTTGTTAATTTTAGCCATTCTGACTGGTGTGAGATGATACCTCATTGTGGTTTTGATTTGTATTTCCCTGATGCCGAGTGATATGGAGCACTTTTTCATGTGTCTGTTGGCCATCTGGATGTCTTCTTTGCAGAAATGTCTGTTCATGTCCTCTGCCCATTTCTTGATTGGATTATTTGTTCTTTGGGTGTTGAGTTTGCTAAGTTCTTTATAGATTTTGGACACTAGCCCTTTATCTGATATGTCATTTGCAAATATCTTCTCCCATTCTGTCAGTTGTCTTTTGGTTTTGTTAACTGGTCCCTTTGCTGTGCAAAAGCTTTTGATCTTGATGAAATCCCAATAGTTCATTTTTGCCCTTGCTTCCCTTGCCTTTGGCGATGTTCCTAGGAAGATGTTGTTGCGGCTGAGGTCGAAGAGGTTGCTGCCTGTGTTCTCCTCAAGGATTTTGATGGATTCCTTTCTCACATTGAGGTCCTTCATCCATTTTGAGTCTATTTTCATGTGTGGTGTAAGGAAATGATCCAATTCCATTTTTCTGCATGTGGCTGTCCAATTTTCCCAACACCATTTATTGAAGAGGCTGTCTTTTTTCCATTGGACATTCTTTCCTGCTTTGTCGAAGATTAGTTGACCATAGAGTTGAGGGTCTATTTCTGGGCTCTCTATTCTGTTCCATTGATCTATATGTCTGTTTTTGTGCCAGTACCATGCTGTCTTGATGATGACAGCTTTGTAGTAGAGCTTGAAGTCCGGAATTGTGATGCCACCAACTTTGGCTTTCTTTTTCAATATTCCTTTGGCTATTTGAGGTCTTTTCTGGTTCCATATAAATTTTAGGATTATTTGTTCCATTTCTTTGAAAAAAATGGGTGGGATTTTGATAGGGATTGCATTAAATGTGTAGATTGCTTTAGGTAGCATAGACATTTTCACAATATTTATTCTTCCAATCCAGGAGCATGGAACGTTTTTCCATTTCTTTGTGTCTTCCTCAATTTCTTTCATGAGTACTTTATAGTTTTCTGTGTATAGATTCTTAGTCTCTTTGGTTAGGTTTATCCCTAGGTATCTTAAAGTTTTGGGTGCAATTGTAAATGGGATGGACTCCTTAATTTCTCTTTCTTCTGTCTTGTTGTTGGTGAAGAGAAATGCAACTGATTTCTGTGCATTGATTTTATATCCTGACACTTTACTGAATTCCTGTACAAGTTCTAGCAGTTTTGGAGTGGAGTCTTTTGGGTTTTCCACATATAGTATCATATCATCTGCGAAGAGTGATAGTTTGACTTCTTCTTTGCCGATTTGGATGCCTTTAATTTCCTTTTGTTGTCTGATTGCTGAGGCTAGGACTTCTAGTACTATGTTGAATAGCAGTGGTGATAACGGACATCCCTGCTGTGTTCCTGACCTTAGCGGAAAAGTTTTCAGTTTTTCTCCATTGAGAATGATATTTGCGGTGGGTTTTTCATAGATGGCTTTGATAATATTGAGGTATGTGCCCTCTATCCCTACACTTTGAAGAGTTTTGATCAGGAAGGGATGCTGTACTTTGTCAAATGCTTTTTCAGCATCTATGGAGAGTATCATATGGTTCTTGTTCTTTCTTTTATTAATGTGTTGTATCACATTGATTGATTTGCGGATGTTGAACCAACCTTGCAGCCCTGGAATAAATCCCACTTGGTCGTGGTGAATAATCCTTTTAATGTACTGTTGAATCCTATTGGCTAGTATTTTGGCGAGAATTTTTGCATCTGTGTTCATCAAGGATATTGGTCTGTAGTTCTCTTTTTTGATGGGATCCTTGTCTGGTTTTGGGATCAAGGTGATGCTGGCCTCATAAAATGAGTTTGGAAGTTTTCCTTCCATTTCTATTTTTTGGAACAGTTTCAGGAGAATAGGAATTAGTTCTTCTTTAAATGTTTGGTAGAATTCCCCTGGGAAGCCGTCTGGCCCTGGGCTTTTGTTTGTTTGGAGATTTTTGATGACTGTTTCAATCTCCTTACTGGTTATGGGTCTGTTCAGGCTTTCTATTTCTTCCTGGTTCAGTTGTGGTAGTTTATATGTCTCTAGGAATGCATCCATTTCTTCCAGATTGTCAAATTTGTTGGCGTAGAGTTGCTCATAGTATGTTCTTATAATTGTCTGTATTTCTTTGGTGTTAGTTGTGATCTCTCCTCTTTCATTCATGATTTTATTTATTTGGGTCCTTTCTCTTTTCTTTTTGATAAGTCTGGCCAGGGGTTTATCGATCTTATTAATTCTTTCAAAGAACCAGCTCCTAGTTTCGTTGATTTGTTCTATTGTTTTTTTGGTTTCTATTTCATTGATTTCTGCTCTGATCTTTATGATTTCTCTTCTCCTGCTGGGTTTAGGGTTTCTTTCTTGTTCTTTCTCCAGCTCCTTTAGGTGTAGGGTTAGGTTGTGTACCTGAGACCTTTCTTGTTTCTTGAGAAAGGCTTGTACCGCTATATATTTTCCTCTCAGGACTGCCTTTGTTGTGTCCCACAGATTTTGAACCGTTGTGTTTTCATTATCATTTGTTTCCATGAATTTTTTCAATTCTTCTTTAATTTCCTGGTTGACCCATTCATTCTTTAGAAGGATGCTGTTTAGTCTCCATGTATTTGGGTTCTTTCCAAATTTCCTCTTGTGATTGAGTTCTAGCTTCAGAGCATTGTGGTCTGAAAATATGCAGGGAATGATTCCAATCTTTTGATAACGGTTGAGACCTGATTTAGGACCGAGAATATGATCTATTCTGGAGAATGTTCCATGTGCACTAGAGAAGAATGTGTATTCTGTTGCTTTGGGATGAAATGTTCTGAATATATCTGTGATGTCCATCTGGTCCAGTGTGTCATTTAAGGCCTTGATTTCCTTGTTGATCTTTTGCTTGGATGATCTGTCCATTTCAGTGAGGGGAGTGTTAAAGTCCCCTACGATTATTGTATTATTGTCGATGTGTTTCTTTGATTTTGTTATTAATTGGTTTATATAGTTGGCTGCTCCCATGTTAGGGGCATAGATATTTAAAATTGTTAGATCTTCTTGTTGGACAGTTCCTTTGAGTATGATATAGTGTCCTTCCTCATCTCTTATTATAGTCTTTGGCTTAAAATCTAATTGATCTGATATAAGGATTGCCACTCCTGCTTTCTTCTGATGTCCATTAGCATGGTAAATTCTTTTCCACCCCCTCACTTTAAATCTGGAGGTGTCTTCGGGTTTAAGATGAGTTTCTTGTAGGAAACATATAGATGGGTTTTGTTTTTTTATCCATTCTGATACCCTGTGTCTTTTGATTGGGGCATTTAGCCCATTAACATTCAGGGTAAGTATTGAGAGATATGAATTTAGTGCCATTGTATTGCCTGTAAGGTGACTGTTATTGTTTATTATCTCTGTTCCTTTCTGATCTACTACTTTTAGGCTCTCTCTTTGCTTAGAGGACCCCTTTCAATATTTCCTGTAGAGCTGGTTTGGTGTTTGCAAATTCTTTCAGTTTTTGTTTGTCCTGGAAGCTTTTAATCTCTCCTTCTATTTTCAATGATAGCCTAGCTGGATATAGTATTCTTGGCTGCATGTTTTTCTCGTTTAGTGCTCTGAATATATCATGCCAGCTCTTTCTGGCCTGCCAGGTCTCTGTGGATAAGTCTGCTGCCAATCTAATATTTTTACCATTGTATGTTACAGACTTCTTTTCCCGGGCTGCTTTCAGGATTTTCTCTTTGTCACTAAGACTTGTAAATTTTACTATTAGGTGATGGGGTGTGGGCCTATTCTTATTGATTTTGAGGGGGGTTCTCTGAACCTCCTGGATTTTGATGCTTGTTCCCTTTGCCATATTGGGGAAATTCTCTCCAATAGTTCTCTCCAATATACCTTCTGCTCCCCTCTCTCTTTCTTCTTCTTCTGGAATCCCAATTACTCTAATGTTGTTTCGTCTTATGGTGTCACTTATCTCTTGAATTCTCCCCTCGTGGTCCAGTAGCTGTTTGTCCCTCTTTTGCTCAGCTTCTTTATTCTCTGTCATTTGGTCTTCTATATCACTAATTCTTTCTTCTGCCTCATTTATCCTAGCAGTGAGAGCCTCCATTTTTGATTGCACCTCATTAATAGCTTTTTTGATATCAACTTGGTTAGATTTTAGTTCTTTTATTTCTCCAGAAAGGGCTTTTATATCTCCCGAGAGGGTTTCTCTAATATCTCCCATGCCTTTTTCGAGCCCGGCTAGAACCTTGAGAATCGTCATTCTGAACTCTAGATCTGACATATTACCAATGTCTGTATTGATTAGGTCCCTAGCCTTTGGTACTGCCTCTTGTTCTTTTTTTTTTTTGTGGTGAATTTTTCCCCCTTGTCATTTTGTCCAGATAAGAGTATATGAAGGAGCAAGTAAAATACTAAAAGGGTGGCAACAACCCCAGGAAAATATGCTTTAGCCAAATCAGAAGAGATCCCAAATCGTGAGGGGGGGAGAAAGGTTCAGAAAGAGGTTCAGAAAGTAAAACAAAAAACAAAAACAATTAAAAAAAAGAAAATGTATAAAGAAAAAATATAAAAAAGAAAAAGATATATATATATTAGATAAACTAGTTAAAAAACGTTAAAAAAGAAAAGGGTAAAAGTTTAAAAAAATTTGGCAGAAGAAGAGAAAAAAAAAATTGAAAAAAAAATTAAATTAACTGCAAGGCTAAAGAATCATGGGGAGAAAGCCATGAGTTCCGTGCTTTGCTTTCTCCTCCTCTGGAATTCCGCTGCTCTCCTTGGTATTGAAACTGCACTCCTTGGTAGGTGAACTTGGTCCTGGCTGGGTTTCTTGTTGATCTTCTGGGGGAGGGGCCTGTTGTAGTGATTCTCAAGTGTCTTTGCCCCAGGTGGAATTGCACCGTCCTTACCAGGGGCTGGGCTGAGTAATCCGCTCGGGTTTGCTTTCGGGAGCTTTTGTTCCCTGAGTGCTTTCCGTAGAGTTCCGGAGGACAGGAATGAAGATGGCGGCCTCCCGGTCTCTGGCCCAGAGGAGCCGAGAGCTCAGGGCCCCACTCCTCAGTGCGCCTCAGAGAACAGCGCCCAATTACTTCCGTCACCCTGGCCTCCGGCCGCGCTCCGAGGTGACCGAGCCTGTGACCGGTTCAAGGTAACCCCGAGTTTAGAGCTCACTCCTTGGCTCTGTCTTTGTAGCCGGCTACCCTGTTCTAATACCTGCAAGCTCTGCGACACTCAGACACCCCCTATCCTTCTGTGACCCTGAGGGACCTGAGGCCACGCTGACCCCGCCTGGGCTTCACCCTGGTTAAGCCTTTGGAGTGATGTCCCTCAGCGCAACAGACTTTTAAAAGTCCTGATTTTGTGCTCCGTTGCTCCGCCGCTTGCCGGGAGCCGGCCCCTCCCCCCGCGGTCTATCTTCCTGTCACTTTGGATTCACTTCTCAGCCAGTCCTACCTTTCAGAAAGTGGTTGATTTTCTGTTTCTAGAATTGCTGTTCTTCTTCTCTTCGATCTCCTGTTGGATTTGTAGGTGTTTGCAATCTCTAGGTAAGCTATCTAGCTGATCTCTGCTACCTGAAGTAGTCTCAGCCTGCTACTTCTCTGCCATCTTGACTCCTCCAACCAGTCCTTTTGAGTTTTTAATGGAGGTTTCATTGCATAGTCATGATTGACTAAGCCATTGCCTGATTCAACTCCAGCTCTAGGTCATAGGGTAGGACTGTCAAGTTCTAACCTTCTAATCACATGGTTGGTCCTCCTGGCAACCAGCCACTGCCCTTGGATAGGATCCAAAAGTCACCTTCATTGATAAACAAGATACTTATTTCACCTCTGTGGCTCTGAAGCATTTTCAGGAACTATGGGTAAAGACAAAATACATCTGAGAAACATATATTTCTTATAAATTATATTATAGTATTAATTATAATCAATTAAAAATTAGGATATTTCAGGAGGAGCAAGATGGCAGAGGAGTAGGAGACCTAAATATCATCAGATCCCAAGAGTTCAGCTAGACATAGTTATCAAACCATTCTGAACAGCTACAAGCTCAATAGGAGGGAGAAGAGAAGAAGAGCAACAATTCAAGGAACAGAAAATTGACCACTTTCCAGAAGGTAGGACATGCAGAGAAGTGAATCTAAGGCAACATTCAGGAGGACAGACCACGGAGGAGGGGCTGGCTCCAGCAAGTGAGAAATCAGCAGAGCACAAAATTGGAATGTTTAGAAGCCTGCTCCACAAGGGATGTTGCTCCAGAGGCTAAGCGAGGGGTGGAACCTTCATGGGAACAGTGTGGTCTCAGGACCCATGGGGTCACAGAAAGACCAGGGGTGCGTGAGTGTGTCAGAGCTCCCAGGTATCAGAGCAGGGAAGCTGGCTATAGAGACGGAACGAGAAGTGGGCTCTCAGCTCAGAGTTACCTTAAACTGTGATCCAAGGCACAGTCAGGAAACGGCTCTTCGGACAGGGAACCAACAAGCAGCAGATCCAGGGAGACTCACCTTCCTCCTCTGGGAAGAGGAATACAGGAGCATGGTGCAAGAATCTGCTGGGTTTGGAGACTCCAAACGGGGCTGTGCACCAGAGATAGAAATGCTCAGTCACAGGCCAGGTGAACATGGACGGTGGCCAGAGACCAGGGAGAAGGAAGGGATTGACTGCTTTTCTCTGAGGCACACTGAGGAGTGGGGCCCTGAGCTCTCAGGTCCTATGGGCTAGAGATTGGAAGGCCACCATCTTCATTCCCGACCTCCAGAGCTGTATGCAAAGCATTCAGGGAACAAAAGATCCAGAGACCAAAACCACACAGATTACTTAGCCTGGCCCCTGGCAAGTGTGGTGAAATTCCACTTCAGGCAAAGACATTTGAGAATCACTGCAGCAGGACCCACCCCCCAAAAGATCAGCAAGAACATCTAGCCAAGTTTACTGATCAATGAGAACTGCAAAACCCCAGAGCTAGGGGAAAGCAACACATAGAATTCATGGCTTTTTTCCCATGATCCTTCAGCCTTTCAAACTTACATTTTTTTATTTTTTTTCTTATTCTTTTTTAAATTTTTCCTCTTTCCTATTTTAATGTTTTTTAACTATTTTATCATATCAATACCTTTTTAAACATCTTTAATTTTCATTGTTATAGTCATATTTTATCCCTTCATTGTACTTAACCTTATTTTTTGTATACATATTATTATTTTTTAAATTTTGGGATAAAATTTCTTCTAATAGATCAAAATACACCCTAAATCTAGCACATGGCTTTGCTCTGGTATCTAACCTGATCACATTCTTTCCTCTTTTTCCTTTTTTTTCCAACCAACTTCTTACCAATTCCTTTTTTAGAATCTTTTAAAATTTTCATCTTCAAAGTCATATTCCATCCATATTCCATATTCTATCCCTTCATTGTGTTTACCCTTATTTTTGTATATATATAAGTTTTCTTTCTTTAAAATTTTGGTAGGTAGTTTCTTCTAACAGACCAAAATACTTCTAACAGACCAAAATAACCCAAAATCAATGTGGCTCTGTTCTATTCACCAATCAAATACAAATTTTTTTTTCCTTTTTCCCCCTTCATTCTTCTCCCCCTGGTTTCAGGGCTCTTCTGATCTGGTTAGTGTACATCTTTCGGGGGTCATGGCTACACTTTTAGTATTTTGTACTCATCCATTTATCTTATCTGCATAAAATGATAAGGTGGGAAAAAATCACCACAAAAAAAAAAAAGAAAGAAAGAAAGAAAAAAAGAACAAACAAGAGGCAATACTGACAGCTAGGGACCTAATCAATATGGACATTGGTAATACATCAGAACTAGAGTTCAGAATGATGATTATCAAGTTACTAGCTGGGCTTGAAAAAGGCATGGAAGATATTAGAGGATTCCTTTCTGGAGAAATAAACTGCCTTTCTAGAGAATAAAAGAACTAAAATCTAACCAAATTGAAATCAGAAAAGCTATTAATGAAGTGCAATCAAAAATGGAGGCTCTTACTGCTAGCATACATGAGGCAGGAGAGAAAATGAGTGATAAGAAGACCAAATGATGGAGAATAGAGAAGCTGAGTAAAAAAGAGACAAACAACTATTGGACCACAAGGGGAGAATTCGAGAGGCAAGTGATAACATGAGATGAAGCAATATTAGAATAATTGGGATCACAAAGGAAGAAGAAAGAGAGGGGCAGAAAGCATATTGGAGCAAATTATAGTAGAAAATTTCCCTAATTTGGCAAAAGGAATAAGCATCAAAATCCAGGAGGCACAGAGAACCCCCCTCAAAATCAATAAAAATAGGTCCAGACCCTGTTATCTAATAGTAAAACTTACAAGTCTTAGTGATAAAAAGAAAATCCTGAAAGCAGCTCAAGACAAGAGGTCTGTAACATACAATGGTAGAAATACGAGATTGGCAGCTGACCTATCCACAGAGACCTGACAGGCCAGAAAGAAACGGCATGACATATTCAGAGCACTAAATGAAAAAATATGCAGCCAAGAATACTATATCAAGCTAGGCTGTCATTGAAAATAGGAGAGATAAAAAGCTTCCAGGACAAAGAAAAACTAAAAGAATTTACAAACACCAAACCAGCCCTACAGGAAATATCAAAAGGGATCCACTAAGCAAAGAGAGCCTAGAAGTAACAGACCAGAAAGGAACAGAGAAACAGACACCTTACAGGCAATACAATGGCACTAATTCCATATCTTTCAATAGTTACCCTGAATGTAAATAGGCTAAATGGCCCAATCAAAAGACACAGGGTATTAGAATGGATAAAAAAATAAGACCCATCAATAAGGTGTCAACAAGAAACTCATTTTATACCCAAAGACACTTTCCGATTTAAAGTGAGGGGGTGGAAAATAATTTACCATGTTAATGGACATCAAAGGAAAGCTCGGGTAGCAATCCTTATATCAGATAAATAAGATTTTAAGCCAAAGACCATAATAAGAGATGAGGAAGGACATTATATCATGCTTACAGGGTCTGTCCAACAAGAAAATCTAAGAATTTTAATATATATGCCCCTAATATGGGAGAAGTCAATTATATAAACCAATTAATAACAAAATGAAAGAAACACCTCAATAGTAATACAATAAGAGTAGAGGACTTAACAATCCCCTCGCTGAAATGGGACAGATCATCTAAGCAAAAGATCAATAAGGAAATAAAGCCTTTAAATGACACACTGGACCAGATGGACATCACAGATAAATTTAGAACATTCCATCCCAAAACAAAAGAATACACATTCTTCTCTAGTGCACATGGAACATTCTCCAGAATCGATCATATCCTGGGTTACAAATCAGGTCTCAACTGGTACCAAAAGATTGGGACCATTCCCTGCATATTTTCAGACCACAATGCTTTGAAACTAAAACTCAACCATAAGAGGAAAGTTGAAAAGAACTCAAATACATGGAGGCTAAAGAGCATCCTACTAGAGAATGAATAGGTCAACCAGGAAATTTAAAAAGAATTTTAAAAAGTCATGGAAACAAATGAAAATGAAAACACAGCTGTTCAAAATCTTTGGGATACAGCAAAGACGGTCCTGAGAGGAAAGCATATAGCAATACAAGCCTTTCTCAAGAAACAAGAAAGGTCTCAAGTACACAACCTAACCCTACACCTAAAGGAGCTGGAGAAAGAACAGCAAAGAAAGCCTAAACTCAGCAGGAGAAGAGATATCAGGGATCAGAGCAGAAATCAATGAAATAAAAACCAAAAGAACAGTAGAACAAATCAACGAAACTAGGAGCTGATTCTTTGAAAGAATTAATAAGATTGATAAACCCCTGGCCAGACTTATCCAAAACAAAAGAGAAAGGACCCAAATTAATAAAATCATGAATGAAAGAGGAGAGATCACAACCAACATCAAAGAAATACAAATAATTTTAAGAACATATTATGAGCAACTATATGCCCCCAAATTTGACAATCTGGAAGAAATGGATGCATTCCTAGACACATAGAAACTACCAAAACTGAACCATGAAGAAATAAAAAACCTGAACAGACCCATAACCAGTAAAAAGATTGAAGCAGTCATCAAAAATCTCCCAACAAACAAGAGCCCAGGGCCAGATGGCTTCCCAGGGAAATTTTACCAAACATTTAAAGAAGATTTAATACCTATTCTCCTCAAACTGTTCCAAAAATAGAAATGGAAGGAAAACTTCCAAACTCATTTTATGAGGCCAGCATTACCATGATTCCAAAACCAGATAAAGATGCTATCAAAAAGGAGAATTATAGACCAATATCCTTGATGAACACGATGCAAAAATTCTCACCAAAATACTAGCCAGTAGGATCCAACAGGACATTAAAAAGATTATTCATCACGACCAAGTGGGATTTATTCCTGGGCTGCAAGTTTGGTTCAATATCCACAAATTAATCAATATGATACAATACATTACTAAAAGAAACAACAAGAGCTATATGATACTCTCAATAGATGCTGAGAACACATTTGACAAAGTACAGCATACTTTCTTGATCAAAATTCTTCACAGTCCAGGGGATGAGGTTACACACCTCAATATCACCAAAGCCATCTATGAAAAACCCACAGCGAATATCATTCTCAATGGAGAAAAACTGACACCTTTTCCCCTAAGGTCAGGAATATGGCAGGGATGTCCACTGTCACCACTGTTATTCAACACAGTACTAGAAATCCTTGCCTCAGTAATCAGACAACAAAAAGAAATAAAGGCAACCGAATTAGCAAAGAAGTCAAACTCTCATTCTTTGCAAATGATATGATACTTTATGTGGAAAACCCAAAAGACTCCACTCCAAAACTGCTAGAACTCATACAGGAATTAAGTATAGTGTCAGGATATAAAATCAATGCACAGATATCAGTTGCATTTCTATACACCAACAGGAAGACAGAAGAAAGAGCGATTAAGGAGTTGATCCCATTTACAATTGTACCCAAAACTATAAGATACCTAGGAATAAACCTAACTAAAGACCCAAAGAATCTGTACTCAGAAAACTATGAAGTACTCATGAAAGAAATTGAGGAAGACACAAAGAAATGGAAAAATGTTCCTAGCTCATAGATTAGAAGAACAAATATTGTGAAAATGTCTATGCTACCTAAAGCAGTCTACACAGTTAATTCAATCCCTATCGAAATACCATCTATTTTTTTCAAAGAAATGGAACAAATAATCCTAAAATTTCAAACTATTGCTGCCATAGGATTGTTCAATCTGACCATGTCCAAATATTCAAAATAACTCTTTATCTGGAATTCCACTGACCAGGTTAGATTTTAATTCTGGGATTGTTAAGGAATTTTAAAAAGATGATCCATATGCCACCCCATACATTATAAAAGGGGAGGGAAAGTCCAGTTTAAAAAAAAAAAAAAAGTCTTTCTAAAATACATTCAGGCTACCAAATATTAGGAGAAAGAAGACTTTGCTAATAAGCATTGCAACAACTTTCTTAAATTTAGCCAAATTTGTCTTCAGGGAGAAAATGTAAAAAGCTGAAAAACACCATGTAGTTAGGAAAATTATTTTAAATTCCTACGAAAGAATTCTTAAAGCAACCATTAAACTTCAACTGGTAAGAACTTTTAGCTTTGGGTTCTAGGTCAAAAGACTGTTCTAGGGAGTCTAATCCCAAAGTTTGGTGGGGGGTTTTAATGGTTTTTTTCAAATAATGTTTTGATCTTGGATACAGAAACTAACTCTTCTTCCTTTGTGTTGAAGACAAACTCTTTGACTACTTTAATGGCCAAAGAAAGTGAGGTGAGGTTGCTTAGACACATCAAGTGCATATTGGCCAAAAATGGGATTGTCATTGGAAGCACAAGACTCAAAGTAATCTACACATTTATAGCAATCCCATTCAAAATATCAACAGCACTTTTTAAAGACCTAGAAATACAGCCCTAAAATTTTTATGGAACCACAAAAGACCCCAAATAGCCAAAGCAACCCTGAAAAAACAAAGTTGGAGGCATCACAATTCTGGACTTCAAGTTATACTACAAAACTGTAGTAATCAAAACAGTATAGCAATGGCACAAAAATAGACACATTAATCAACAGAACAGAATAGAGAGACCAGAAATAAACCCATGTTTATATGGTCAATTAATCTATGACAAAATATACATTGGGAAAGGAGGCAAAAATATACATTGGGAAAAGACAGTCTCTTCAAGAAATGGTCCTGGGAAAACTGGACAGCTAATGCAAAAAAAAAAAAAAAGGAACTGGATCAGTTCCTTATACCATACATGAACATAAATTCAAAATGGATTAAAGGCCTAACTATGAGACATGAAACCATGAAAATCCTAGAGAACACAAGTAGTAACCTCTTTGACATTGGTTGTAGCAGCTTCTTTCTAGATATCTCTTCTGAGGCAAGAGAAACAAAAGCAAAAATAAACTATTGGGAATACATCAAAATAAAAAGCTTCTGCACATCAAAGGAAACAATTAATGAAACCAAGACAACCTACAGAATAGGTAAAGATATTTACAAATGACTTATCTCAGAAAGGATTCATATCCAAAATACATAGAGAAGATATTTGCAAATGACATTACAAAGGGCTGACATCCAAGGTCTATAAAGAACTCCTCAAACTCAACACCCAAAAAACAGATAATCATGTCAAAAAATGCACAGAACACACGAACAGGTGCTTCTCCAAAGAAGACATACAAATGGCTAACAGACATATGAAAAAAATGTTCATCATTATTAGTCATCAGGGAAATTCAAAT
Source organism: Enhydra lutris kenyoni (assembly GCF_002288905.1). NCBI lineage: Eukaryota > Metazoa > Chordata > Mammalia > Carnivora > Mustelidae > Enhydra > Enhydra lutris. Next base: position 18,124,172 of record NW_019154098.1, on the reverse strand, counting down.
CAAAACCACATTGAGATACCACCTTACACCAGTTAGAACAGCCAAAATTAACAGGACAGGAAATAAGTGTTGGAGAGGATGTGGAGAAAGGGGAACCCTCTTATACTGTTGGTGGGAATGCAAGTTGGTGTAGCCACTTTGGAAAACAGTGTGGAGATTCCTTAAGAAATTAAAAATAGAGCTATCCTATGACCCTGCAATTGCACTACTGGGTATTTACCCCAAAGATACAGATGTAGTGAAAAGAAGGGCCATATGTACCCCAATGTTCATAGCAGCAATGGCCACAACTGCCAAACTGTGGAAAGAGCCAAGATGCCCTTTAACAGACAAATGGATAAAGAAGATACGGTCCATATATACAATGGAATATTACACCTCCATCAGAAAGGATGAATACCCAACTTTTGTATCAATATGACGGGACTGGAGAAGATTATGCTGGGTGAAATAAGTCAAGTAGAGAAAGTCAATTATCATATGGTTTCATTTACTTGTGGAGCATAAGGAATAAATGGAAGACATTAGGAGAAGGAAAGGAAAAGTGAAGTGGGGAAAATAGGGAGGGGGAAATGAGAGACTGTGGATTCTGAGAAACAAACTGAGGGTTTTGGAAGGGAAGGGGGTGGTGGGATGGGTGAGCCTGGTGGTGGGTATTAAGGATGGCACGTATTGCATGGAGCACTGAGTGTGGTGCATAAACAAAATCTTAGAACACTGAAAAAATAAAATTTAAAAAAATACACAGAGAACTTAGACTTAATACCCAAACAACAATCCAACTAAAATACAGGTAGAAGACATTAATAGACATTTTTCCCAAGAAGACATACAGATAGCCAACAGACACATGAAAAGATACTCAACATCACTGATTAGGGAACTACACATCAAAGCTACAACAAGATATCACCTCACACCTATCAGAATGGCTAAATTCAACAACCTGAGAAACAACAGGTGTTGGCAAGGATGTGGAGAATAAGGAACCCTGTTGCACTGTAGGTGGGAATGAAAACTGGTGTAGCCACTCTGGAAAACAGTATGGAGGTTCCTCAGAAAGTTAATAGAACTACCTTATGATCCAGCAATCACACTAGGTATTTACCCAAAGAATACAAAAATACCAATTCAAAGGTCTACATGCATCCTGATGTTTATAGCAGCATTATCATCAACAGCCAAATTATGGAAGCAGCCCAAATGCCCATCAATTGATGAATGAATAATATATATGTATGTATTTGTATATGTATATATACATACATACAATAAAATATTACTCAGTCATCAAAAAGAATGAAATCTTGCCATTTGCAATGACATGGATGGAGCTAGAGAGTACTATGTTAAGTGAAATAAGTCAGAGAAAGACAAATACCATATGATTCCCTTTATATGTGGAATTTAAGAAAAACAAGGGTTAAAAAAAAAAGAGGCAAAGAAAAAAAACAGACTCTTAACTATGGAGAACTGATAGTTACCAGAAGGGAGGTGGTGGGGGGGATGGGGATGAAGTAGTGCCCTTGTGATGAGCATTGGGTGTTGTATGGAAGAGTTGAACCACTATGTTGTACACCTAAAAATGTGTGTGTGTGTATGTGTGTGTGTGTGTGTGTGTGTGTGTGTACGCACTTTGTGATGTCCATAACCAACAAGTTTTCCTTTGTTTTTCAAGATCACTTAACCAACACATGGTATTTTGTATCTAGCTTGAAGGTCATAGGACACCGAAAAGAATAAGGGGAATAAGATAAATAGAATGAGGGAGACCATTTTATCTTCAATTAAGATAGGAACACCATTAACTTATTCTTTAAAGTGCAGCCCAAATATAAAATATAATGGAAGAAGCACTTGGGTGTCTACATCCTGGAGTTCTTCCAAAAATTTTATCAGCCCATAGCCAATTAACTTCTCTGAGGTTCAGTTTCCTGCTCCATACACTAAAGGCACTGAAGTCAGTGTTTTCTATGCACCTCTGATTTGAGTCTTTTAAAATTTTGGAAGGCAACACAAATTTCATGGTTCTACTAAAATATCATTCCAGGGAGTAGTCTTTGATCAGCCAAGACTGAGTAAGGTGCCTCCCCTAAAAATCCTATAATTCTAAAAGCTTTTGAATTCATCCATTTATCTACTTCATTAAACAATAAGTCCTCTCAAGACCAGGGTCCTGAGTCTTTCTCATCCATCAGAGAAGCAGAACAGCATATTGGGTAAGATCAGACTCTGAAATTATACTGGTTTGCATCTCAGATAGCTTTGTGTCCTTGGGAGAGTTACCCAATAATGTGTGTCTTAGACTCTTATATGTAAAAGGGAGACAATAACAGCAGAGGATACACAGAATCACTGGGAGATTCATGCAGTACAAGACACGTAAAGAATTTAGAAGGATAACTGGCCCATAAATACTAAAGTCAGGTATTATTTCCAAGGTCTAACAGTTTCTGGCATGGGGTAGATACCCAGATTTCTGCTAAGTGAAAAATGGATTGAAAGATTATAGCCACAACCTTCAAGATCTAAACCCAAAACAGTCTAAATTAATGGCAAATGCCTATGACTTGGCAATTTAATCCAAAACAAGGTTCTTTTGTTATCTAGATTCAGTGTAGTTGGCTTAATTAGGACATATTTAGAAGAGCTGTTGAACAATAAGTTTATGGATTTTTTGTAACTTGTTTCACTCTAGTGAAGTCTCAGTCAAATTTGATACAGTAGAGATTGTAACATAGGGAATCATCCCTATTGCCAACCCTCCGCCTCAAGATATATTTATTATAGGAACAAAGACTATAATGAGATATGGTCAGATGGAAAATTTGGAAACCCTGTTGGGGGTGGGTGGGGTAGAGATCACCATGCTGTGTAATTTTCACACTGGTCACACTGGAACATTGCCTCCATTCTTCTAATTGGATACTGAGCCTTCATTTTTGAATTTTTATCTTTGTACATTCCCCCATCATTCTTTTTTTTAAAAGATTTTATTTATTTATTTGACAGGCAGAGATCACAAGTAGGCAGAGAGGCAGGCAGAGAGAGAGAGGAAGGGAAGCAGGCTCCCTGCTGAGCAGAGAGCCCAATGTGGGGCTCGATTCCAGGACCCTGAGACCATGACCTGAGCTGAAGGCAGAGGCTTAACCCACTGAGCCACCCAGGCGCTGCTCCCCCATCATTCTTCACTGAACACTCCACTGCTGTTTCTACTTCTGTTACTGGGTATGTGATAATATTATTGTGGATTTTCCCCTAATTATGGTACTTTTTTAATAAACTTGTTTAGAGTGCATTTGACATGCAGAGTATGTTTTGGAATACTGGAATACTGCAACCTTAGACTTACATACACAAAGTTACTCAGAAAAACTTATTATAGCATCATTGAGATGGATAGCTCAATATTTTAGCTTGTACATGCTCAGAAAAATAATACTAATTTAGCTAGTTCCTATTCTTTCATGAAAAAGGACAGCCCTTTAGGAAGGAGTATTTTTTTTAAAAGGTATCATATCTGAACTGCCATCTTTACAAGAAATAATTGCTAGGTTTATTAGCTATTATGATTTGTACATGGAACAGAATTTTCTTTACAAACACTTTTTCACTAGATGTCTGAGTAGGAAGGATAGCCAAATAGATACCGTAACACTCCACATAAGCATCAATTCTTGGTTATGAAGGCCTTCCCATAATTTCAGCCAGAAATTAGAAGGAGCTAGAAGAATGTGGGGCTGAAGATTTGAGCAAGTGTCTTGCTCTCTCTGAGCTTTCCTAGTAGGTGATCAGAGGACTGCCAGATAACCATTCCATTATAGTAGTCCATAATCTCATACTCTTACCACTCTCTAATGACCACTCCTGGTTGTAAAATGATTTACTTTCTCGGTAATTAGCAAACTACACTGACAAAGTACACTGCATACATTTTAGCTTTGAAATATTTTGCTTCCAACATGGTTTCTTAAAACAATAGTGCTAGGAGCAGCTTAATTTGTCAGTAAGTTGACATTAAGTTGTTTTCTCAGCTGTTAAATGCAAGAATCAGTTCCACATGTTTATCACAGACTATGATTGATGATTCTTGAGATGAACTTGGTAGTTTCTTTCCCTGGAATTCATTTTTAAAATTTTAATTCTGAGGCTATTAGAAGGGAGTATTACTTCCTTAAGAGCTTGTTTTAATGACTACAAGGAAGGTAGGACTGAAGTCTTCAAATATACTCCTATGCTATTTCAAAATGTGTTCTTTCCAGTTGTAGAAAATAAGGCATATATTATTGAACATGAAAGACTACCTATATGCTCATCTAACAAAACTGGCAAAGCGGCTTTAAAAAAGAAAAACTGCTTTAGCAATTGGTTCTGCACACTGTCACCAAGGCAACACTCAAATGCTAACAGCCAAAAATACATGGTCTTTCTGTGTGAAAATATTTCAGATAACCTTAACTGTAAAAGAAATTAGATCAGAGTCTGATTTTGTGAGAAAAGGCAGAACTGTACCCAAATTTCCCCAAGCAGTGGGATGTGGTCTGTCTTCATAAGCTGAAAAATCCCTAGACTTCCATCCAATACTCACTGAAATGTCCCACAGGACTTCTATTTACCCCAGAGGCATTGCCACTAGTAACTATGACCATGGATGACTAGCCCTGTAAGAAGTGAAGCAAGAGGTTTGGTGAAATCAGATGGCTAGCCTGGAAAAGTAGAATATTCACAGCTCCCTCAAGTACACCCTTTTCATTAGGTTTTCAGATATTTCTCCGGGACCAAGAGGGAGGACTAGATGTTTTCAGCAGAGAGGTTTGATATGGCTACCAATGCATGTAGCAATTGAAAATAGGTAATAGGAAGCAGAGGAGTTGACATTGTTAAAAATAAAAACTTTACAATAATCTGTAGAAAGTGTCAGGGTCAAAGAGGTTTTCATTTAGGGAGAAGAGGGGTGGAAAGCATTGTTCAAAGTAAGATACATATGTATTTTATGAAGAGGTCCTCTGTCTTACAGCACAATGCCAGCATTAACACAAGGACGTCAAAAGGTTGAATATAAGTTGTTTTATCATTGGTTTTGTTTCCAAAATTATGGCTAAAATCTATTTTAGTTAGTTATTCTGATGTTAGAACAAAAGGCAGGGGTTCTCACTTCACTTGTTGTAAACATATAGATTATCAAATGTTTGTTGAATAATGAAAAACCAAACCTATTTATACCTAGTGTCTGCAACTTCTTAGTGCAGTTAAGAAGCATGATGCTGTTAAACCTGTTCTTAATAGATCACACCCCATGGGAAAATTTCCAAGACCTTACACATGATGGAAAATGGGGGTGGGAAGGTACAGCTGGACCACTGAAGTATTTCACAATTCCCAGTCATCTATGATATTTTATAAGTGGTAACATGAAGACTGACACATTCAGGGTTATTTGGGTTGAGAAGGAGTCATCACTTCCTATTTGGAGATGAAATGGTATTAATCATAGCTAAAAAGTAAATGCATACCAATGAAGAATTTTATATTAGCCTAAGAACCCAAAAAGTTGTTAATGGTTTACATTTGAGTGCTTACATTGAAGCAGACATAGTGCCAAGCCTTTTTCATGTATTTGATTCTCACGCATGTTTTGTGAAGTATTATTCCTAGTTTGTATGAAGAAATTAAGTCTACAAGTAGTAATTTCCCTATACTTACATAACCTGTAAGTGGCTGAGCTATGGTGTCAGCCAAGTTCAGTAGAATTATCTTTGTAGTCAAGCATTTTCACATTCCAGTCCTTTGAGATGGACCTTGAAGGATAAATATATTATAGATGTTCCCAGATGGGGAAAGAAAAGGCATTCCAGGCAAAGGGAATGGTTGTTACCTCTGAGAATAACTCTGTATGAGCCTAACCCAGAAGAATGGGAGACAGACCTACATGATCAATGTTGAAAATCATAACCACATGTATCTGTGTACATGATTATTAGCCTCTGTTCAAAAAAAAGTAAAACACATGAGCTTAGATATTTTAACTTTTAACTGCAATTTGTTTTGGATAACCAATTCTTCTCCTTGGTTTGCCCAAAGCCAAGACTTAGAAGCTACACCATTAAGATGGAGCAAACATTCTGACAAAGAATCAGAAAACAGTGGGTAATGCATTTGATTTGTAAACACAGAGAGGGCTCCACTTGCCCAAAGAGACTTAAAAGAAAAAAAGATCCCCCAAGGCATGGCATAAAATGGACAGGATTTTACTCAAGACTATGAAGTGGCTCTGAACCACAATGTCAACACTGAGGGACATACTGTTGAGTCATCTGCCCTCTCTCAGAAAAAAAAAAAAAAATAGTAAGTCAGACCAGGTTTGGTATATGGAGAAAGAAATTCACGAATAACAGGAATCCAGACAAGCCACTCATGGCTAAGAGAAAACTCACTGACCATACACAGGAAATCAGACATGTACAATTTCGGTACCTCAAAAGACTAAAGATTTTCACATGGGAATAGAAGGCTCTGGGATTCATATGTTTAGAATCTTCCCATCACAACATTGAGTTGGGTAAGTCCTTTTCTTCAGTAATCTGATTAACTCTTTTGAACTAAAGTCAGGCTTATTCTAAAAAACAAAAAACAAAAAAAACAAAAACCAAACCAAACCAAACAACAACAACAACAAAACCACCATGTATTCCCAAAAGTCTTGCCCAAAATCTTAGAAACTGACACAGATTAAGGAGCAGACACCCTCCAATTATCCATGTAAATAGTGGAATTTGTCTGGGTCCACTAAAATAGTTTTCATCCTCTTGGCAAATAGTGTAAGAAGCCTCTATGCATCTGTGTACTTCACTCTCATTTCCGGCGAAAGGAGACTGGAGAGCCTAACAGACAAAAATTTGAACATCTTGCTTAGCAGACTTTCCCCTCTATTTTGAATTCTACCTGCTCTTGGAACTAGTGCATTTTTTCTGGGTCTTTCACTACAGAAAGTAAGAAGTGATGGGTTACTGCTCACCGTAGAGGCTTTACTTTCTGTGAAATCTTTTTCTTTTCTCACTCTAGTGGAGCTTCTATGCTAACATAAGGTAGTAGTTCTGCTTGTCTTCTCTGCAGAACCAGACTCAATTTCCTGAATTTACCCAATATCTAGAATTGGGGAGGTAACAATAATAGAAAGCCCTCTTTCCTTGGTGAATCTTGGAAATATTCTACAATTCAGCTATACCAATTATAAAGCAATTTTTTTTACCTTGATGTCAGTGACTCATACCTTTTTATTAATTTGTTCTAAACACAGAGGGTAGAACAATTATCCTCCCTTCCCCCCAAAATTTATCCAACACATAGATTCAAAGTTAAATGTTAGCAATTATAGACAACAAAGAAAAGAAATGTTCTTGGGGTTTTTATCCATTTATTTTTTGGGTTCATATTTTGTCTCTATCTCTTAATATCTTTCATTTTAAACAACACACTGACTTCTCTAAAACTCCCTTTCTCATTTACAAAGAGGATAATTCCTTCTTCAGGTTGATTTAATTCATCTAAGCATACCTGAATGTACTTAATTAAGGGACATAATTGAGCTAAGCAGTGGCTAGCACATATTAAGTACTGAACACCTCCTATTAATAAAGTGGTTTTTGTTTTTGTTTTTTTTAATATTTTATTTATTTGACAGAGATCACAAGTAGGCAGAGAGGCAGGTAGAGAGAGAGAAGAAGGGAAGCAGGCTCCCCGCCAAGTGGAAAGCCCGATGCGGGGCTCAATCCCAGGACTCTAAGATCATGACCTGAGTTGAAGGCAGAGGCTTTAATCCACTGAGCCACCCAGGCACCCCTTAATGAAGTGTCTTATCTGAACAAAATCTCATCATGAGTCCTCCTGTTGCCCCACCTTCCGGAGGTGGAGGTCAGGTACAAGCCTTACTAGCACATTAAAGGGAAACAAATCAATTTTTCAAATTGTCCTCAGTAAGTAATCTACAGCAAATTGGTGTAGCCACTTTGGAAAACAGTGTGGAGATTCCTTAAGAAATTAAAAATAGAGCTTCCCTATGACCCTGAAATTACACTACTGGGTATTTACCCCAAAGATACAGATGTAGTGAAAAGAAGGGCCATCTGTAACCTACAAATTATTAGGAAAGCATATATCCACACCAGAAAAAAAGTATGTTTATTATTTTATGAATGTTTTTAGAACCCTGATACCATAAGAGCTTTTTTTCCATTAACTACAATGCACAGGTTCTTAATTTTCTTTTTAACAAATATAAAGGATACCTGAAGTTTTAATATTTTAGACCCACTGACCTAGGTACAACCAGTATTAAATCCAAAAGAGTTGATGAAAATAGTGGAATTCTTTCTTTCAAATGGTTGAGTCCTAAATGCCAGTTACTGTTCTAAGAGCTGAGGATAAAGCATTGTACAAGATAACCATGGGGGTAAACATGCATGGGTTTTAATTCTAGGCAAGAGAGATAAAAAAAATTAAGTACCAAGACAGTATCATGTTATAAGCAGTGCAAGGATAAAAATAGAAATCAGATGATGAAACAGACAACAGTAGATAGGGTGCCTGGGTGGCCCAGTCGATTAAGTGTCCGACTCTTAATTTCGACTCAGCTCATGATCTCAGGGTTTTAAGATCAAGTCCCACTTCAAGGCCCAGCATGGAGCCTGCCTAGGATTCTTTCTCTCCCCCTTGCCACCCCCCTCAAAAAAATGACAACAGAGACATTGCTTTTTTAGACTACACGGATTGTTAAGCTCTTCTGAGGTGAGACCATTCAGACAAAGAACAAACAGAGATCTTAAGGAGACGATGATCTCAGGGTGTCTGCTGGCAGAAATAAGGCCAGTGTCCATACATTAAGTTGCAAGGAAGGGAGTAGGAACAGACAGAGTTGGAGATAAGTCATGGTGAGTTTAGATTTTCTTCTACCTATAAAGACTTGAATTTGAGAGCCATGTTTCAACAAGAATGCTTCAACTAAGAAATCTGAAGTGAAATCAGTTTTCAGTGGCTCATCCTTATAAAACAACCTCAAAACTCTGATAAAACACAACCTATGCTGGCTTTTACTCTAGCTATGCCAAGATCAGCAGCTCTTTGCAACCTAGGTCTTCCACTAATTACTTACTTCATGAACTACCTTTGTGCAATTCTAAGCCAATCACCTGAGTATAAAAGTAATATATGTGAGGGATACTATCCCTGCTACCTAAGGAGAAGAGAGTGGCATCAGCAACTGAATGGACATAAAGGGACAATGTACAGGGGACAGCTGTCCAGAGAAACAGGAAAGAAATATCCAGGCTGGGAAGCCATGGTAGGTCACTATGGAAAGGCAGCAGAAAGCATGGAAGGTAAAGGCAAAATACACAATAGTTCCTGTGGGACTTAGAGAGAGGTGTGCTTCCTATAGGACACACTCTAGAAGTCAAAAGGAACATAATTGTTTTTCTAGTAAAAGTGGGAGAGTTGAATTTTTGATCAATTCAGTACATGACAGTCTGTAGACTTGATGATAAAAAAAAATTAAGAGATAAAACCACATGGTCCTGCCATGTGTCTAACTGATCCAGCTCTGTGAATTTAGCTCCAAAATAGTAGGGTTATTTTGGATAGTGAGATTATCCCTACCCAAGACCTAAAATTCACCGTGAATAGACTTTTAGCTAATGATGGTTATTAAAATGCAAATATTGTAATTTGTAAAATGCAAATTATTGTATATTGTATATTGCTGTAAATTATTATATATTGTATATTGTAAAATGCAAATATTGTCGTTAACACCAAGCCCTTACTAAGTAGTGGCCGTGTATAACATGCTATGCTAGGGACGAGAGATCATGTGGCAGTCATGGGTGCTGCGCCAATCTTTCTTCAATATAGAACTACAGGTGAGGATTGGAGGAGCAGACTATGTAGCTATTGCACTGTCTAACCCACTGTGGTGTTCACATGGAGGGCATGCTCCCTTTGGGCTACCTCCAGCCAGTGGAGGAGCACAGCAGGGGTACTACAGCCATGCCATTCCTGCCCAGAGCGGGACTCCTGCAGCAGGTGACCCTTGCTCGGGGGCTCCCCATCAGTCTGGCTAAGACTTTCTCAGGGCTGCCCTGTAATTGGCATCTTCCTGTTCAGTCTACCTTTGCTTCCTCTCCCTCTTCACAGCTGTCAGACCTGCCTCACTATCCAAGCCTCTCTCCAACTCCTCCTGTGACTTTGCCCTTTATCCTTCACAGGCATTTCTAATTCTTAGTGTTTGTTTCCTAGAACATCCTAAACTGACACAGATCAGAAATGTTAAGATTATGCATTGCAAGGTCCTTAACAACTATTGTGGGGAAAAAAATCTTAACAGTTTGAAGAAATCTGATGTCCTCCAGCTCAACTTCCTCATTAGCTCGGCACCTTCTCTACAGCAATGACAGATTTGTATTTGAGCATTTCTGAAGATTGGAAGTGCCATACTCAACAGAACAGCTCATTCTATGTCTGGGCCCCTCAGCTTCTCCCTACAGAAACTGCCTCCATGTTACTTCTCTGCACTGTTTCTAGTTTTGTTCCTTAGGACCACTCAATGAGCTTATGTCCTCTTCAGATAGTGACCCTTCAAACATTGGAAGGCACATACTTGTTTAGCCATCAGACCTAATACCCACTGTTACGTAGTTGCCATGGTTTGCAGAGTCAATCATGCTTGCCCCTCTTCAGACCCATTCCAATTTCTCTTTGTCTCTTTGAAAATATATCACTCAGAATTGCAAATAATCATCATCCACTCTGCAAATCCACTGTCACTGTAGGCACCACAGGGTAGATAGCAAATCTCTAGTCTTTATCACATAGTTAACACATGATAGAAATTCAATGTACATTTATTGAATGAAGAAATGGATGCTTGTACCAGTATCTCTAATTTTCTCATGAGACCAATATTCCACCTAGACTAGACACCAGTACTAACAGGACTTGAAAAATACTAATCAGGTCTTCTTGATCAAGTCAGGGTGAACCCTCCCCATTCCTGATGAAGGTAGATGGTCTTCATCCAGATAAACTGTCCATCTCCTAGGTGACTACAGGGTACAGTAATTTCTGAGTCCTTCACATGCATATTTTATAGCCATAACTTATGAGAGCCACATAGAACTCTGAATTGATTCTATCAATGACAATGTTCTCTAGCTATTTTGGAAATAGAAAATTTCCCAACCTGTGACCCACAGAATCCTAAATATATAAGATACCAATATGTGTTGCCTTTTAAAATAAAACCCATGGTCAAATATGTTTGGGAAAGAATTAACAACGATAAGCTATTTTGAGTTTTTTCCTGTGGCTTTTTACCGAGACCAATGCAGTCCTGAGAGTTACTCCCAGGGCACTCGCTCTGCATAGGTGTGTGCAACAGCAATTAGGACTCAGATCAGTCGAAGAGTAAAAATGTGTTGCTGAACTTTGTTGAGGCAGAAAACTGGGAAAGACTGAACTTTATATAATCCTAGATGAAGAGAAAACCATGATTAGTGAATCATCAGCTTCAAAATATAAGTGCCCAGCATAAATAAGTCTCATCATGGACACATGGGAGACAACATCAGACACGGGGGGGTCAAAGACACAGAATGACAGGCATAAAGTGGAAGAGGACCCAGACTAGAGAGGAGACCTGGGCTCCCAGCTAAGCACTCACCAAATGCTAAGAGCTTTCAATGGTCCCATGAAACAGAGCAGACAGCACCATAGCTAGCTTTCATTTAAGGGTTACAATAAGACACATCGACACCCTTTTGAAAGTAGATATGAGATTTTAAAACATAAGCACTTCAAACTGATCCAAACCAGATTCACCCAACTGATTCCAACTGCCAAGGGCAACCATTCTATCAAAATGTGAAACAGCTACATCTGTTCAGGGAGCACTTCAAATCTGCCCATCTTTCCTTTTCCCCCAGTATATGTTTTAGGTGAAAGACTCAGGGCCTTTTTTTTTTTTTCTTTTTTTTCCTCCTTTCTTTACTTTTTAGGCAAATTCCATCCTTGGCAAATTAACTCATGGCAGTTTTTCCAGTCTCATTTCCTTAGGATGGTGTATGCAGGAAGAAAATAAATGTATCTCCCTTCCCATTACCCCCTTCTTATAGTTCTGACCCACATACCTGCTCCCTTGCAACAAGTTTTATATATGAGGAGTGCTATATAGTCCATCAGATTGTTCATTCCACTGCTCAAAACCTTCCAGTGACTTCTCTCCTCATGCTAAAAAGGGGGTGGGGGGAGGGGACCCAAGATCCTTAGTATAGGATCAAAATCCCACAGGACCTGGTCCTCACCTTGCTTCCTCCACTGCAAGGACACTGGACTCCTTGCCTCTCCTGTACCAAGCATGCTCCTGACTCCACCCCTTGCACTACCTGGTGCCCCTGCTGGCATACTTTGCCCACGTAGCTTTATAAATTCCATCTTTCCCTTCATTCAGGCTCTGCTCAAATGTCACCTTAGCAGAAAGGCTTTCCCTGACTATAAAGGAACATCCCACTCTAGTCACATCCTTACCCCTTGATATAATGTATGTTTGTGTGTTAGTCTCTCTCTGCCCAGGGAGTGTAACAATTTGGATCACAGAGTCTACACAAAGCAGCTGCTTAATACAATTCGAATTGTTAAATGAAAGGTCTCTAATTCTTTCCCTGCACATCATACTTGGCTCACTTCTGCTAACCCTATAAGTTATATGTAGAACAACTCAAGCCTCCTGTGGCCCCCAACCCGCCACACACACCTCTGAGGACAGGTCAATGGAAATTAGTGTGCCTTGGCATTATTCAAAAATCCCAGAGGGGGCCTGTCCTGTATTGGTCCCCATGATCAGGCATTCTTTCTGCCCAAACATTAGAGCCCCATTGTGCCAGCAGGACGCTTCTCTTAGGGACTCCCCTCATTTCACCTATGCCTGAATAATAAATCTCTGAAGTACTTCACTGGCCCTTGTATGGTGTGTATGGATGTGGAATACCTGAACCTGAAATGGAGAGAAAGCCAAACCCAGCAACCAGCCAGCTTAACCCCTGACACCTGCCACACTCACTACACCCCTCCAGGTGAAGGAAGCCACAAGATTCCTCCTCCATCACCCTAAGTCAGGACACCCCTCAGGAGCCCTTCTTTGTCTGGACTCACCTTCAACCCTCTCCACTACTACTTTATTTCTCACTATTTTCTTCTTGTCTCTCCCTCAGAGAGGAGTCTGCTTCATTTACTCCTCTCAGAGAAGGAGTCCATTTCACTCAATTCCACTGCCACTAACCACATGTGGTAGACACCAGTTAGGGTTTCAGTTTACCTAGCACCCCAGGGAACACCTCTTTGCCCCAATGGAACTCTATGACCTCTACCTATGGACAAGTAGGAATCTCTGCTTCTGTGAACAGTAACTATTTTCAACCTTTAGTGTAGGTTTTGTCATGCTCAGTTAATCTTATGCAGTGCTCAACTACAGAACCCCTCCAGGTATTTCAGTGATCAGAAATTCCAACCTATAATAACCCAGCACGTATCATAAGTTTGAAAAGCAGCTGGGTATTAACACAACAGACTGTGGAGATTGGGACCAATAGAGAGTACGAACCTTGTCAAAGGGGTTTCTAATTCAAGTGTATTTAGCGTTGCTGTATACTGGCCAAACAAAACAGATCTTCAGGCTGGATTCAGCTTATAGGAAACTAGATTATAACCCCTGAGATATGGTTAATGAATGATAACTAAATCAGGTGGGATAAACTGGCTATTTTGACTAAGATAGCGTTTCTCAACTTTGGCCACACAATCATGTTTAGATTTGAAGAAAAAATAAATAAATAAAACAAAAAACAATGCTAGGTTCCTAACCCTAAAGATTCTGATCTAATTGCCAGGTGTAGCCTGGGTACTGTGCACTTTGAAAGATCCTGAATGATGCTAAGGTATACCCAAGTAAGCACCAAAGGTCCTTTTAAGGAAACTTACTATGCTGCTGGTAGCACATATGAAGTCCACAATGAAGTCTCACTCCCAAAGTAGTGAACATTTTTTAAATAAAAAATATCATCAACTTGGAAGCAAAGCCAGTTGACTGTAAGAGAAACCAACAGCAACTATTTAAGGGACAAGAGATTTCACAGGAATATAGAGCAGCATTAAATTCATAACAGCCAATTCCTAACCAAGTGTTCCAACAGTGCCTTAGAACAACATGCTTCAAGCACATAATGTACCTCTCTCATTGCATATCCAAAAGAACTGGTATTATTTCAGGAAGAACAAGTCATCTCTAAGGGTCTGCGCAACATTTCTGGAATATCTTAACATTAAAAGAATTATGTTTTCTTTAGAAGACTCATGGGCATACATACCCCAAGGTTCATTTCAATCCAAGCCATGGATTTACCCACAGATGTTGTAAGCATCAAACCCCCATTGCCTTGTGGTAAAAATGATGAAACAGAAATTCTTCAATAGTCAAAGGATAAGGAAATCATGCTACTCTAATGGAGTTGTGGGATGGGAGATAAAATGAAGTCAGTGAACCCATAAAAACTTTGTTTACCTATGAATCCCACATTCTTTGCAAAAAAAAAAAAAAAAGCCATGATTTGTAACAATGTCTTCCACAAATGCTTGGGACTTCACATTCTTAGAAATTGCTATATTCAGATTCCTGAATCCCTTCATTCTGGGTATCCTAATGCTTTTCAATCACACCAACTTCATCTAGAAGCACAGAGCTTGGGAAGCATGAGGCTCCCCTTGAATGATGCTGCTAGAAAGAAATGAACTATCAGTTCTTATAATAATGGGAATCACTACCTTGCCTGTATCCTCTCAGTGCAGTGATCATTAAAGGTTGTTCTGTTTAGAAAAATGTAAACCAGAATGACCCAAACTGTGCCCTGTTAAATATTCTCACAGTAAGGAATGTATGGGAAAATAAATTTAGGAAAGGTGTTCAACATATTGTTCTTTTGTAAATTCATAATATTCATTAGAATAAAAGTTCAAAAAAAAAAAAAAAAAAAAAAAAAAAAAAAAATGCCCAAAAAAAAAAATCACAAAATTCTTTGGTTAGGTATCATATTATTCCATGGGATTAGGGTTTTGATGGGGGGAGGATCG
>NW_019154098.1:18072767-18108901 GCF_002288905.1 Enhydra lutris kenyoni | reverse complement strand
AAAAAAAAAAAAAAAAAAAAAAGAAAGAAAGTAAGTGCCCAAAACAAAGAATCCCAGAATTCTTTGGTTAGGTATCATATTATTCCATGGGATTAGTGTTTTGAGGTGGGCAGTATGCTTTTGAAAACATTTATGTTTAAAGCAGAATATTGGACTCAAGAGCACGAAGTGAAAGATCTAGTTTAACTGGTACAGTTATATGACCTTGAGCAAACCACTTAGGTTCTCCCTTTTCAGTGTACAAAACTGTAAAAGAATCTGGACTTAAAATTCTAGCTTGCTGGGGCGCCTGGGTGGCTCAGTGGGTTAAAGCCTCTGCCTTCAGCTCAGGTCATGATCTCAGGATCCTATGATCAAGTCCCACATCGGGCTCTCTGCTCAGCAGGGAGCCTACTTCCTCCTCTCTCTGCCTTCCTCTCTGCCTACTTCTGATCTGTCTCTGTCAAAGAAATAAATAAAATCTTTGAAAAAAAAATTCTAGCTTGCTCTTTGGAAATTTCTGGATTCCAATAATTTACCATTCACTATTACTTCATATCTATACTTCATTATCCACAATTTCAAAATACAAAGAGCCTGTGAAAACCAGAAAGTTTTTGTAACTTAGTACCTAAACTTGGCTTAAACTAATGTTTATACATTTTTCCCCACTAAGCTTAAGTATTCATCCATTTTGGGGTGCAGAACTGTCAATATGTTTGATTACAGTATGCCCAGACCCTGTTGCAGTTCTTAGGTAAAATGAACCTTTGTCTCATTATCACTTTTCTAAAATCTGGAAAAGTCTCAATTCCAAAATGTCTGTCCCTCAGTGTCTCAGATAAGAGACTATGGGCCTATATGAATGCTTCTTATCATGTCCAGTTGCCATTCTAAATGCTTTAGAAATATTAACTCATTCCTCAAAATAACCCTATGAGGCAGAAACTAGCATTATTCTTACCTTCAGTTTTGAAAACTGAAGACTAAATAACTTGCCCAGAGTAACACAGGTAGTACACAGTGGAACCAGGATTCAGATCTAAGCCTGGTTTCTATCATCTAGCTTTTTGACCATAATGCTAGTGGATAAGAATTTTTGAGTCTCATTTAAACAATCTTTGATTTCCTCCCCTGCAAAATAGTATTAACGGTTACCTTTCAGGGAAAACTTAAGGCCAACTCTCAATGGCTTCTGTAAAGGACAATCCATTGAGTTATCAATAACTTTCATATGATATTTTATTAGCCATATCCAAGACTGCAAGGGGCAACCCAGCTTGCTGACAGAAGGTCCTACATAGCGCTGGATACGCATTTTGATCTAAAGCATTCCCACTCTCCTGAGGGATTTAGACACCTACATAAAACTGGTGCTATGCCTAGAGGCACATTACAGATTACCTAAAAGCACACTGCAATGTGCCATTTAAAATTGATATGAAACACTATATAATCTCCAATCAAAGCAGTTTAATATCAGGAACTGTGAAGTTTGGGATCTGACATATAATGAAGGCATTGAGGGCCCTTTTACCAGCAGCTGCTCTAACAGCTACCCATGATAAACACCTAAAAATCATGCCTACAAACAGCCTTCCCAAACTGAGGTAACAGCTGGACAAGCCACCAGGGAAGTAGGAAAGGCAATACACTAAATAAACTTGATTTATTTTTATATCTCCCAGAGTTCTCTAGGTTGTAGGGTTCAAGTGTATTTGCCTTCCAGGTGCATTTGGTTTCCATCTTTGGATCTAACCTTTGAATCCACTCTATTCGTACCTTCCTCCTTATTTCCATACTCCCTTTACCTACAGTTTGGTTAGCATTACCCTCCTGACCTTAGGCTGATTGTCTTCAATTAAGCCAAGGGTTTCCTCTTCCTGGACCAAAATCAGGTTACAGAATAAGAATAATAAAAGACTGAATAGAACTCTACTGTCACAGCCAGGGCCCCAGTGTCTAACCTTTGAGAACAACCTGACTTCGGATAATCCATCCCACTAGGAGACCCAATTACAGCAGCATGGCTGTCTACCAGTTTGGGAGAATCAGTTATCCATGCCAAGAAGTTTCTCTAGGAATTTGATTTCTCGTTTAAAAAAAAATGGACAGAGGGAACCAAAAGGGAAAAAAAATGGCAAAGTATGATAGGTTATTTTAAGAATCTACTGTAATTAATCATATTACATAGTCATTTCATATGTTTGGAAAAATTCAGAGCAAGTGAATGTACTAGATCTTAACAAATATGGATTCTCAATGAAGAAGATATGATCCATATACATAATGGAGTATTATGCCTCCATCAGAAAGGATGAATACCCAACTTTTGTATCAACATGAATGTGACTGGAGGAGATTATGCTGAGTGAAATAAGTCAAGCAGAGAGAGTCGATTATCATATGGTCTCACTTACTTGTGGAGCATAAGGAATAACATAGAGGACATTGGGTGAAGAAGAGGAGAAGTGAGTTGGGGGAAATTGGAGGGGGAGACAAACCATGGGAGACTATGGACTCTGAGAAACAAACTGAAGGTTTGGGAAGGGAGGGGGGTGGAGGGATGAGTGAGCCTGGTGGTGGGTATTAAGGAGAGCATGTATTGCATGGAACACTGGGTGTGGTACATAAACAATGAATCTTGGAACACTGAAAAAATAAAATTTAAAAAAAAAACAAATATGGATTCTAAAAAATAACACACAGCAAATAAATTGAGTTTTCTTAATAGGTTCAGTAACATTCACCTTAAGTATAAAATGCAAGTTTACAAAGCATAAGGAAATTGTTATTAGAATCACTTATGGTCATTAAAAGTAGAATCTGTGTTTTGGTTTTTTTTTTTTAAGATTTTTTATTTATTTATTTGACAGATCACAAGTAGGCAGAGAGGCAGGCAGAAAGAGAGGAGGAAGCAGGCTCCCTGATGAGCAGAGAGCCTGATGCGGGCCTCGATCCCAGGACCCTGGAATCATGACCTGAGCCGAAGGCAGAGGCTTTAACACACTGAGCCACCCAAGCGCCCCAGTAGAATCTGTGTTTTAAATATAAAAATCAGCATGATTAAACATCTAGACCTTCCTAAAAGCAATGATTTAGCAGGGAGTATTTTAAATGATGCACATTTGGACTTTGTGGAAAACATTCAACTATCCCATCAGTAAAAATCCTCAAAATACTCCTGGGGAATAGGCCAACCCTACAGAAGAGTTTCTACTCCAATTGTGACCACTAGGCCAGTAAATTAAATATGGTCAGCTTTGCCTATGAGCACTTTATGCACAAATCTTTTCTCCCTTCTTTTACCCAACAAATTAGGCCACCCATCTCCACACCCTTACCCTTTTCTGCTTCTTTCAATATCATTCCAAGCCTAACACCACATATATAAAACAGAAAAATAATCAATTATTCTTTGTTGCCAAAGTAATACATATTCAGCCTCAACCAGGACTTATTCTGTCCATCTTGTTCAATGCCTATAATAAGCCACACCCTCCCAAGCAACATGGCTCCAGACCATAGTACCTAGCCACTAATGGTACCAGTACTCTTATCTATGGACTTCCTGCTGGTTGTGTCTGTCTGGTTTGTCCCTGCTCATTCAATTTTCCTCATGCATTGGCCTCTGTCTGCCATAAAAACACCACAAGCTGGGTAGCTTAGACAAAAATTTCCACAGTTCTGGAGACTGGAAAATCCAAGATCAATATGTTGGTAGATTCAGTTCTTGGTGAGAGCACTCATCCTGATTTGTAGTTGGCCTCCTCCTTGCTATATCCTCACATGGTGGGGAGACAGCATACGAGCAAACACATCCCAGTTAGCACTCTCGTGTCTCTCCTTATAAGGATGCTAATCCCACCCTGAAGGTTCCACTGCTATGACCTAATTATCTTCCAATGCCCTACTTCCAAAGACCATCACAGTGGGGACTAGGGCTGCAACATATAAACTTTGGGGGTACAAACATGCAGCCCATACCAGCCTCCTTTGTTTCGGCCCTAATTAGTCAAATCTCTTTCTCAACTACTAAGAAGGTACCCTGGTTTTGAATTTTTTTATATTGACCTTGGCACCCCTTCATGAACCAACCTCTAGTCTCTGCCTGAGTAGGACAAGACACATCCTGTCCCCACACCAGCCCTAAGCTCTCCATTACTCTCTGGCAGGCTTTTCTTCACCAGAACCCTATTCAAAAGGAAAGAAATTGGGCATCATTATTGAATCTTAAAGTTAAATGAGACTCCTTGCAATGGGCCGGACTTTTTTGTTCCTCACAATGATGTTTCAGGTCACAGAGCTCATGGATACCTAACCACTGGTGTCCAGGCAGGAGAACGTTTTTACCAATTTATCTGCATTCAATTCTAAGTTAGGAATTCGGTCTTACTATTTGTCTTCTCTCTTTCCCTTGACTTCTAATCCACTCATTTAGAGGATTTAATTCTTACACTGATCGCTCAAATTTTGTCCTAGAGTTTAAAAATGTGTACTTGCGAAGTTTTCTGTGAAAACGATTGCAATCTGTAACCTTTTTAAAATGGATCAAAGGGGCACCTGGGTGGCTCAGGTGAGTTAAGGCCTCTGCCTTTGGCTCAGGTCGTGATCCCGGGGTCCTGGAATCGAGCCCCGCATCAGGCTCTCTGCTCAGCAGGGAACCTGCTTCCTCCTCTCTCTCTGCCTGTCTCTCTGCCTACTTGTGATCTTTGTCTGTCAAATAAATAAATAAAATCTTTAAAAAAAAATAAAAATAAAATAAAATGGATCAACAGCCTAACAGAGCCAATCTGTCTCAATGCACAAGTTATTTTAAAATTTTGAGATTTATGTTAAAAGACACCTGAATACTTTTTTCTTTGTTTACCTCAAACAGTCCAGAGAGTCCATTCATTTGGGTGGATAGTGATAAATTAAGCTGTTTGTAAAGGTAAATCCTCAGGTACCTGTGTACAATTTCTTCTATTACTAGGGTTCGTGCAGACATGGACAGGGTACACTGTAACGGATGTCTCTGCCTTGTAAGAATAACTATACAACTTTCACTCCACTATCTAGATGGTAAAATGAGCTGCTACAGGCAGGGCAGATACCTAACTTCTGGATATCAAGCATAATTACCTGCCTCCCTACCCTTACTCCCTTAATTTATTGGTCAATGAGTGGGCACCAATTCCAAATTAGATCAATCATAATTTAACACCAGTTTTAAAAAATATCAAGGAAAAACTAACACTGTGGTGGTGACTCCAAGACCAAAAACAAGACAAAAGCCTTTAAAAACATGAAGTAGAGGACGTTGGCAAGAGAAAATACTGACACATAGAAAGCAGCAGCGACAAGAGACAGTTCCAATAGTGAAATCTGTTTTCTGTTGATCACGGATTCCAGCTGTTCCCAAAGTCCTGTCCCTCCCAGTCCAGTTCTTGAACACTACACTTTGAATCTAGACTATGAATTCCTCATTTTTAACCTATGTAAGTCTACTTTGGAACTATGCACAGGATCTTTCGAGTATATAAGTTAGATATTGCAATGTAACAAATTACTCCAAAATTCATTGTTTATAAGTTAGAATGTTCTTCTCTCAGCTGGCCATTCTAAAGCTTGAGGCAACTGCTTTTCAATGCCAGAACTGACAAATGAGTGAAGCAACAATGGGCAGTTAAAGCTCAGCCTCATAGGAAAAATAAAATCAAGTGCATGGCCGTCATACTCACAGAAAATCTAAATGGATGAAGGCCATAGCATGATGAATTTAGCCCTTACTGAACTACTATGAGCAAGTTCTAGAAATCTGTGAGACAGCTGTTAACTATAGCTGTTACTTGAAAGAACAAATTGTTAAAAACAGAGATAATACTCAAAATGCACTTTCTAATTTTTTTTGTGACATTTTGCTATTATCTGTGCTCTTTGTATTATTACCGTATCACTGTGGAGGACACACATAATCATAATCAGTGATGTTGGTAGCTTGAAATGGGCCAAGGTGGAGTATTTTTACCCTGGAAATCAGCAAATCCTATTAAAAAAACCTGGATTTTTGTGTCCCCCCTCAAATTCATCTGTTGAAACCCTAATTCCAATGTGGTGGTATCTGAAGGTGGGGCCTTTAGGAGGTAAGTATTTCATGACAGTAGCATCCTCATGAATTGGATCGGTGTCCTTAAAAGAAGGGGCCAGCTAACTAGCTCTCTCCCATAAGTGAAGATACATAAGAAGATGACCATCTGTAAACCCAGAAGAGAGCATTCACCAAGAGCCACACCCATACTGGCACTCTGATCCTGGACTTCCAGGCTTCAGAACTGTAAGAATTATTTAAATTTATGTAATTTGTTATAGCAACCTGAATAAGACATACTACAGATCAGGGCTTCTTCTCCATTCCAACTGCTGCCCACACCAGAGAACCACAATTAAGACATTTATCAGATACTAGTCTTAAAAGGTTTTAGAGGAAATAGACCTTTCCACAATTAAGTGGAGAGATGGAAAAATAATACAATCTAAGGAGTATATTTGGAGGAAAACTATACCCTCTATTGGCACATGAAGCTGATGGAGATTAGATTAAGAAGAGAAAGAGAATTTGAATTACATTACCAAAAGAACCACCAACTTGGATTAAAAAGTGAGTGTACTGTTTGAGACTTAAAACTAACTTTGAGTTTCTCAATTATCTAAATACTGTTGGTAGGCTAAGACAGCATTCAGACCCAAAGTAAGGTGCATTTGCCAATGCCTTCTTCTGATGGTCAAAGAGAATGATGGAAAAGAACATACCCATAAAGAGTGAATCTGAAGTTCATAAATAACATGTGAGTTGGAAGATGACCCCTGCGCCTCCTCCCCACCCAGGGTTAATCAAGGAACATTCACCACCAAGGTAGAACTTCAGTGTCTGCCCAGTGGGATTTCAAAATTGCTTCAGAAAAGTGACTGTTATATCCCTCTCATTCCTGCCCTATATGAACAAAAGGATTGTTGTAATGTCCCTGTCCTATCCTTATCCTTTATATTAATTATGAGTTGGGTGGGCAGAACAAGGCAGATCCTCTGGATCAAGAGGAATGACATTCAAACCTGGTATAGAAGTCACTACATACTTCTCCCAATGAAAAAAACTACCTTACATCATCTAGCAATCCTGCCTTTCAACCTGGGTGCAGGAAACAGATTTCACTTATGAGCTGATTCCTTTGTGAAAGAGAGGAGAGTTCGTTCTCTTTGTTATATGCAGAGTATTTTGTGAGAAGCATAAATGGTGGTAACTATTATTTCTGTCTACCAAATATCCCCACTTCTTCCAGACATTTAGTGTGATTGTACTTATCTAAAACTCTGAAGATGGGTGTGGCCATAGGTCATGCTTTGGCCAGAGAAATGTAAGCACCAGTGGTATGGGTAATTTTAAGAGGAATAAGCAGTGTATCATTTCTTTTTCTCTTGACCACAATGACCAGCAATGTTTCCAACAATGACTATTCCATCAATGTGGATCCTGGAGAGAGGGTGACATGGAGAAAATCTCTCAGCCACCCTGGTAGAGCACTTAGCATCAGCAAGAAATAAACTCTATGGTTTTAAGTCACTCAGATTTTGGCATGATCTACCCACTCTGACTGGTACAACCACAATTCCATATTTTCTGGCAAAGCACACTCACAAGTAGATGAAGTTTTGTTACATTTCATTACTGAAACACATGCCAAAAGATTTCCTATCACATATCAAGCAATGCAACTGAAGACAGGAAAAGTTGCCAAATTGCACAAGATAGTTTAATCTCAAAGCAGTGAAGTACCCGTGTGACCAAGTTATGCATCATTCAGGACCGCATTATACTGCCAAATTTCAATGTGTCAAAACTTCACTGACTTTAAACAAACTGCTTAGCTTCTGGCTGGGAACATGGGATTCAATGGGGGGTGTGGGCGCTGGACAAAAGAGAAATGGGAAAATGCCAACATCAAAATTGAAGAAATAGTGTGAGCAGCTTGGACAATACAGAGGCTGCTAATGGCAAAACATTGAGTTTTAAAATGATTCAAAGGATATGCATGTAGAATGTGTGGAGTCTTTAATACCTTAATGATATTTTATATAGTTTATAGCTTATATATACAAAAATTATGTGATACACATTTCTATCTAAGTCAAAAAGAGCTTGAGAATTAGGAGTCTAAATTCTAAGTGCTTGGAAAGCATTAGGTCAGAATTTACTTAGCAGCATCATTTCTTCCTTTTTTGGTAGTACAAAAAAATAAGGTCTTAAAAAAAAATCAATGGTCTCAGAATCAACAAAAGTGTAAGTAATAATGATCATAGGATATGGCAGGGTGAGAACATGACCTATTCAAACAAGGGAAAGATCTTCAGTACATTTTCCTTCATAAGAATAAGGCCCACCTACACAATTAAAAACCCCTTGTCCAGGTGACTGTGCTTCAAAAACATGTATATACTTACATGCTTACACTCACATACAAATACTCATATAATATATAAAATGGAATTCATTTTGGATTACTTTTTCCAGTGAAGTGAAGTGAAGAATGGAGAGAAATGCTCCTAAGATAAAGATACCCTCTGGGAAGCTTCGAAGGAATGACATCAGATTGGTAAACTTGGTACCTCAATTTTTCCAACTACAAAAAAAGAACGGGAATAATGACTATAAGTCTTTCCAGGGAAATTTCTAAGTGAATATGATAAAATGCCTTTGAAGAACAAGAGGAAGAAGCATCACTGAGTCACAGGAGGTAAAAGGCCCCTTTCACAGTGTCCCATGTGTGCTGACACATGGTAGTAGCCTATATTTCAACTTGGGACATTTGCTATGAGAAGTGGCCCAACTCTGGTGGCCTTATGCATTGCATACTCAATCTGCAAAGGAATTTGGGAGATGATGTTTTTGTTTGGAAACAAAACCAACCAGTTTTCCAAGACAACTACTTCAAGTGGCTCAACCAACTGGAACTTTCATCACTACAAGTTTGGTTCCCTTCTCTGAACTTGGGTCTCCAAGGCTGTGTCTTGTCCTTTAATACCTAGTTTTTTACTCTTGTATTCATTTCAAACACTGATTTCTCATCTGCTACTCTCCAACAGTATTATAAGTTCTTGAGGGTTACAGAAATGAACCTACAACCATAATATGGTCAACTAATCTTCAACAAAGAAGGAAAGAATATCCAAGAGGAAACAGTCCCTTCAACAATGGTGTTGGGAAAACTTGACACTAACATGCAAAAGAATGAAACTGGACCACTTCCTTATACCATACACAAAAATCAATTCAAAATGGATTCAAGACCTAAATGTGAAACAGGAAACCATAAAAATCCTAGAAGAGAGCACAGGCAGTAACTAACATCCACCATAGCAACTTCTTTCTGGATGGGTCTCCTGAGGCAAGGGAAACAAAAGCAAAAATAAACTATTGGGACTACATCGAACTAAAAAACTTCTGCACAGGAAAGGAAACAACTAAACTAAAAGGTAACCTACTGAATAGAAGATATTTGCAAAGGATATATTTGATAGAGGCTAGAACCCAAAATATTTAAATAACTTATACAACACCTAAAAAATGAACAACCCAATTAAAAATGGGCAGAAGACATGAATAGACATTTTTCCAAAGAAGACATACAGATAGCCAACAGACAAGAAAAGATGCTCAATATCACCAATCAAGGAAATACAAATCAAGACCATAATGAGATATCACATTACACCTATCAGAATGGCTAAAAATCAACAACACAAGAAACAGGTGTTGGCAAGGATGTGGAGAAAGGGAAACCCTCTTGCACTACTGGTGGGAATGCAAACTGGTGCAGCCATTCAGTAAAAACAGCAAGGAGGTCCCTCAAAAAGTTAAAAATAGAAGTACCCTACAATCCAGCAATCATACTCTTAGGTACCTATTCAAATACAAAAATACCAAGTGATATATGCACCCTGATGTTTGCAGCAGTATTATCAACAATAGCCAAACTATGGAAAGAGCCCAAGTGCCCACTGACTCAAGAACTGATAAAAGAGATATGGTATATATCCTGTACCTACACACACACACACACACACACACACACACACACACACACACACAGGAATATTACTCAGCCATAAGAATAGGAATGAAATCTTATCATTTGCAATAGTAAGGATAGAGCTAGAGAGTATTATGCTAAGTAAAGTAAGTCAAAGACAAATACCATATAATTTCACTCCTATGTGGAACATAAAAAACAAAACAAATGAGCAAAGGGAAAAAGGGAAGCAAAGAAACAGACTCTAAACTGTAGAGAATTGATGGTTACCAGAAGGGAGGTGGGTGGGGGGGAAATGAGTGAAGTAAGTGATGAGGATTAAGGAGGGCACTTGTTTTGAGGAGCACTGGGTGTTGTATGGAAGTGCTGAATCATTAAATTGTATACCTTAAACTAAAATTGTGCTCTGTGTTAACTGGGATTTAAATAAAAACTTAAAGATGTTTAAAAAAAATGTTCTTAAGGTTTAAAAATTTGGCTTCTACTTAAAACCTGCTAGTAATAGTAATAGCAGCTAACATCTACAGAACATTTACTTTGGGAGTTTCACTGGGTTTGGTTTTACATTTTTTCTCTTGTAATTTCCATAAAGTTAGTCACACAGTTGTTTAGGAACTCAAAACCACATCCTACTGTTCTATACTGACTGACACCCATGCAGCTTCATTTTGTGTATGAAGTGTTGGTATAGGAAGATGAACACTTTAATGCAGACATGCATTCATATAAACACTGTTAACTTTCCCTAACATACTGCTTGGGCTGCCACTCTGGATGCTAGGCCTCTGATTTGGATATATGTTGGACAATACTGGGAGTATCTTTTAATTCGGCCTTCTATAACGCCAGCAACTAAAACAATGCATTTCAAACCAACTCAACCCTCACTATAGAACTAGAACCATATGGAATAGTCTGTACAGAGGTATTTGACTTCCCTATAAATTAAAGAATTAAAAAGAAATGCTGATATGGAGGTTAGGAAAACCCTAGGGAGCTGGGAGTTGAAACTCCCAGCTAAGAGTTAAAAGCTTGAAGTGATCACATATGTGTTTGTTCATGTACATACACTAATACATCTTGGTGGTTCAAGTGCAAACTCCCAATATCCTCTACACGCTATCCCCACTCTTGGTCAGGAATGTATAGAAGTCTTAGCAAGGTGAAGTCCATGTGCCATCTACATTAGACTTATCCAAGTTGCTTATTAAAATGTCAATTCCCAGATGCCACCCAAAATTTCCAGTGCCTCAGCTTGGATTCCCCAGCAGCAGACTCTGAGTCAGAATTGGTAAGGCAAAATGAGGCAGGGATGGGAAGGAACCAATACTAAGCAGGTTAAGGAGTAGTTCACTGCTTTGACACCGAGGGCTGAATTTCTCGGAGTCTGGGAGAAAGTGTACAGCCATGGTTCTCAGATGTTTTGGTCTCAGAACCCTTTATACTCTCACAAGTTTGTAGGAGTTCTAGCCACTGACTCCTATCATACTAGATATTAAAACTAATTTTTTAAGATTTTATTTTTACATACTCTCTACACCCAACACAGGCCTTGAACTTACAACCCCAAGATCAAGAGTCACATGCTTTACCAACTGAGCCAGGCCAGGCATCCCATAAAAACTAAGTTTTTTAAACTCACAAGCACTCATTCCGTTAGCCATCCTAGATGTGACGTTACCAACTCTAGGAAACTCTACTGTATCCTTACAAGAAAAAGTAGAGCAAAAGAGGCAACAATATCCTGGTGTAAGTTCAAAATAACTTTGATCTCTCAGACCTAAAAGGATTTAGGATTTCCCAGAGGGTCCTGGAACACACTGAGAGCCACTAAGATAGCCATATCTCAAAGTTATACCATTCAAAGGTTAAGGAATTAGGTATGTTCCAATTCCCATTCAGGAGTGTCTGAGAGTATACTAACTCTCTGAAATTTCCAACCTGTCATGTATTCAGGTTGAGTATGTTCCTCTAGTCAGTGGAAAAGTCTAGGCAGAGAGTGGTAGGTACTGATGGTGTGGGGTCTCAAGGGGCAGAACAGGAGGAGCCCAGGAAATGTGCAATGTACAGACAGCATCTGCCATACCACAGAACCTGGACTTTAAACAAATCCCCTCCTTGATATTTGATGCACATTAAAACACTAAGGCACCAGGAGCACTGTCTTCTAGACCCTAAGTGAAGCATCTCAACTCTACCCAGTCATCATTCCTTTTTGTTTTTGTTCTTTCTAGTCTGTGCTGTGATGGTTACACTTTTTTATCTGAGCATTCAATACTACTTTCAGAGAACAGCCATCTCCAAGATTATAGTTGCTCAAAGTTCATGTTTTATTAACTACAGGGTGGTTCTCAAATGTATTTTTATGAATTCTTATGAGGTTTTGATTTCTGCCAATACACGCTACAAAAATTCTAGCACCTGTCACTTATAATTCTAGAATTGGCTGCTTTATTAATTCACTACTAGAACTCAACACAGTTTCTCCTACTTCAATATTCAGTAAGCCATGTCTGTGTGCCTCTACTACAATGGGAGAGAAACATACAGCCTCTGGTATTTCGGTAGACATAATATCTTCCAGATTGGACCCAAGAAGAAAATGATTCATCATGAAGAAATATTGGTGTCAGCCTCTAACATACTACTGTTTCTCCCAGAGAAAAGAAGTGAAGGTTTCTAAACTCTTCCAGTCCACTTAACAAAATTAGTCCAGGATACAACATTCAAATCAAGTGTGCTTTGTCCAGAAATGGGAGTGAATGTCTGGGTTCTGGTGCCTTGCACTGGCAGGCTCTGAGCACATAAGGATGTTGCCGGAAGACAAGGGGCAGTGTATGCTGGAACCTACTTGCATGAACTCACACGAGTTGAATGTGCACACATCTTGTTCCTACAGCTCCGTGTACCTAAATACACAGATGTGTTTGGGGTCTCCTTCCATGGCCGTGCCAGTCCTCCTCTTAGAAGTCCTACCCACCTACAAAAACCCGCATAGAAAACCATATCTCCTCCTACTTCTCATTCTTTTTTGGTGAAGAGGTATCCCTTCCACCAAAAGAAATTCATCCTAATTGTCCTAGAACAGATAGGGAGTCTAAGGAGTCCCCTGTTCACTTGACCAACACAAGGTGGAGATGGAGAAAAGCTGAACCACTGTGCTGGTTCTGATAAGGGAATGCATCATTCTCTCCAAACCAGGAGAAACCTTCTTAACAAATTCTGTGATCCAACCTTTGAGCTGCTATGTTTTTTTTGTTTGTCTTTTGTTTTTTTTTTAAGAAAGTAAGGCTAGAACTCAGAAATCTGGCTATGGATTATCAGAAAGGTTTTATACTATTATCTCTCTCTCTCTCTCTCTCTCTCTCTCTCTGCGGTTCTCACCATCTCCAACAGATGCTGAATCTGGAGAGAGAACATTAGCAGACATAATGGTGAAATGTTAAAGCCACCAAGCAACAACCACATCACTCTGTGCTACTAGGCGGTAGCAAAGAATATGATAAAACATGGTTAACTCCATCCTCAAGATGAACTACAGTTTTATATTCCGCAGACAGTTGGTCCTTCTGAGGGAAGACCAGCATGGTCTAAGAGTTGTTCTGCAACTTGTTTCCCTTTGGCTTGTCGCAGAACAGAAGAAAGCTAAAAGGTCTGAGAAACACTTTTCTTTTAATTTTCCATCGTATCATGACTTATGGTATTCCTGCATTATTTTGCGATCAGAAATGGCTGATCTCTGCGGAAACTCACGTCCCAAATCTAGACCATGAAAATAACAGTCTTGACCAAAACACAGTGGCCAAACCAGTTTCAGAATGCTTGCCTTGGCCTGAATCTTTGACACAGCCTCTGTCTCCCTCTGTAGGCCAATCCCTCACACCCAGATACTGACCAACAAATGGAGATCTGTACTAAACAAGGATAGCTAACAAAGTGGTGAAACTAGAGTGTGCCAAGGGAAATCATAAGTCCCTGTAAATACAGACCATGACCTGGGGAGGTCTGCTGTATCTCTTCATACAAAGTTGTGGGGTTTTTTTTAAGATTTTATTTATTTGACAGAGAGAGAGAGAGAGATCACAAGTAGGCAGAGAGGCAGGCAGAGAGAGAGGGGGAAGCAGGCTCCCCACTGAGCAGAGAGCCTGATGCGAGGTTCGATCCCAGGACCCTGAGATCATGACCTGAGCTGAAGGCAAAGACTTAACCCACTGAGCCACCCAGGTGCCCCCAAAGTTGTGATTTAAAAAAAAAATAGTTTTTCCATAAATGGGCCGGATCAAAAAGATCAAAGAAAGCACTATGTCTGACTCAGGAGATAAAGGAACAAAATAAATTCACAAGAGGATATTCACTAAATATTCAATTAATCCTACCTTGCACATATAAGAAAAAGTCTGCATGCTCTGGGCAAAAATGAGCAGGATCCCCATTAAATTCCAGTTGTCTGGTTACACTCCTATTGGGTTGTTATATAAATAGAGGTGGTGCTTTTATTTTATTTTATTTTATCTTATTTTTTTTTGAGGTGATTTTAGTCCACACCATAAGACTCAGTGTTCCCTGCCTCCTCCCCAGCCTCAGCTAGCACAGAAGCTGCAGCACATTAGTGAGCCTACTCCTGACAGCTATAACCAGAAACTAAGTAAATACAGCTCTGCAGATGTATTTCACGTGGTGTATTCTTGCCTCATGGAAGGAAAAGTCTACCAAACTTTCCGGCACCAGGTCTGAAAGGTGCTTCCACCAAGTCCTGAGACCCTAGAGCTGCTCCCACTAATCAGCCCAGACTGAGCAAAAAGAACAAAGTGCCTCAGAGCCTTTCCCTAAATGTATAGGCTTGTGGGTGTCTATGTGTTTAATGCTTGATGTTACAGAATTAAAGGAAAAAAGTTCACATGCAGAAGGATAGATTAGACCCTCCAACCTTTTCTCTGGACTGCACCACTCTCTCCATCATTGCAACACAAACTCTTGAAACCACGGAAGATATTTCCAAAGGCGGTGATTCATTACTTTTCAAATAAGTTAAACAAAATTCTATCCAAAAGCACTAATTTGAGCAGTTCTTAGAGTAGGCTAAAACTTTAGGCAACAGCAAACCACTGACAAGAATGTACTGACAGCAAAGGGTAGAGGCAATGTTGTGGTCTTTGACAGTCCAGTCAGAACCAGTTTGAATGTTACCCCTAGCACTAGCTGTGGACTTTGGTGAAGGAATTTAGCATCTCTGTGCCCTCATGTCCCCAGTAAAAAATGGGAAGTAACTCTTACTCATTGGTCTTCTATATGAGAATTACATAAGTTCACGCATGTAAAAGCTTACCACTGGGCCTGAGAGCATTTAATAAATCAACATTATAGTTGCATGCCATGCACTCAAGACCCAAGAATGAATAGGAAAAGGTCAGGGCTCTTGAGAATGGAGAATCTCATAATACTGATCTATTTCACTGTATGAGGTCAGGTTAGAACCATAGGAAGAGACAGAATGGAACACTTCTGTGAACAACTTTTGGGGTTATCTGCCCAGCCTCTAGAACCCCATCCCATTTGTCAAAATAGCCCCTAGCAGTCATATCTATACCACCCGGTTCTTCCTTCCTCACTGCAGCTTAGTCAATGCAATCAGTCCAAAGAGGACACTTGACCCAGGCCAGGACAAGGAGTTTTTGTCTTCTAGGAATTAGAAGCTCAACCACAAGTGTTGAGCAAGTCTCCATGTGTGGCCTGCAAACAATAGGATTTTGACCTATGAAAAAGCAATGGAATAGAGTAGTCTGGTCTTCAGAGGAGAGAATAACTCAGTAGATACAAGAAAAAAAAAAAAAAGGGAAAGAAAGAAAGAAAAGCAGAGAATAAAAGTGAAGAAAGTGGCTTTTTCATTCCTGAAGCCCGACTGCATTTTGCTTTGACATTCCTGAGACAACTCTACACACAAAATGTAATGTTTTCCTTTTCTTGTTGTTGCCAGAGCAACTAAGTTCCTAGTACTCCCTTAAGGATGATATCAGGCGGCAGATTTAGTCTCTTTTTGGTCAACAAAACTGAAACAGGTGCCCAGGAGACTACAGAAAGGTCATAGGCTTCAATGCTTCTGGTCTTAACTAAATAGGTTGTTCATTAAACTTCCTTCAATACAAGTATTAACCTTAATAGGCCCATGTCTCCCAAATCTCGGTCAGACTTCTCCCCTAAACTCCTATAAATCCAACTGCATATGAGAATCATCATTGATGATTTACTGGGGAGCCAAGCAGGGTCTTGTAGGCATTTTACATGAAATAGATTTGCCAAATCTTTGCCACAACCCTACACAACTCTCATTTACATACACAGAGACTAAAGCCTAAAGACTTTAAGTGACTCACCCAAGGACTTACAGAAAGAAGAGAAACCAGAGACTGGTGAACTCCCACACAAAGCCAGAGTTCTTCGCTACTACGTTCATTATAACTCTTCATAATCAATAGATTAAAAAATAAGATTAAAA
The DNA here is from genome assembly GCF_002288905.1 of Enhydra lutris kenyoni. Lineage (NCBI taxonomy): Eukaryota > Metazoa > Chordata > Mammalia > Carnivora > Mustelidae > Enhydra > Enhydra lutris. The sequence continues at coordinate 18,092,362 of NW_019154098.1, read as the reverse complement.
ATAAGACTGGAGTTTGAATCCAGTTTTGATTCTTCACAGTCACATGATCCCAGGCAGTCACTTAAAACCCTCAGGCATAATTTATTTCTCAGCAAAGTCAGTGCAAGAACCCCAGCCCTACTTAAGAGTTGTGCCAACAATTACGCTGCTCTTCTCATTTAGCCTTTGTGGTTTCAACCTCTACAAGATAAAAACACCGGATCTACATTCTGTTGAGCCTCTTTGATGCTTAAATAAGATACACAGGAAACTCACGAATTCTAAAGAGCTATGTAAACTCGAGGGATTAGCATATTAAGCTAACCCTGAATTCACTGCATGATTCTCTTAGCCTGTTTCAACACAGACTATGCTCCATGATGTCTTCAAGTTTGTGATTTTTAGAGAAGGCAGAAAGTTTAAGAAAGTAAGGGAAAGTAGGAAGTTCTAAATACAGAATAAAATTTCTTGTATGTAAGTGTCCTGATCAGCCTCTCTCATTACTGATCTCTGACCTTAGCTGAAGCCCTCCTGAACCCTTTGTGCTGCCCTACTTAGGTTCTCAGGCAGCTTCATACTCAGTGTCATACGTACCTGCCTCACAGGTATTTGCTTACACTCCCGCAATCCTCTCTAGACTGTGCTCTGATTGAGAGAAGCTGTAGTGTAAAATGCCTGACAACTGCCTTTTGTGATCATAACGAAAAAACTTTTGACTCCTGAAACATCGACTTGAAAGACATCCATTTCCAATGAACGCACTGCCAGCTACAACTTGATAAAGAATCAGGCTGCCCGACAGGTGAAGTTCCCCTTTTTATAAAGCCATAGGTGACCTAGAGTAATTGACTTTTTCAGTGACCCTGCTACTCCCTTCCTCCTTTAATTCCTGCTCTTATATTTTCATTTCACCAATAAAGAGTAACTCCAAAGTTCCCCCACCCCACCCCACCCGCCCCTAGCACTGACCCCAAGGGGCCCACCACCTACCCACTGTATTACACACTTAGTAACTTAAATGATGTAGCTACAACACTGAGAAATATCTTACAGTTTAATAGGCTAGAAGTCTAATATCAGGTCTCACTGGGCACAATCAAGGTGTCATAAGGGTTCCCTTCTTCTCAGGATATGAATCCATTTCTTTACCTTCTCCAGTTTCTAGAGGCCACTCACATTTCTTAGGTCATAGTCCTCTTCTTCCATCTTCAAAACCAGCAATATTGCCCCTCTCTGAACTTCACTGGGTACTCACATCTTCCAACTGAGCCTCTTCTACCTCCAATTCTTCTCCCCCCAAGACCCCCCAAAAAACCCCCATCTCCCTACCCCCCCTTTTTAAGGGCTTGTGATTACATTGACTACACCTGGATAATCCAGGCTATTCTTGCTAAAGTCAGCTACTTACAAGTTTAATTCCATCTGCAACCGTAATTATCCTTTGCTGTGTAACCTAACATATTCCCAGGTTCCAGAGATAGGACCTGAGCATCTTTGACGGTCCTTACTCTACCACAGAGATATTTGAGGAAAAATGTAAAGTAAATAAGGAAGTAAACCTTGTGGAAATTTGGGAAGAAGAGCTTTCCAGACAAAGCAAAGTGAAAACCAAGCTACTTTTGTATGCGTGTTCTGGACTACTCAGGACTCAAGACTAAAAGCCTTGCATACAGTGTTAAGTGTTGAGTAACATTCCCTTCATTGAATGGATTTTTAAAAAATTGCAAGGCCTAATAAATTTGAAAATTAAAGCATTGTTTTGTCCAGAGAGTTTAAACTATTTTATTTCTACCACTGAGAAAGAACTGTAAACCTAATTATTAAAATTCACAGATACCAGAACAACACTGGCTACTCTGCCATTTTCCTATGAAGTCTCACAGAATTGCAGAATATTATGATTGGAAGAGACTTCAGTAGACATCTTATATCTTAAGCAGTTAGTATACGACACACACTAACACACAGTAGATGATCACTCATTATTTTCTGAATACCCCCAGATTAAATGTGAGAATTGTAACATCATCACCCCTCTATATGCTCCTCCCTATTCTCAACTTATATCATTGAAGCTGCCATATTTCTACATGTCCTTATGCCTCTACCAGTGGTTAATTATCCCACCATAAGCACCTAGCCCAAGCTGGGTCCATCAGAGCTTTTTCCTAGGATTCTAAACATGGTACCCCAAAGCAGTCTCTGCTAACTGGTAGAAGTTTTAAGGTATACAATTTGGGAGCTTTCCTGAGAGGATATAAAGGTGATATCCAGAGAGAAACAAATGAAAGAGTCAGTGGCATCATTGAGCATATGATTCTAATATTTTCTGAAGCTCTGATGAAGTCCCTGTGCTTCCAATGTTTTCTGGGACTCCATGAGCCAACTGATTCTGCTTAATTGTGCTTCTCTCACTGCCTAAGGACTTGCAACCTCAGACTCACAGTAGAGGAACATGGAAACAAGAGAAGGTGAAGTCTTTTATCGACAGGTGATATCCATGGTTAGTGAGAGAGCCAGGGATCAACAAAGGTTTTATTCCTCCACTGAACCCCCTTCGGATCTCTCCACTGAGTAATATGATCCACATAACGGACTCTGCCTTCACACCATTTCCTACACTTATTCATTCATCTACACTTCACTACCACCTCACTAGTCCAAACAACTAGCATTTCTCATCTGGACTACTGTTCCCTGTTGTACCAAGGGAAACAAAACAACATGCTCTTACATTTCATACAATGCTCCAGAATGCTTGCTTTTCTAACCCCAACCAGTCCTCTCTCCACCGCAGTCCAGGTGTTCCAGCCATGCAGGCTCTCTTTCAGTTGCTAAAACTTGAGCCTTTTCTCTCTTAAGAGACCTTGTGTTGTTATGTCCTCTTTCTGGAAAGTTCTTCCCTTGACTCTACATAACTAACTCCTTCTCACCTCTCACCTCCCTGCCTTCTGAGGGCTTCCTTCAGCACCTATTAAAGTAGGCTCTTGTCTTCCCTTTGTATTCTCCATAATTACTGTAAAATAGTTTGGAATTAGGGATTAAAATAGTGTTTTCTTTTTTAAACAAATTGCTCAGTAGACAATAAGCTCCATAAGGGCAGGGAATTTATCTGTGTTCCTCACAACTGCATACCCAGGACTCAGACAAAAACTTAGCGGTCAACCTGACTCCTCACTTTCTCTCACACACTACATCCAATCCATCAGTAAATCCTGTTGGCTCCACCTTACAAATGTGTTTCAAATATGGCTACTTCTCCTAATGTCAGCCACTACCATTGTAGTCCACACAACATAACCTCTCATTTGGACTAAAATGTTTCCTCCCGGAAGGTCTTCCTGCTTCCTCCCCATTGGTCTCCTGAAGTCTATCAGCCCAAAGCAGAGATCCTCCCAGGAATTCTCTTACAACATAAATCATACCATGGCACTCCCTCTTTAAAACCCTCTGTGTCTTTCTATCACTAAAAAATATATATATAAAACTTGGAAATAAGACAGGATGTTCTTTCAACATGATGCTGTTTAACAGGTTTACCTAAGAAATGTTTAATTACCAGTGAGAAGACATGTTAATTTGTCTTTGCTATTTAACTTTTGATTAGAGCTCAGATTCTATGAAGTTCCACTTGTACATTTCTGTCTGCTAAAAAAGATAATCCCAAGATTACAACTGCATTGTCCTATGGAATATGAACCAGGGTATACGTATTAGTAAATTTATTTCTCCATTTTCACTGAATACTTGACTATATAAATCTCCATTCTTCCAATTTTCTTTTAAACCATCTTACTATTTCTTTCATTAATTAATGAGTTGCATAAAATATTCATTTTATACATATTCATTTTATATTTGTTAAGTCATCTTTCCAAGTTTTTGAACACTTAACCTGACAGTTTTGGAGGTCTCACCAAGATGTCCAAGTGGACTCACCCACCAGAGCCAGTTAGACTATAATTGCCCAAAAAAGGGGGGGCACCTGGTGGGTATTTCAAGCCCACCAACAATTTTTCCTCCTGAAACTATTTCTGAGAAGTATGTTCTTATTCGAAGGCTACTGTAACAAAGCACCACAGACTGGTGGTGCTTATAAATAACAGAAGTTTGATTTCTCAGAGTCCTGGAAGCTGAGAAGTCAGAGATCAAGGCGCCAGCAAATTTAGTTTCTGTTGCTTACATGCTCTTTGGTTCACAAACAGCTACTTCTCACAGTGTCCTCATATGATGTAAAGGTGAAGGATCTTTCTTGGACCTCTTTTATAGGAGCACTAACCCCTTCTTGAGGCTTTGTCCTCACAACTGAGTCAACTCCAAAAGCCTCACCTCCTTGTTCCATCGCCTTGGAAGTTAGGATTTCAACATGTGAATTTTGAGAGGATACAAACAGTATATAGCACATTAGAAACTTATCTTTGTTGATTGTTTTTTATTTTTGTGACTCTGTGTTTTGCTTTTTTCTTTTTGTTTTTGCTTCTAGTTCTTAGCCAGATTTGGTTCTGGCTTGTTCAGATGGATTATTTTGTCTTGCATAATATTCAAGACTGAACCTCTAGACTACAAGCTTAAGCAATTGTGAGAATAATAATAATATTGTCTAACATCTGTTGAATGCTTATTATGTGCCAGGTACAATTCTAAGTATGAATTATTTAATCCTCATAACAAACTCCATGAATAGGTATTATTTTTTCTATTTGACAAATGAAAAAAATACACATATTTCCCTTTGTTTGTTTACAAAGCAATTATGACATGCATATTTTGCATTTCGCCTTGAGAAGGATGCTATAAAATCAGAAGTGAAACAATTCTTATTCCCATTTTACAGATGGGGAAGTAGATTCAGATGTTAGATGGTTTTCTGCCTCCAAACCGAGTATTTTTGCTTTCAGAGTCCATTCCCTCACTATAAAAGAGCAAAAATAGAATAAAGACATCACAACAAAACTAAAAAATATAAAATTTAGGTAGTATACTCAAAGAGACATTACCTTATAACAACAAAGAAAAGAAATAATGACATATGTTAAGTCCTTTCTATAAAACTGCTTCCTATATTTAAAACAAAAACACAACATACATATTAAACCAAAATATTAAAAAAGATCTCTTTATTTTACCTTGCACAGCACACAGATGTTTTCTAAACCATTATATATTAAAAATATCAGCAGTAGTTTTGGGTAACCTCTGAAGTGAACCAAGAGAAATCATTTAAAAAAAAAAATATTTTGACAGGCTAACACTATTCCTAAGAAATTATTGCTCTGACTTGAAAGAACACCAAAGGGGTTTCAATTAAACTAAATTTTCCTTTGCAGGATTTAAAAAGTAATGTTCACCAAACTCCTTGCCAACTCTCCAGGAAGAAGTAAGTAAAGGTCCAAGAATACGTTGAACATCAGATCCAAGTAATGTGTCAGTGTGGATGGAGTGAATATCATAACCCAAGAAAACAGAATCTGAGTTACATTACGAGAACCTACAGATCCACTAAGGAATTCTACCTACTGTACACTGTCATCATAACTGAGATTAAGAGATTCCTATAAAGGCAATGCAAGACTTATGATTTCAGAATCCTGGCGCTAAGACGTGCTATATTTATCAAGAGTGGAGTTGAAATTCACTAATATTGAAGTGATCTCAAATGGTTATAAACCTGCAAATCTGGGGCACCTGGGTGGCTCAGTGGGTTGAACCTCTGCCTTCAGCTCAGGTCATGGTCTCAGGGTCCTGGGATTGAGCCCCGCATCAGACTCTCTGCTCAGCAGGGAGCCTGCTTCCCCCTCTCTCTCTCTGCCTGCCCCTCTCCCTACTTGTGATCGATCTCTCTCTCTCACTGTCAAATAAATAAATAAAATCTTAAAAAAAAAAAAAAAAAAAAAAACCTGTGAATCTACCAAACTCTCTTACAGAAAATACCAGTGAATGGTGAATGGCCATATATTTGAATGGTGATTATCCTTTGATTTTGTCCTCTCTCAAATTATATCTTAAAATACTTGTGCTATGTTTTCCAGAATATTTTTTGCCTGTGTGTTAAAAATTCTTGGTGCGATATCTTCCTCAAATTATAACTCCATCACTTTGTTTACATTCAAAAACAAAAAAAAGCCTTAACACTCATGTACGCCACACATTTTTTTTTTTTTTTTTTACTCAATGCAAGATATTTAGAAGAACAATCTATTACTACTGCCAGTGAGCCTACTGGTATATGGGAAAGAAACAGGTATGTTTATATGCATACCCTCACACCCATACAACCATATGTGATGAAAGCCAATTCATTTCTTTTTTTATTTTATTTTTTCAATGTTCCACAATTCGTTGTTGATGCAGCAACCCAATGCTAGTTTTTCTCTGATTTTCTCACAAAGCAACCACCACCTTCCCTTCTAACAAAACACCTTTAGCTACACTGCTATTTTATTAATACTTATCAGACCTGTAGCCATTTTTATGGCTAAAAGTTCTAATTAATGCTAGAATTGATGCACTGGAGGCAATGGGGAGTGTATGAAAGAAACCAAGATTAATATCAGGATTATATTCTTGACTGGGGGAAGGGGGAAGAAAGGAGATCTCTTTATAAATTTTTTTGTCCGTGGCTTTACTTCCCAAACTTTAAGTGTGAGATTTATATACAAGCAAACCTGAGTTCATATTCTGTTCTTCCTCTTACCAGTACTAAGATCTTTTAGAAGTCTTTATTCTTCTAGCCTGAATTTCCCCATTTGTCAAGCTGAGATGATGACTTGCCATGCAGTGTTGAAATATCAAATAATGAGATCATGTATGTAGGGGGCTTGGTGAAGTGCCAGGCACATAATAAATATTTAATAAATGGTAGTCACAATTGTGATTATTCATTCTGATTACCATGTATTCATCAATCCATTCAACAAGGAACAGTTGAGATTATGCTATCATATTTTCTCAATCCAGAAAGCAACATTTTCTCACATTTTAGTATTTTCAAAGTCAAAGTGACAATTTCACTAAACATGTACAGTATATAACTATTTCTTCTCTTTTTTTTAACATTTTTTTTATTTGACAGAGAGAGCACAAGTAAGCTGAGAGGCAGGTAGAAAGAGAGGGGGAAGCAGGCTCCCCACTGAGCAGAGACCCTGATGTGGGGCTCGATCCCAGGACTTTGAGACCATGACCTGAGCCAAAGGCAGAGGCTTAACCCACTGAGCCACCCAGGCGCCCCATAACCTTTTTTTTCTGAAAGATGTCTTTTAATTTGTTGAAGTTATCCTACAGTGATAGTGTCCTAGTGCTAGCCAATGTGCTAGAAGGTAGATGGTGAAGAAAACAAGAAAGCCCTGGCTTCTAGGAATGTACAGACCCTAATGCCCAGCAGAGAGGCCATACTGCTTTAGTCTATGAAGAAGTGTTTTTACTGCCTACTTTGGTATCTTATTCAAATTGTGGCAAAGATTTAAGGCACCACAAGCCACTTTGAGAATCTGATGAAGGTTATGGGCTTTCTTTTCCAGACAAAATATACATATATATTAGTTTTATGTACAATCTTGGGAGTTTTGCAGACTCTTCAAAGATAATCCATAGTCTCTCCCTACCCCCCAGAAATCTATGAATCCTAGATAAGTATACCTGCGTACCCTTTTCTGAAAAATCTCCAGTTACTCTGCAGGTCACTTTTATGACTCTGTGAGTTTAAGCATCAGATGTCCTGAAGATGAAGAATAAAGTGCAGAGCTAAAAAATCACTGACTCATAGAGGCCCTGACAACAGTTTCCACTGGGCTAGTAGCCAAAAGAATCTAATTTAAGGAAAGAGAAAAGGAAGTTTATATCAACCTTAGGAAAAACAACCTACAACTCATTCCTTTTCTCATTCATTTAGTGCAAGTCAACAAGCCACAGAGTCAGTGCTTGATTTACTATCCTATTAGATGACCCATCTTTATAGCCCCATACTCCTACTCCAAATCTAGACTTGTGGTTTGGCTGTGTATCAATCCTGTACCTATAAATGTCAATGTAAGGGTGATAAAATCAAAGCAATCTATTTTCAGGAAACCAGTGTACAAATGCATCATTATAATATAACTTTTTCTACAATTTATAAAGCTCTGGTCAAAGTGCTTGTCAGAAAATAAAAAGTTCCTCTTAGCCCTTAGGTCCCACTCTAAACACAGGTAATGGTAGTGCTTAGTTACTGGATAATTTAATTACTGGAATAATCTGAAGTTCTGGAGCATGAAAGGTTAACAATACCAACACAAACCCAAATTTAGCTCAACATCTAACTAGACCAGCTCAACCCCATACACAATAACAGCCTGATAGAAAAAGATGTATATCCATTTCTGAGCATAAATGCTATTTACCTCAGCCTCTATACCGCACACATGATATACAGCAATGACTCAGAATAATGAGATACATTAAAAACAAAAAGAAACAAACAAAACAAAAACAACAACAAAAACAAAATGCCACTTTCAAGAGATAAAGCAATCAACATAACCAGACTCAGGTGACTCAGATTCAGGAACTTCAAAATAACTACCACTAATGTGTTAAAGAGTATAGCAGAAAGGGTAGACAACATGCATGAATATAAGGGGAATTTCAGCAGACAGAGGTGATATAAAATAAGAATCAATGTGAGATGCCAGGTTCAGCAGCTGAAGGTATACTGAGTCAGGTAATTTCTGAGCTGCTTTAACCCTGGCATTCTATGATTCTAAGACTACCACTCCTAGAAGGTCAGAGATGAAAAAGCAAAATAAGGAAAAAAATGGTTTATGTGGAGAAAACCTGGGACAGCTGATAGTCTTCCACTGGGATTGTTCCTTCACATCTGCAATTTAAAACATAAAAAGGAATAAGAAATTACTTCACACACCTCTGATTAGGAAGTAAATTCTATTAACATTTAAAAAAAAAATGCCTAGTGGGTTGCCGATATGAGCCATTAGGCTCTCTTCTTTAACAAAGGCAATTCATTAGGTTGCATTTAAGAACACCATGAGTCTGTACTGGCTCTATTTAGATGAAGGCTTGGAGCATCCAGGGGGGTTCCCTAGAGGTCTACATTACAAAGAGAGGAAACCCCAATTCAAAGACCAAAGTTGGGACACAGTTACAGAATCAGGGTCTTAGAGCAGGAAATGCTCATTTGTGACATGATGGCTGCAAGAACAATGAGATGAGAAAGCCAGAAATCGAACATGATTATCAAAATCCAATTATTAAACACAATCAAGAAGAACGAAAATTCTATAAAAAATCAGACACAGAAATTGAAGTTGTGTAGAATCAAAATTTGGGGAAAAGGAGGAGATTTAGTAGTTTTGAATATAAACAGTGGGAGAGTAAATTAACCCTAGGTGAAAACACTTTCTCAGTTTTTCATGGAGCCCAATCCCTGAAGGTAAGGCTGACAACAGAGATTCTAGAATCTAGATTCAAGAACAACTTTTCAGATAAAACACAATGTTGAATATTATCTACACATGCCAACAAAGGAGCTATAATAATTCTTATCCTGTTGCTAATAATTTACAATGTTTAAAAACAACTAAAGGACATGTCTAGAAAGTAAATGCATAGAAAATTCCTCAGTGGTTCTCAACTAGAGGTGAACTTACCCCACTGGAGGCTTTTGGGTATGTAGGAAGGGGCCTGGTTGTCATTAAATACCAGGAAAAATGTGATATTGGTGTGCAGAAGGTGAGTGCCAACGGCTTTAAGTGTCCTATAGTAGGAAGTATAGGTGAGGAAAGTCATTTTCCTTTTACCCTCTTAGGTTCAAAGGGAGGCCCACAAATGGAGCTGAAAAAAAGGGCAGGTTAACAAGAAAAAAAAAGTTTTAAGTATGTACATACTGTGTGTGTGTGAGAGAGAGAGAGACAACAGATCCAAAATGAAGTCACTTGTGCTAAGCCCCTGTCAACAAACTAAGACTTAATACCTAACCTAATTGCAATTTCAGCCTCTCCCCAGAATGTAAACTTAACCCATCATTCTGGAATTACCTGGACAGCACCATGAGGTAATCCCCCAAGGAAAGGTGACCTTGCCTGAAACAACCAACACTTTGCTAAAATAACCTCCCTGTCCTGCCTCCTTCTGCCCATAAGTCTTCCATTTTGCTCAACTTTTAAAGCCTTGTTTGCTAGATGTTTGCTAGATGTGATGCTGCCTGACTCATGAATTGTTGAATAAAACCAGTGAGAGCTTTAAATTTCTCAGCTGAATTTCATTTTCTCACAGTACACACAGGAGTTTATAAAAGAAGATGTGGCTCAAGGAGACTTTTTACCATCTTAGGCTAAGTAAAGGAAAAGGGTCTGGGACTTCCAGGATGGGGAAGCAAGCTATGGGAAGTTGAAATGTGTGGTAAATAAGGACTGTCTTGCTATGCTGGTCAAGTCCCCCAGGTGATAAGAGTTGCCTCCAAGGAGCAGATCTCCTCCTAATATGGAGACATTTTTACAAATGGAAATTTCCTATTTGAATGTAGATTTCCTTTTAGTAGGGGGATATTTATACTCTATTTTTAGCCAGTTAGGGGGAGGTAAATTAGAGCTTTTCCTGAACCTGCTGGTTCTCAGTGGCCTTTTGCTCGAAATGATCTCTGTGTCTACAAGGCACAATTTAGGGTAACATATCTTGGGACCCTTCAGCGGACCATGAAATGAAAAGTAGTCCATCCCAAAATGCCAATATTATCTCTAAAATAATCAATCAGATTGATTTGGGACCCAAGGTATAATAGAGGAAAAGCAAATAAGACTACTATCTGAGGTGGCTCAGTGGGTTAAAGCCTCTGCCTTTGGCTCAGGTCATGATCCCAGGGTCCTGGGATTGAGCCCCACATTGGGCTCTCTGCTCAGCAGGAGCCTGCTTCCTCCTCTCTCTCTGCCTTCCTCTCTGCCTACTTGTGATCTCTGCCAAGTAAATAAATAAAATCTTTTTTAAAAAAGACTATTATCTTTAATAATAGTCTGTTAATTAATAGTCTTTATTAATTAATAGTTTTTATTAATATTTAATAATAATAATAAAGACTATATCTTAGTGGCTTATGAACAAATTAGAAAATGTAAATATTACGTTGAGACGTGGCTAAACATTAATATTAATACAAATAATTACTTAACTTCTCTGTGTCTGTTCCCTTATCTGTGAAATGGGAATAATACTAACTACCTCATAGGGCTGTTAAGTTTTGATGGAGTTAATACATTGAAAGCATTTTGAAAAGTACTTGGCACACAGCAATCCCTAAGCAATACATTGTTTTTATTATATTATTTCTAAGAAAAAAAGTTAAACTATGAATATTTCCATTAAAAAAAAAAATTGTTTGAGTAGCCTTGATTCCATAATGAAAGGTTTTCCGAATCACTATACATGCTTTTCTCCTCACTAGCTCCCTACACCTACCCATCTAAGGAAATGTACAGTAAAGTCCTTTCCACCAAACCCCAATGCTTCTCTAAGCAAAGACTGCACAGCCTAAGGGGACTCAGAAAGGGCAAGCTATGTCTACCAAAACTTATTCCCAGAAATCATCAGACCGGCTCTGGCCCCAGCTATACTCCAGGGTCACAACCAACAGGTAATTAGCAGCAGCCTTTCCCAGCCTGCTAATTACAAGTCCCTTTCTTCTTTCTGGGCTTCTCAAAGAGCTTTGTGAGTTGACTCTGATGCCACAACGTACAGTCCTCAATCTTGTCAAAGTTTCTTTATTGGGTTGGTAGGGGACACTCTCAGGAAAGGTTTAAAGAGGTCTCAGCCTCGCCTACCAGCACCACAATGGCCTGGGTATTTCCTGGGCTCTGTTCTGATCCTTTAACATTTCCTGGGACACTGCTTATGTCACTGGCATCCTATAGTGCCCACTGCCCTTTCTCATGGAGATGCATTCATTTGCGTCTTACATGACTCTTCAGTTTCATTTTACCACAAATGAAGAGATTTGGAAGACTTAAAATCTAGAGAAAGTTTGGGAAGTCAAATAATTTAAGCACTGATTATGTCTCTCTCTCTTTTTTTTAAAAGATTTTATTTATTTATTTGACAGAGAGAAAGAGCACACAAGCAGGCGGGGGCAGCAGAGGGAGGGAGAAGCAGGCTTTCTGCTGAGCAGGGAGCTTGATGTGGTACACAATCCTAGAGCTCTGGGATCATGACCTGAGCCAAACACAGATGCCCAACCCACTGACCTACACCTATGCTGATTATGTCTTGATCCACAGACCTGTTTAGGCAAAAGCATGACGTATAAAGATAAACCTACTTTATAATCCAAGGGGCCTAACCACAAGCCTAAACGGCAGTCTTAACACTTTAAAGAGAACTGAATCCGAGGTCATGAATATTTTCTGAACTCTGCTATAAGTTCTACTTCAATCTAAGAATGAAAAAAAAAAATCCCTGTCAATAGAAAAAAAATATTTTCTTCTAATAATATGTATCACTGAGATAAAGCAATTAAAAGCCTAGATATGGATTTGAATCTTGACTCTATAACTTATAAGATAGGAAACTTGCAAGTTTTTTTATGTCTCTGAGGCTCAAATTCCTCATTAACTTAATGATAATAATATTACCCACTTCATGGGCTTGCTGTGAGGATTAAATGTGATAACGTACTTAAAGCATTTAGTAAGTTCCTGGTTCATAGAAAATTTTCAATAAATGGCTGTTATTACCATACTTATCATTTTCATTAGCAACATGACCATTAATTGTGCCTCAACCAAATAATTAGGAGCTTGCTATTCATTAGATTAACAAATATTTATTGATCACCTGTTATGCGCTAGATACTATCCTAGATATTATCTGCTAGATAATGCAGGCAAAGAAAGTTTCTTCTCAAATGAAGTTTATATTCTGGCATGTTTTATATGTGTTCTAATTTTAAAATATATATCCAGTCTTTGTCCCTAGTTCCTGGCATGGAGTCTCTAAAACCCTTGGAATTTCCGAGTGATAGGAGTGTCCTTTGTTACTAATAATGATTCCTTTTTGACCATAACTGAATTTATACTAAGGAGGTAACTCAAGGAGAGTGGTCCAGATAGCTTCAGGATGGGGGTGGGTCACCAGAAAAACAAACCACAGCATTAGAATGTTCGAACTTTCAACCCCACCTAAGGGGTAGAGGTGGAGGTGGGGTGCTGGAGACTGAATTCAATCACCAAGGGCCAATGATTTAATCAATAATGCTTATATAATTAACCTTCAATAAAAATGCTGAAATGATACAGCTAGGGAGCTTCTGGGTCGGCAAACACATCAAGATATGTCCTATGTATCTCTTCCATTTGGCTGTTCCTGAGTCATATCCTTTATGATAAGCCAGTAATTATTAAGCAAAGCACTTTCCTGAATACTGTGAGTCATTCTAGTGAATTACCGAACCCGAGGGGTACCTCATGGAAACCCTTGAACATGTCATTGGCCAGGCAGAAGTGTGGGTAGCCTGGGCACCCCATTTTCAGCTTTCATCTGAAACAGGAGCAGTCTCATGGGACTGAGCCCTTAACTTGGGTCTGCACTTACTCCAGGTCGCTAGTGTAAGAAATGAATTAAATTGTTAGATACCCAGTTGATATCAGAAAATTGGAGAGTTGGTTGGTGTTTCATAAAAACCACAGTGTGTATATGTCATAGGGAATGGTGACAGGATACAATAAACAAGGAGATGGACAGACAGATGAGAGACGTGGGACTCAATCAGATAATGGTAAGGTGCTCTGAAGAAAACGATAGAGTGGTGTAGGGGAGGAAAATAATTTTCCCTCTATTCTTCTTAGTTCCTAATTGACAGCCTTATAATTAAAGACATATTGACAAAAGAAAAACAAAATATACATGAGAGATACCCAGGGAAAATGAGTAACTCCTGAGGTGGCTTAGAATTCAGATTTAAATACCATCTTCATCAGGAAAGGGGAGGGGGATGTAAGTCTTTTAGGTGACAGGAAACAATTTTTAGGAAAGATGAATGGGCCCTTAAAATAGATGGGAGGTATGATAGTTTCTGACAAAGTTTGTCTGGGTGTGGGGTCAACTTCTTATCTCCTCTCCTCTGATAAGGTAGAGGTGGAGGTGGGGTTCCCTTGTTGATGAAATGCCCTGAGAAGGGATTTGTAACAACTGAGTTCCTTTGGAGGATCTGTCATTTGGCAGGTAAGGAGAGTTCAGGAAAAGCTATGTCTGCAGTGGCTGATTTTCAAGCACCCATAGCTCAACATAATCAATATATCAAAGTGGCATGTTTCAAGGTCGCATGTTCTGCTGTCACTCAGTGGTATGAAGAATAACAGGTGGTGGCCACATTTCATAGGGTAGTTGGGGACAGTCTCTCAGAAGGGAAACACTGCTAGACACAATACACACTAAGCAGTATTTTCTTCATTTTGTAAAAAGAGATACTGTGGCAGAGTGAGATTACATCATTTACCATGGCCACCCAGCTAAAAAATGGCGGAGCTAGAGTTCTTACCGACATTCCTTCCCCATATCAATCTGGTTCTTGCTGCCCAGTAACACATTCCACAGGGACAGAAATGGTCTATATCTGTGCTGCCCAATAGTCCATATGTGATTAACTGAGCACTTGAAGTGCGGCTAGGGGAAGGAACTGAATTTTTTATTCCATTTAATTTTAATCATTTAAATGTAAATAGCCATAGGTGCCTAAGGATTTCTATCTTGGACAGTGAAGGTCTAGGATTTCTCCACTGGGTGATGGCTTGCATCACTTAGCTCTATTTTGCTGATATTCCACCACTTTTTGACTCTACCTTCCATCTGAGAAAGATGTTGTTGGCTGGTAGCAAACACACCTGCTAAAGATTAGCTACATTAAACCCCCCACAGGCCTGTGTCATTCTAATTAGTCACTGTGTCTCAAAAAACAGGATATTAATTCTCTGTCTTTATTTCATTTTACATTTTATATGCATATTTTTTAGTGTTGAAAAAAAAAATCAATGTTTCAGGCACACCCATATTCCAGAAGCCTATTAAACCAAAGGTACAAAGGAGAAAAGCTGATTGAGACCACATGGCATTTTCATAGAGTAAATCTTAAGAGAAAAAGGCAATGTGAAGGAAGTCTCTGCCTTATCAAATGGTGCCCACTATAGCAACTCAGGTTGTCAAGTAAACCTTACAGACAGCAACCACGGATAGGGTGACTTACTCTTTCAGCACCAAAACCTAAAGCAAAAAGACCAGCACTGCAGTTTAAAAAAAAAAAAAAAAAAATCATAGTCTAAAACCAAGCTCTGGATCCTTTGCCATTCTGATTGCCTGGCATGAGTCAAGCTATGGGGACACTGCAGAGCTAGCTCA
The DNA here is from genome assembly GCF_002288905.1 of Enhydra lutris kenyoni. NCBI lineage: Eukaryota > Metazoa > Chordata > Mammalia > Carnivora > Mustelidae > Enhydra > Enhydra lutris. Next base: position 18,077,014 of record NW_019154098.1, on the reverse strand, counting down.
GGAAGTGGTTAAAAATACATGCTGTGGGGACACCTGGGTGGCTCAGTTGGTTAAGCCGCTGCCTTCGGTTCAGGTCATGATCCCAGCATCCTGGGATCGAGTCCCACATCAGGCTCCTTGTTCTGTGGGGAGCCAGCTTCTCCCTCTGCCTGCCACTCTGTCTGCCTGTGCTCGCTCTCTCTCTCTCTCTCTGACAAATAAATAAATAAAATCTAAAAAAAAAAAAGAAAAAAAAAAATACATGCTGTGGGGTCACATAGACCTGAGTTTCAGATCCAGCACACTGCTCTTCCCCAGCCACCATCTTCTATTTAAATCGTATACTTCCGGGAGATTGCCAGATTTTGTCATTTTAGTACTAATCCTTCAATGTCAGTTTGCTAATCACCTACCCTTCATGATTCCAAAAAAGCAAAGGCAAGTCCTTACCCTTGAAAATCTTTCAATCTAGTTGATGGTATGTGGCCAAAACACAGCAAACAAGCTGAGATTAAATGCTTATAGACAGCATGGATTTGCCAGTAAGAACAGGCATTTAAAGAAAGGATCAGTAAAAGGGATAATTTAAGACAATAAACATCATGTAAGTAATTTTGTTTCTTTTTTATACCTTAACTGCAGAATGCTCAGAATCCAATCTGAAGTTCAATTACTTCCATTATAATATCCCATGAAGTATGTATGCTTGTGGTATTGTCATGCCCTTGGCACTGAGGTTTGAGGGGTGATTAATTTTCAATTTCTATTTTACATTTTTGCTATTATTTGTTCTCCAAATAACTGACAACTCTCCTTCATTTCCTTCATTTGTCATTCATGACAAATTTCCTTCCTTCATATTACAGTTGTCACTGTAACAAAATTATCTGAGATAAAAATAAATAATAAAATAGACAGAAACCGTCAGGTATTACCCATCTTTCAATTTATATATTTAAAAAGTATACTAATGAAATGTTTGAAGCAACTTATGAGCACACACACTCCAAATTTTTCCAATTAGGCAAAAACACAGAATAGGAATTAAGTAAAGGAAGCAATGATAACAGAGATTTCCAAGTGCTCGAGATTAATTGAATACTAAAATGGACCACAATATTTTTTCTAAATTTGATAGCAGCTCATATTTGAAAAAAGGAAAAAAAGAAAAGGAAATGCATTATTTTTCTTTGTCAGAAAAAGACCATATATGCCACCAATCAACCATTGAGATGCCAATCGATCTCAATGAGAAATCTTTTCATGCATATTGAGTGTCCGGAGACAGGCTGAAGAAGAAAAACACAACTCAGTATACCAGGAATTCACAATGAAGCAGAAAACTGGGCTATGTATGTAAGCAATGATAAAGTTTTTGGTGCAGCAGGTACTAGGTGAAAGACAACACACAATTGCTGAGAAATTTCCATGACCCCAGAATCCTACTTTACTTGTTTAGTGTAATGTAACCCTAGCAACCAAATGAGGGGATTATTTCTCTTCTCCATTTTCTAGAGTGGCTATGGACGTTGACACCCAAGAAACTGCCATGTGATGGGTTGGAGGGGATGAATAGACGTTCTCTGGTTGGGATATGAGAAAGATATTCCTGAAAGGGAAATAGCCTGTGCAATGAATCAGACACAGAAGTTCATAAACCACAGCGTTTGCAGAAGGGATGTGGTACCCTGCAACTTAAAAGTAGAGAGTAATGAAGGAAAGTGGTAGAAAAGGAGATTGAAAACAAAGAACATCATGATATGTTCTATTTCCCTATGCATGTATTGACCTCTTATTTCAGCGACAACATAATAGTTATTGCACACATTAAAAATCAACATTCTTGGGGTGCCTGGGTGGCACAGCTGGTTAAGCATCCAACTCTTGGTTTTGGTTCAGGTTGTGATCTCAAGGTCGTGAAAGCGAGCTGCAGTTGGGCTCCTTGCTCAGTGTAGAGTCTGCTAAAGACACTCTCTCCCTCTGTCCCTCCCCCCACCCCACTCACACACATTCACTTTCGCTCTCTAAAATAAATAAATAAATATTTTTAAAAAATCAATATTTGAAATCCAGAAGCCATAGGAAAAAAACTAAAATGTACTTACAATTCATTGTACTAAAGTATCTGCCATATATGCATACACATAAAAGACATTAATGTCCATTATAAAGTGTTTCTCATGCATATTTATAGACAAACTATATGAAGAGGTAATTCACAGTTGATGTACCAATTGCCAGGTAATATATTAAAGGATGATCAACCTTATTGGTAATCATACAAATTTAAATTAAAACAACTAGAAACTATTTTTACCTAATAGATGAACCAAAAAATAAAAGATTGCTAATATATTGTAGGGAAGATGAAAATTTACCTCCACCCATCTTAAGTTTTCAAGCTGGAGCTCTTTAGAAAAAAAGACAAATTAACAAGAGAAAACCAGTTTACAAACGCATGCAGTACACATCTCATGGGAAAAACTTAAAGGAACTCCACCGGGCAGCCCAGGATTCCAGCTCCGTAGAATCTTCAACTAAAGACAATAATACAGAGAGAAATGACAGGTCCAAGTTTTAGGCTGCTACAGGTGGCAAACTGCAAGAAGGTAAATATGTGGAGGAAACTAATGGAGTAGGATTTGTTTGCAGATTCCCCCAGTGCCATCTCTAGACTGATGAGGAGCTTTGCTCCTTCTTTTTTTTTTTTTTTTTTTTATGCTTCACAAATCTGCATGTCATCCCTGTGCCAGGGCCATGCTGATCTCTGCATCTTTCCTATTTCGGTTTATATGCTGCCGAAGCAAGCGCTGCTCTTTCTCAATTGCCTTCAACTCAAACTAATTTTTACGTCAAAGAGGCACATTTTGGGGTGACATATTCTGGTTTTCTTCAATATTATTTCACAAATATTGTGATGAAATTGTTGCTTTCTTTCATTGCTGGTGAAAATATAAACTGGTTCAATATTCTGGAAGAGGGTTGGAGGTTATTCATCAGAATTTACAGGGTGCATCCTATTAGTTGAGTAATTCAACTTTGGAAAATCTGTAAAATCTATCCTACCAAAATACTTGCACTTGGACACATAAATGTATCCATAAGGATGTCCACTGTAGCACTGTTTACAATAGCAACAAGATGAATACAATGGAAATGCCTTATAAGTCATGTTACTGTCTAGTTACAGCTACGCTATGGAACACAATGCAGCCTTGAAAAGAAAGCGACTCTTAAAATGAACATTAAAATGAGCATTTGGTTTTTATGTATCATCCAATGTACATTTATATATATTTCCATAATAAGTACTAAATGAAAAAAACGAATGAATAGTATTTATAGTATGATCTCATTCATGGCTTTTGAAAAACTAAATATGTGTATATGAACACATATAGGCACAGAAACTAAGGAAAAGAAGTGTGGAAAGATGGGGAATGAAAGGTGGAGGCACTATCTCTCTGGGTGGAATTAAAGTGGGGGAGCACTGTGAAACGGAGGGTGGGGCAGAGAGGGGCAAGGAAGAGAGTAGAAAGAAGACTTTATTTTTATTCTATATGCTTTGATAATATTTTAATTTTCTTATAATGAAAATGCATCCATGGACCTTACATTATTTTTCAAAGTAAAAATAAAACTAGTTCCATCATAGCATGAACATGTCCTCATTGTGGTCATTCTTGATTACCAAGGCTGCTACATCGCCTAGATTAGCCAGGCCTCACTCTGATTTAGCCACCTCATAGAAGCTCAGCTAAGCCCTTCCAGATCCCTTAAGAATCATAGATTCTCAGAATTGTATTTTAAAAGTCATCTACTCAATCTCTTATTCAAGCACTTGAGACCTGCCTTAAACATGTCTGCAAATTGACCTCCCAGCCTTTGCTAAATTCCTCTCCTAGTGACAAGAACATTACTTCCCATGGCCTCCTATTCTATCTTCCAGCATCTCTACCAGAAAGACCTCCCTTGTATTAAGCCAAAGTAAGTTTCCTTCCCTAATCCTATGTACTCCTGTGAACACAGCTTACACATCTTTCTTCACCCAGAAGGAGAAAGGAGGTCACCACCACTATCCTCCACAGGTGAATTAGAAGAGCTTTTTCTCTACTTAATGTTCATCATACCACTAACCATTCTGTATTATAATTAGACAATTATAATATACAACCAGACCGAAAGACCTAAACATAGCACCAAATCCCTATTACCTATATCAGGGTCAGGCTCATGGGAAGTTTTCAGGAAACAGTTGACAGATATGA
>NW_019154098.1:18038162-18072757 GCF_002288905.1 Enhydra lutris kenyoni | reverse complement strand
GGATGGATGGATGGATGGATGGATGGATGGATGGATGGATGGATGGATGGACAGATAGATATCTGGACTTTATAAGTTATCATTTATTGAGTACTAATTTTATGCTTGGAGCTCACTCCACTTGTTAAATGAACTACGAAGTAGGTATCACTATAATTATCTCCATTTTACCACTCAGGAAACAGGCTCAAGGAGTTTTGCTCATTCAAAATAAGGCCCCATATTTAGCAAAGTTGGGGTCCAAAATTTGGACTACAAAGTTTACACATTTAACTACTTCATCAGAGTGCCATGAATTAATGAATGAGTGAGAGAATGACTCAATCTACCAAACAATTTCTTATAGAATCTCACTGTTTCAAAAATTCTCCATGTGTTTTGGAATTCTGTTAACAGCTTTCAAAAGAAAACACAGCTTCGATTTGGCTAAGACCAATTTGCATTCAGTCAGTTCAAAAAATAAAAATTTTTTTTTAATAAAAAGAAATCATCAACCAGCCACTACTCCCGACTTTTACAGGTATGAAGTAGACAGGATTTATCTCTAGCCCCCTCTTTGAACTGAGAACAAACCTGAAACCTCATCTGTGGGGATCTGACAGGTACAACAGCGGAGTGTTAAAACTTATATGAATTTCATTTAAACTTTGTTTGAGCTCCTCCCTTACTTGGGAAAGCTTTACATCAAATTTTGTAACAAAAGAAAACATATAATTTAAATTAAAGAATTGGAGGAAGTTTGGGTACTTTCCAGGCTGGGTTAGCAAACCCCCAAAGCTCCTAATTAGGTTTTCCCTCTGTTTCTTCTTAGTCTGATCATCAAAACCATGGATGAGAATAAAGCAAATCAGATAGATTACCTACTCCTCCTTCAAGATACAAATCCATTATAGACACAACATATCTTAAAGGATATTTTGCAAATACTTCCCAAATCTGCTGGGTTGGCCATATGATCTTATTCTGGTGTCTGTCCCATACTGTCTGTCCCATAGTAATTCTAAGGACAAAAATACAAGATAATTTTAGTATTGAACAGATCCTACCTTGAGAAGTGGCTTTTTAGTTTCTCATAGTGGCTTTTCAAAGTCCATTTCTTGTGTTCCTGAAATATAAAAAGAGGAGAAATGATTCACCAATCTCAGGTCTGTGTTCTATCTAATAGAAACACCAGAAGATACATTTGGGGCATGTAATGAAAGTTGTAGTTTCTAAAGTCACCTCAAAGACCTATAATTACTCTCTTAAAAATTCATCACTGGTTTTGTCTGTTTGTTTGGCTCTGTTTATATGGCATAGGCACAGCTGACTTTCTCTAGAATGTCCAGAGTCTGATTTGCCTAGTGAAAAATGCACAGATGAGCTCTTGGTACTTCTGGCTCTAGGCAACATAACAGAGCTCAGATGATTTCTTTGCCTCATTTTCCTTATCTATGAAATCAAGCTTCAGTGATGCTTAGATCGGGATTAAGAAATGACTACCCTAAAACCCTCCTTCACTGTGGGTTTCCAGGGCTTGTATCATCTTCCCTATGGTTCCCCTACTCCTCCAACACTTGTTCGTTATCAGTCAGGTTGATAACAAGGCTGAAACAGTTATACTGAAAATGAGAAAATTACCATGCTGGCATCCAAGCTCAGGGAAGAATTAAATCGGTTGATTATAGATATACTTGCCGCTCTGTGACATATGTAATAGATTAAAGCAATCTACCATGTATTTATCAATACCTTTTATTGGCTTATGTTACACAGAAATCTGTAAAAATTATTTTTATAAACTTTATTATCATTTAAATACTCTTTGATAGCTATCTCTTCATTTGAACCTATCTTAAAATATTTTAAAAGCAAATAAGGCAGTCAAATAGTAATGAATTGGGGCACCTGGGTGGGTCAGTTAAGCAGCCGAGTCTTGATTTCCATGATCTCAGGTCCTGGGTATCGAGCCCTGCACTGGGCTCCCTACTCAGTGGGAGTCAGCTTGAGGATTCTCTCTCCCTCTTCCTCTGTCCCTCCCCACCACTCTCTCTCAAAAACAAATAAATAAATCTTTTTTTTTTTTTAAATAGTAATGTATCAAAGTCAAGCACCTCTACATAACTCAGTGGGGATGTAACCACCAGGCAAAGAAAAAAGAAACATACTTTGCTAGTCACAAATTAGTTCTGCCTGTAAAGATTCAGCTTCTTCATGGAAAAAACAATGATGATGACATAACAAATGACATGACCTAGCATATAATAATTTACAACATGACATTTTATCATCTAATCAATTGAGACTCTCAGCAGTATTGTGTAGGTTTACAGAATAAATATATACGTTACAGATAAAGAAACAGTCTAAGCATGCATCAGAGTGGTTAAGAGTCTTGCACAAGCTCACTCAGTTAACAGGTGGTTCACAAAATGCACTCTTACTATTACAAGTCCAGGACTTCTTCCCCAACGTCAGTATTCTACCCACCGACCCCCCTACTCCCTGCCCCATCTAGAGAGAATTGGATCATGGTGCTATTCACCAAGAAAAGGCTCTGAAATCATTCTCACCTTCCAGGACTAATTTTAGAAACATTCTAAAAAAGATCAAGTTTAGCCAACCTGTCTACTCTGTGTTGTTTCCTCTTTACCCAGCTCCCAATTTTGAGATAGAGAAATTGAGACCTGGAAATAATAATTTTCTGGAGATCCCACAGCTTGCATATGTATGAATTGGGTATCAAATCCATGCCTATCTTACTTCAAACCATACTGAATAAAATGTAGCAGAGAGCTGGATTTCAAAGCAAGCCAACTGAAAACGCCAACTCCTCCAACTCCTCCAACTCCTCCAACTCCAACATCCACTCTGTGACTTTGAAACACCTAGAAGCCTCAGTATCACTTGCTGTAGGTATTAATTGAGATGATGTATACAACAGAGTACCTATGGGGGAAAAACAGCTAGTGTTATAATTGTAATAGAACAATTGCTTTAAAGGAATGTATCATGGACTATACGATTTCAGACACCAGATTTGAGATGAAGCTGAGGGATCCTCTCAAAATACCAGTATGCACATCACATAAAAACATATCTTTTCTATAAGGAGCAATGAGGAACAGAACCATAAATAGGTCTCCAGACTCAATAAGCGAACACTACAAGCCACCATGAGTCTCCTGTCCTGTAGCCCAGATTCCCTCCTGCTTGAGAGCCCAGTGACTCCCTCTATCCTAAAATCATCGCTCTGGAAAATTTTGTATGACTACTAGATTTGGAAGGAGGGCAGGGGAGCAGTAAGCATGATAGTCCTTTATGCTTGACCAGACCCGTCCCTATAGTCAGGCTTAATGCTTGAAGATGAAAGCTTCCTTGGGAAGAAGTCACCAGAATGGCTATTGGTGCAAACAGTCAAAAGATAGTCTCATAATATGAGATACAAAATGACAGAAGCCTGCTCTCAGGACACAAGAGGACTCAGAGGGAAGGGTGAGCTTCCTTCCAGGCTTCAGAGTCCTAAGCATATCCCCCAAAGTAAGAATTAACAACAGGGAAGAAGTTCCTTGTGATCACTTGTTCTACCCTCATCCTTAATAGTTAAAAGCAATGGGTGCCGATTTATAACCCCAGGAAAGCCCATGCCATGGTCATCCTCCAGCCTCTGATGGAAATGGACAAGCCCTCACAGATTTGTGAGTGAATCCCAAGATCTCTTAACTTAGATAAATAACTTAAGCTCTCTAAACCTCAAGCTTCATCTTTTTATAGTAAATTATCGATTTATAGTAAAAATTTATAGTAAAAATGTACTACTACTATCACTATCCACTATTCCTATCTATATCATTTTTATTTTTTTTTTTAAAGATTTTATTTATTTATTTGACAGACAGAGAACACAAGTAGGCAGAGAGGCAGGCAGAGAGAGAGGAAGAAGCAGGCTCCCCGCTGAGCAGAGAGCCCCATGTGGGGCTCGATCCCAGGACTCTGGGATCATGACCTGAGCCGAAGGCAGAGGCTTTAACCCACTGAGCCACCCAGGCGCCCCTATATCATTTTTATTATCCATACTAATACCATACTTGCTCAAAATTGATGTATCTACTGTAATTATTAAACTAATTCCTATATTTCCATTGGCACCTCAAAATACACTCTCAAGACTTTCACTTTGCCCCCCCACCAAAAAAAAACCTCTATAAAATGTATCAACATGTTCCCTTGCCCTCAGTTTCCAGTTTTTTTCAATCAAAGGTAAGACTTGGGGGGATCATATCAGAGACAGAAGAGAATGAGTTTGGGCTAGTCTCCTGACAGTCCCTTTGCCAGGCTGCTGTGAGTTAGCTATATTTCTTTCCCAAAAGCCACAATTTCTATCAAGCAGCTCTTTCCTTACATCTCTTTCCAGGTTACAGTAATCATTCTCCCCGACTTACCTCTTCAGTCCTAGGGATGGTAATGGCGCCACACCCTTGGTAGCCCTAAGATCCTCTAGTATGCCTTGTTGGTTCTTTATACCCTGCTTACATCTTTATAAACAGTCTCTGTATTAAACGGTCCTCAGTTGTCCAATTGGAATGAGCCATCATTTTCCTATTTTCCTACCAGAGCCTTGACAAATACAAACATTAACAGGTTAATTCATGTAAAATAGCAGTTCAGCTTGCCAGGTCCAAGATACAGATAATTCCCCTCTCTTCTAAGTCCCCATCCAACAGCTCCTTTCAGTCATGGAGATCAGCCTTCTGTCCCCTAATCATGGTCCAGTCTCTAAACTTTTGTTCAGTTAACTTCCACCTAAAATGCCACTTAACTTTTTTGCAGTTCAATCATCTGTTGGATTTCCTTTTCTTTCTTCTGTAAATCATCTTTCTACTTTCTTCCGTCTCTGATTGCCTATGCTAGCCATTCTCCCCTTCTCCCCCATTAATAGGACCCTAGTTTGGTGCTGGTATTGAGGCACTGGTAAACTCAGGGAAGATGGTTCCAGGCCCATAGATGGATCATGACTGGCCTAGTACAGTGGTTGTAATCCCTTTCCTCTCTTTCAGTGACTGTTTAAGGTGGTAGCCATGTGACAAGATCTAGACTATGACAATTAAGAGGAAATCTGCAAAAGGATAAGGGAAGAAGTGATTTAGAAGAGATGTTCCTTCTTAAGAGAAAGAAACAGAGAAAATGTTCTTTTCCTTTCTTCCTTCCTTCCTACCTTCCTCCCCTCCTTCCTCCCTTCCTGACTTCGATGTTCTTATTTGAAGATGTGGTGTTTGGCATTTAGTCAGTCATCTTTTTACCAGGAGAAGAACTCAAGTGAATTGGAAAAAAGCTGACCTGGAGCCTTGACATCAGTGAGCTTCTGAATCAGCAACCTCAAACCCACTTTTCTAAATTTCTCATTACATGAGAAAATAAACCTATCTACATCAACGACTTTTGACTGTTCTGTTACTTGTAGCCCAAAGTATATTAAATGATATACTACCCCAAACTAGTTGCAATCCTACTATGCAGGCATATTCCTATTATCTATTTCCCCTATTCAAAGCAGCTGGCAGCTCTATAAATCATCAAATGTGTCCTAAATTCCTAAGAAAAGGAATGGGAGTGCTGGGCCCATGGAGGGTCTCCTTTATATTAGAACCAATAGTCCCACACAGGTAAGACTCTGTCTTCCTAATCCAAAGGTTAGTGTCTTCAAATCCTTTATCTTTCCTTTTGAGAAAATACAGATGAGACCATTCTGTTCTACAAATATTAACGTCAGAGAAAACAGGGGCCGGCAGTGGCTTCATACTATTTTATCCACACACAGCTTTTAGAAGTCTTTAAATAACTAGAAGTACTCATGATAATGGGTAGAATTAGATTTTGGCCCAAAATAAATAAATAACAGTGGACTAAACAAAACAGAAATGTATCTCATTTTCATGTGAATGAAGGCAAGCGTGGAGCCTGCGTAATTTGCAGGCCCCCCTGATCTCCTTCTGATTGTTCTGCTACCTGCAACGTGTACTTTTATCGCGTGCTCTAAAATTTCTGTTCAAGTTCCAGCCATCACTTCTGAATTCACAGTAGGAAAATGGAGATGAGGAGACACACCTCCCTCCTTTAAGGATACTTCACAGAGTTGCAAATCCACTGCAAGCTTCGGTATGGGCTGGATATTTTCTGTTTGTTCCTCCACCCCAACTACTCCCCATCCTTTTCTACCGTGTTCTGTGCCTTGGGGAGTTCACCTGAATGGATGACATTAATGGGCTCCCTTGCCTCTGCCTTCTGCTGAGGTAGCCAAAAAGAGATACACTCAGGAGAGGAGAAGATGGAAGAGAGTGAGGTTAGGGGATCTATTTCCTCAGCTTGCTCCCTTCCAAGTGGCTAGGGGTTGGCTCTATCCCTCCATCTAATGCACAAGTGAGAGTGGTCTACTTCAGGTTGCAAACAATAAAGGGTAAAATAAAAAATTTTAAAAATAAATAAATAAAAATAAAGGGTAGGTACATTGTCTGTAGAGATTATAAAAGTGATAATAAAACCAAATAAAAGTCAACTTTTAATTATGACTGTGCACAATTCTAAACAAGGACAATGATAACATACTCTACCTGCCAAGGCAGACCACTCCCACCATCACTCCACCCCCATGATAGCCACTGCCTCTCCCAAAGGTCATGGCTCCTGCCAATCATCCTTCTCCACATGGTGACTCTCTCCTGGTTTGGTAACCTAGGAATAGCACCAGTTCTCTGCATATAATCCTCTGGGTTTCCAAAATTCCTCCACGCTATATTCACAGCATTGACCAATCAATCAGTCAATGAGAATGGAACTCTGGCCAGTTGGAACAGATACTGCCTGGTGTGCCATTCCCATGCATATCTGCTGGATATCTTCCCTCCCCCTACAAGAGCTAAAGGGATAACAGTTTGGCCTCAGCCCTGTACCCACGGACTCTGGGCACCTCCTAATCCCCATGTCTGCTCTGTGAAGTCAGGCCTGTCTACATCAGCCCATCCTTGGCTCCTAGGATGGATCAGCTTCCCAACAGGAAAGCCAACTTGACAGCTCCTATTTCTTAACCATGAATTCCAGCCAGCCCTCACTTTTAGCTTGTCAGCATCCACACAGCCACTTCCTTGCAGTACTGGTTTTACTGAGGAAAAGGCAATGCTCAGAGGCAACAAAATGGTCTAAGATGAACAATTAATTGGAGAACTTTGTTTCCTTCCCTAAGCACCCAATACAATAACTAGTAAATATGGATTTCATTGTCTTCTTACAAGGCAGTCTGCCCTGGGAGTGCATTTGAAAGGAGTCCCCACAGGCAATGAGATATGCTTTTCTAAGCCATGTATCATTGTCATGGCAATCAGCCCACAGACCCCTATTGTGCAGGAGCCCTGCCGCAGGCCTTCCTAGGAATGTGCTGCTGGTGTTGGCGAGTTGCTACAACAGAGCCTCTGAAAGAACTTCCTAGGGGGCCAATGTTCAGAGTCCCCACAAATCTGAATGCAGGTCTTAGTTCTCCTCTTTGTGCTTGGCTGGAAATGCCTAGCTTTTCCAAAAGTAAGACAAAGCCTTAGGCAGGGAAATGTTGAGGGTGAGTTTTGTTTGGGCCAGTTGTTTTTCATCTCTGTGCCAGACACTTCACACACATGCATCATCTCTCATCCTCACAAAAGCCGAATGAAGGGTGACCATCCTTGTTTATAGAAGAGGAACCTGAGGCACAGAACCTGGGAGGCAGCAGAGCAATGACTGGACCTCAGGTTGGCCTGATACCACAACCCCATTAGGCAGTCTCCACCTCTGTTAGCACCTTACCCAGAACTGTGCAGCAGGCCAGAGGTGAGGCCCATGGATATAAACCTTCGACTCTGGCCTCCACAACAGACCAAGATGCTGCCTTGGAGAGGAAGAAAATCATATTATCATGGTAGCACCATGACAGTGCAGGCCAGTTGCCTGGGCCAAGTGAGAGGTGATCATCACCACAGGATGGGGACGTAGGACAAGATGGGTTTATCAATTATCTTTTGCCATATGATAATCTACTTCAATACTTAGTAGGGTAGAACAACCAGTTTATTTCTTATGATCTGGGATTTAACTGGCAATGCTTCTTCTCCATGCCACGTCCCTCTGGCATCAGTCATACATCAGCTGATGTCTGTGGTGGCTTGGAAGATTGCAGAGTCTCCCTCAAGGGTCTGGACCCTCGTGCTGGCTATTGGCTGTGGAGCTGCAGTAGTTTTTCAGATGACTGGCATTCGTGTGTGGGATTTCCCCCTCCAGGATCTCTATACATGTCCTCTCTGTCCAAGGGTATAGCTTGGACTTCCTCACAGCATGGCAGCTGGTTCTCAGTGAATGAAAGCAGAAGCTGCCACCTCTCCCAGAGGCAGGTCCCAGAGCTGGTACAGCATCACTTCTGCTACATTCCATGGATTAAAGCAATCACAGGCCAGCCCAAGTTCTAGGAGAGGAGAAAGAGACTCCAGTTCTATGCAGAAACCTGTGCAGAGAGGCAAGAGAGGACCTACTGGCTGCTGTTTTCGGAGAAAATCTACCACAGCGAATGTGTTCAGGAGACATGTACTCTGCGGAGACAATGGAGAGAAGGTTTTCTCTGCAGCTCCACAGTGAACAGGCATCATCCAGAATGCCAATTCTGATTGATTGTGGCAGTCCGGGGTGCCCAGGGAAGTGGATTCTGAGTCCAGTAGGAACTGAGCATCTGAGTCCAGTAGGGAAAAGTCCCTTACCTGAGTCATCCATTCATCTATTCCTCTTTGGTTTCAAAAAATATTTATCAAGATCCTGTTGTGCGTCGTACATTCTTCCAGGCACTGAGAGAAAAGCAGTAAAAACACACACACGCACTACATCCTTTCTTAAGGGGCTTGTACTTCAGTGGAGGAGAGAAGCAATAAATAAACAAATATAAAATATGCTAGGGAGAGATCAGTGCTCAAAAAGAAAATAGATGTGCATGAAGAGTAGTAGGTGTATTAATCATGTCTCCTTATTTTCTGTATTTGTAATGTTCGACAGCTTGGAGCCTGGCTGGCCCTGGAGACACTGCTCCTTCCAAGGGAGCCAGTTCCTGGAGATAGTCAGCAACTGGCCCAGGGGTGTGCCTTTCATATGCAAACTTACTGATCTAAAGCCCACAGGCACACACCCCCCCACTCCTCCCAGGTACCAGACAACTGGGGAGAGCCCCCACACTCCTGAGCCGACTGAAATTATTTAAAGGAGCCAATTCCTATTCGCCTTGCTTCACCTGCTCCTCTGCGCGGAAACCACAATAAAGACTCTGGCTCACATTTTCCTTACTCCCAGTGCCTCCTACTGGACCCCCTCCTTGCTTCCTGTGTGGCCTTGTGTAGCATGCTCCTTCCTCTTGGGGACAACGAGTAACAAAACATCTTTTCAACAGCAATTGTCTTCTGATCTGTTGACTTCACCATACCTGGATCATAACAAAACCTCCATTTTCAATAAAACAATAAGGAGATTTCTAATAAGGTAACATATGAGCAGATGCACAAAGAGAAGAAGTCAGCCATGAGGGTAGGCAGAGATGAACATTCCAGAGAGATGGTAAGTGTAGAGGTCCTAGGAAGTCATTCTCAGCATATCTGAGGTGCACTGTGGCTGCAACAGAGGTAACAAGGGGGAGAGTGGTGGGAAATGAGATCTGAGAGGCAGCGAGGCAGAGAATGAGGCTCAGCCATGGGGAGGTAAGGGATGTTCAAGCTACACTGTGGGGGTGCCACCCAGTAGAAAGGCAGAGTGAGCCCTGAATACAAGCCACATATGTGATTGAAATTTTCCAGCAGCCACATTTTAAAAAGTAAAGAAGAAACAGGAGCAAACAATTTTAATAATCTATTTTATTTAACCCAACACATAAAAAATATCATTTCAACATGTAATCAATATAAAAATTATTAACAAAAAATTTTACTTTTCCTATGAAGTCTTTCAAATCCAAGTGTGCATTTTATCCTCACCACACATCTCAGTTCAGACTCACCCTACTTCTGGTGCTTGATAACCACACGAGCCTAGCGGTTACCCCACTGAACAATGCACTTCCATATCATCTAGACTAGGATTTCCCCAACTTGTCTATCTCAGAAAACTGTTCTTATTAATAAACACATAGAGAGAACAATTTTCTCTGTCCTGACTATAGACTGAGTATCTGTGTCTCCCTGCCCCAAAACTCATAGGTTGAAACCAGATCCTTAATGTGGTGGCCTCTGGAAGGGGATTAGGTCGCGAGGGTGGAGCCCTCATCAATGAGATCCTTGCCCTCAAAAAGGAGGCCAGCCTTCCACCAAGGTGAGGACACAGCGAAAAGACAGCTGTCTATGAACCAGGAAGAGGCCTCTCACCAGACAGCACATCTGTCCACTCCTTGATCTTGGACTTCCCAGCCCCCAAAACTGTGAGAAGCACCTCTCTGTGTATGATACTGTGTTACAGCAGTCCTAGCTAAGTACTCAAACAAAAGCACAGAAACACTAGTTAAACCAATTTAAAATTTTTATTTTAAAATGATTTTAAGCCCAAAGGAAGGGCAGAAGTGTTAAGGTGTTAATTTACACTACGAATCTCCTAGAGAGGCATAAACTAAGAACGCAGGTAATAACATTTTTAAGAGCTGCACTTTGGGAAGTCCTAGGAGCTTCCATCCAGAGACTCCAAGGGAACTCCTTCCCTCTAGGTTGCTAGGCAAGTAAGCTCAGAAATTCCCCATTTCCAGCACAGCAGCTCTGCCATAGCTGATGTTCATGGGTGTCCTTGATGACCACTTAATGTGATATTCCCGTTGAAAAAAAGTTTGCAAATCTTTTTTAGAAATCCCTGGTTCTCTAAAGCTTTCATTTGTACCTCAGGGAATAATCATTCCTCTTGGAAGCTACAAGTTTTTTAGAAGTCAGCTTTGCAAAGGCACTTAAGGGCAGACCTCAGGAGACAGCATCTTCTGTGCAGACTGCCTTGTCACTGTCGCGGGCACGAGAGGAGCTGAGACACCATCCTGGCTGATGGCTCCATTCCCACCAGCACACGGCTGCTCTGATGCAGGCTGTTTATTCATGAATGGCCACTGCTTCAGCTCAAACGGGGAGCTCTGTTGTCTAAAGCAAACCTCAGACCCCTGGGACAATGGCAGGAATTTCTGCTTGCATTTGTAACTACAACCCAGAGGGAGCTGCCCTCTATGGCAACTTCTTTTCTCATCCATTCCTGATGAAGCTCAGCACTCTGCTCTGCCCCCAAATTTAAAGAAAAAACAAAACTTCCACGATGCACTCGTGAGAAATAGGTACGTTATTAAAGATTTTGTTGGAAGGCATCCGGCTAGCTCAGTCGGTAGAACATGGGACTCTTAAAGATTTTGTTGGAGAGAGTGAGGGTTTTTTTTCCTTACTCTTCTTAAGGGTCATTTAGCTCCACTATGACTCTCTATACCCATCATTTCATACTTTGTCACCAAGTATGGCTTTCCTTGCAGGGAGGATCATGACTTTTTTTCTTTTCTCTTTCTCAAGTCCCCCAAGATACACACAACCATGAGTTAATTATATCCTCTTATTCACTGCACATTAGACAGATCCAGGATTGGAGTCCAGCTTGACCACTACTGGTTGGGACCTGGGCAATCCACTTAACCCATGTGAAGTGTACTTTCCACGTATCCTACATATAGACTGTAACACCTATGCCAACAAATTCTTTCAAGGTTCGATGTGAAAGTGCCTCCTTGATCTCAAAACATTCTGCAAACGTAAAAGATTGCAATGACTACCTTTGCTGCCTCCAGATGAGTGTCATGGACAAATATTAATCACGTTGTGCAACAGGCAAGCTGTCCATGAGAATGAACATGAGTGCAAAGGGGAGTGAGGTGGATGAACTGCGAGGCGGGGGTGAGTGCTAAGAAAAGAAGCATCTGGACACTGATGCCTAACTTGTATCAGCAGTCTCTAACTCGTATCAACAGTCTCTACACATTTACATTGCTTACTGTACCAGTCAGCGTCCTAGAAAAAAACAGAGAGCACACTCTAAATCATTCGAGGACAGGTTAATAGGACTATTTTTTAAAATGTACTATGTGGAAAAGCTACATGAGAAGGAGCAGTACGATATCCCAGGACTAGTGGTTGTGGGGGCTGGTACCACTCCTAATCCTGAGAGGGCACAAAGCAGGAGCCGTGGGTAGAATCTGGAGGCCAAGGGAGTCATGTAGGGAGAATTGACAGGTGTAACCCTCAGTTGAGGGACACAGCCAACACATGGGAACATCTCAGGGAGGAAGCAGAGGGAATAAATACCCTGACCTCACTCTCTTCAATATCCTGCCAGGGATCTACATCAGCCAAATATAGAAACCAGAGAGCAAAGAAGACATTGACATGGTCCGTCCACTCTCCCAAAGCAGAGTGGAGGAGGGTTCCTGTTTCTGGGGGGTTTCTCTGGAAGGAAACACAAAGGACATCTAGCGCAGTCACTCCCATATAGAGTTGGATCACAAGCATATTGGGAAAGGCACTTGCTCTTTCTCTGAGTCCATGAGCTCTGAAGAATTTGAAAATCCTGGGGCCATCTTGCCACCATAGAGGAAAAATCTGAGAATGAGAACAAGCAGAAGCAGGCAAAGCTGAGCAATCTAAGATGACACACTCTGAACTCCTGAATCCAGCCACACCTGAAGCCAGCAAAACCTGCAGCAAGCCATAACTGAAGCTAGATTCACCAGTACTGTGAGCTGATAGGGTCTATTTTTCTTAAGCTAGTTCACATTGCTTTCTATTGCCTGAAGCTAAAAGATTCCCAATTAACACTTCTTATTGTAAAAGAAGAAACAGAAATGCCAAGAAACCAATTAACTTGAAAAACTTCACATGTACACTAAATGGCAGAGCTGTGATTCTATTCCAGTTCAGCTCCCAAGTCTGTGCTCTCCACTACACCCCACAATGCCCTGGAGCCTCTTGTTCCCCTGACCTCTGTCATGGACTGTGATTTTCAGACATGCCTATTTCTACTCGGGCCACAAATGCCTTTAGATTACAGATTCTGCTGGAGATACATTCCCACGGAACTCATCCAGCCTCTCGCACTTCTCTTTGTCCCTCACCTTACACCATCCTCATCTCCGAAAGCTGGTTTTCACGATCTAAAGAACTCAAAGAAGTAAGAGCTCTGACTATGTCATAAAGAGAGGAAAATAAATCTTGCTGATTTGGGATACGACTATAAGACAAATTTCCACAATAGCCCTTGGAGTAAATGACAAGTTCCATTCTCACCAATGGCAGAATGCCATATTTTGACAACGGCTTCAACATGAGCAGTCTGCTGGGAGGGCAGTGTTGGTGATGCGTCTTGAAAAATCCTTTTAAAAGAGGCAATGTGCTTTCCCGCATGCCAATTTGTTATAAAAGGGGAGAAAATGTCACACAGGAAAAATGAGATGACTTTTGAAAACTCAAACAATGATAGCCATTGATAAAAGCACGAATGTAGTAAAAAAAAAAAAGAAAGAAAAGAAAGAAAGAAAAAGAAGAAGCAACACTCCCTTCTCCCTTGCTAGAAAATTCAGAACACATTGTGTTCTTGGCCATGGAGTACACTCTGTCTTGGTAACTGGATCCTCACCTTGTAGGAAAATCAGTCAGACATGAAAAGGACATAAAACAGAGTGGGGGAACTTCCCCTCAAATTCCTCACAACACACATTCACACACACACATACACACACAGTCACATAAGTGCACACCAGAAAACCTACCCAAATGCAGCAGTAGCAGAGACTGCTTTGGCTTTGGAGACAGAAAAAACTGGATATAAATCTTGCTCTGCCATTTATAGTATGTGAACACTTGAAAGACAACTTAACCTCTCCAAGCCTCATCTATAAAATGGAAATAATAACCTACTGCTTTGGCCTGTAGAATGTAGAAGGTTATGTAGACTCAGTAGGATAACATAGCTGGTGGCCCATAAATGGCTTTGATTGTTAATTAACTTCCCTTAGGAACTGCTCAGGTTAGGTCTCCCTCCTATATCTTCAAGCATGGCATAATGGTAAAACTTTGGTTTCAGACAAATCTGGGTTCTAGTCTTGACTTAGTCAACTCCTAACTCTGTGACTTAGGACAACGCATCAGTTAGCTTCTACTGCTTAAGAAATGACCACAAAATCTCAGTAGCATTCGGCAATAAGCACTGATTTCATGTGAATATCTATGGGTCAGGCAAGAATTGGCTACTCTGTCAGGTGGCTCTTCTGATTCCTCTAACACTTGCTCACACACCTTCGGGTTGGCCAGGAAAGCTTTTCTGAAGAGGTTTTGCTCCACATGTCTCCTGTTCTACTCCTGGAACCAGCAAACTGCATTTCTCAGCATCTGGGCATATTTTCATGGCTATTTTAAAAACACCAGAAGGCAAGCAAAAACACACGAGACTTTCAAGGTCTCAGCTGGGCACTGGCATACCATTACTTCTGCCGTATTCTATTAGTCAAAACGGGTATCATGGCCAAACCCAAAATCTCTTAAGTGGGAAGAAGTACAAAAGCACATGGTAAAAGTTATAAAAGAGTGAAGAATCAGGGAGGACAATATAATCTGGCTCAGAATAATTACATAATATGCCTTCATTCCTAAATCTATCAAATAGGAATACTACTACCTACAAAACAGATTATTTTACAGATTTTATTTATTTTGTTGGGAGAGAGAGAGCAAGGGGAGGGGCATGGGGAACAGAGAGAATCTCAAGCGGACTCCCCAACTGAGCACAGAGCACGACACAGAGCTCCATCCCAGGACCCCGAGATCATGACCTGAGCCAAAAGCAAGAGTAGGATGCTTAACCGACTGAGCCACCCAGGTGCCCCAGAGTGGATACTTTTAAATATTAACGATGTACTGTGGGCTCAGAACAATGCCAGGCTCATAAAGAATACTCAATAAATGTTGGCTAATAGTAGTAATTCATACTGTGGGAGTAGAGTGGCACCCTCCCCAATTTGTCTACAGTTTTCTGGGCTGCTTTACTCATTCATCCATTTACTATTTATATATATTTATTAAACCTCTCACTTACCATGTGCCAGAAACTTCCTTAGGTTGCTGACCCCCACAAGAGTGATTTCAATTAACATTTGCATAGCATTGTCACATCCATGATCTAATTTGATCCTCATAACTACCTTTTGCTGTAGGTCTTACTATCCCTATGAAATGAGAAATGAAGCTAATATCTTAGTGATCTTCAGCAGACATGCCACAGATAAAGAGTCACAGTGTCATGAAGTCAAAATTCTGTACCCAGGCACTACTAGGGTTACTTCAGGATGGGACCACCACTTTGAATCTTCTTCTCACTCAGAATTCATGGATTCTAAAAGGTTTCAAGGAAATACCACAGTATTATCTCCCTCTCTGATTTCTTCCCATTCAGTTTTCCCTCCCTTCCCCCGTGGTCCTCAGGGCTCCGGACCAAACTGAGGATTACAGAAGGGAGGTGGGTAGGGGGATGGAGTACCGGGTGATGGGTATTAAGGAAGGCATGTGTTGTGATGAAAACTGGGTGTTATAAGCAACTAACGAATCATTGAAAACTACATAAAAAACTAATGATGTACTGTATGCTGGCTAATTGAACATAATAATAATTAAAAAAAACTTTAAAAAAATCACAGTATCCCATGCCACATCTGATGCTTGTTCCATTCATTATGAAACAGTTAGTGTCTGGCTTATGTCTGAAGGATGATGGGCATTATCCTGAAGGAAATGGGAGATCAGAGAAAAACTGGGCATTATAGACAGAAGCACAGTGCGAGCAAAGGCACATAGTGGGAAAATTTAAGGTACACATAAGAAAGTGAGGAAGTTCAATGTTAAGGCATTTGTTTCAAGGCTGAGATGGAGAAAGAAGTAGTCTGGTATTTTGTCAAGGAAGGCTGTGTAGATCATACAAAGGAGCTTAGATGTTAGATTATAAGCAGAGAAGAGTCACTTGAAGGTTTTAAAAAGGGAACATGATGGAGACAAATCTGAACTTTCTAATGGGCTATCTGCCAGCTGTGCAAGTAAAAGCTCTGAAGAGTGTCCCGTCTTCATAAAACAACCAGGAAGTATCCATGCACTTGGCTACTTTGCAGAAAGGAAGTGGATGGAAGGGCTGGCTTGGTTAGTGACATAACCAATGAGGAGAATAGTTCTAGGAGCACAAAAGTGGGTCATATGTCAGAGCTGAATATAGTAGCCCTGAGTGGCTGGACTGTAAGGAACTGTGGAAGGCATTCCATCACCCCTCTTCTTACAGGCGAGAAGATCATCGCCCACATATTATGTACTCTGCTTAACGTCACACAGGGGCTTCCTCAATGCCGTCCTGTTCTTGCCTTAACCCATCCAGACATCCCACCTCCTCTGTAGGCACACGGGGCACCTGAGCACTTATGGGGTGCAGATAATCCAGAGGTCAGAGGACTGGAGCTCCTTGGGAGATACAGTCACTCAGGAACCCCTGTCTTTGTCTCAGTGGCCCCAGAAACTATGAGTAGTAGCATCACTGGCTCCACTTTCTTGGCATGGCCCCCAACAAGTCCTTCTCTCCTCATACTTCCCGCACTCTGGTCCCTATGGAGGTTAAGGAGACACAATACCAACAGCATGCAGAGCCAGCATCAGCTATCCTAAGAACAGATCTCAGAATTCAATGGAACATCTGTGAGTGAGGCTAAGGTTAATCCTATAGGAGATGCTGAGACCAATGAAAGTGAAAGACCTCAGGAAACTAGACAAAGGATGGCTAAGGAAGCCCAGCCTAAACTTCCAATCTGTCCAGTGGACGCTATCTTAATGGTCCAACCCTTACTTTATTCCCCACACACTTTAACAGTCCCCTGGCAGCCGCTTTCTGCCTTCTGATCTGAATCCTTGCTGAACGGAAGAGTCTTCAGTCTGACTCCCTGGCTCATACTTAGACATCAATATGTATGACTGTGGCTGTGCAGGTCAAGGTCTCCATGACTATTTCTCATCACTAAAGTAAAAGGCTGTTAACATTGCCAGCCCAATAATTTATTCACACAATTCTCCAACATCCCTAGCAGAAACTACACTTAAAATATACCAAAGGGAGGCCCCTTGCCTCTACCATAATGCAATTGTTATCATAAATCAGAAGAAAATAAGAGGAGATGATAGAAAGGATAAATCTAAAGGAATATATCTGGGGTTCAGGGTCTGTTGGCAAATAATCATGTCTCGTCCCTCCCAGGGGTCTATGGCAAAAAGAATAGTATATTATTAGTGGAAAGGCTCTCCATAGAGAAAGATTAGCTGTGAAACAGGTAGCTCAAAAGACCAAAGGCAGGCACAGTGCCTTCTATTGTAGCTCTGGGTTGCCCCACGCAATTAGCGTCACCCCTGTGGGCTATGAAGTCCCGCTCTGGAAATAGAGGGAATCAGACAGGGTGAGTCTCCACCTCTAAGAGTCTATGATTTAACCTGAAACCAGACTGAGGAAGATTAGAAATCAAAGCTCATGACCGCAGGGGAAATCAAACTGAGTCCCTAGGCTTAATTTAGTGTCTTTATTGTTTCTTTGTCTACTTTCTAGGTTTTCTTCCTTATGGGCAATCTAGTTTTCATATAGCATAAAAAAAAAATTTTTTTTCGGCAAAAATATAAAAATGCTCCCAGGGTTGGGGTAGGGTGGGGGGTCTATGGGTTTATGGGAAAATGGGACAAGGACGAGCTGTCCTAAGGTAGCATAGACAGAGAATCCAAGCAGACCCACGCTCCAGGCCCACTTCCAAGTGGGACGTGTAAGGCAATTACAGAACTTCTCAGAGGAGCCTGGGCTTCAGAACCACCCACAAATCAGTCCCAGGACTGCTCTGGCCTGTCTCCTGTTGCTAGCTGGCTTGGCATCTGCCGTGTCAGTTGAAGCCCCATGTGGTCCACACTGCACACAGACACAGAGCCAGGCTGTCACTCAGATTCTGAGACATTCCCTTGGCACGTGAAGCCCTGGGAGTTACCTCACAACAAATACAAAATAGAGGCTTCTGAGGGGATCTTCAAGGGATGTCAAATTTTCTGCAGCTTATTTTGAAATATATCTAAAAATCGTTTTTGCTTTCCACAAAGATACCTTCACAGGCCCCTCAAATTGGTTAGACATGTAGGTTTAGAGAATTTGGACACTCCAAGGTTAGCCATAAAAGCCGAGTAACTGAATATTACCTAAAAGCTGCAAAGACTGTTCTTATAGGAAAGGAGCTCTTATTCAGAGTGGAATTCATATGTTCTGTGCTAAGCACTTGACCCTCGCAGCTGTCCTCTAAGGAAGCATTTTGCTGTGGTTAGCAGGGTTGTTGTTTTTTTGTTTTTTAGCAATTTTAATATTACAGAAAAACTGAGCAGAAGGTACAGAGAATTTCCATTTCCCACTTATTCCCTACCCTCATTTCCCCTATTATTAACATCTTGCATTAGTGTGGTACATTTGCTTAAATTGATGAACTAGTATTGACACCTTTTTCTTACAAAAGTCCATAGACTACATTAGCAGTCCTTCTTTGTGCTGTACATTCCGTGGGTTTTGACAATAATATATAATGACATGCTTCCACCACTACAGTCTTTATTTTTTTAAGATTGTTATTTATCTATTTGACAGAGAGAGAGACAGTATGAGAGAGAGAGAGAGCACAAGCAGGGGGAGTGAGAGAGGAAGAAGCAGACCTCCCGCTAAGCAGGGAGCCTGATGTGGGGCTCGATCCCAGGATGCTGGGATCAGGGCCTGAATAGAAGGCAGACACTTAACAACTGAACCATCCAGGTGCCCCACTACTACAATCTTATACAGAATAGTTTCACTGCCCTAAAAATCCTCTGTGCTCTGCCAATTCATTCCTCCCTCCCTCCCCATTAAGTCACTAGCCACCACTGATCCTTTTACCATCATAAGAAAACATTTTCATCCACTTTCTATTTTTTTAAAAATTTCATTTAAATGCAATTAATTAATAGTGTATTATTGGCTTCAGAGGTAGGACTCAGTGATCCTACAGTTGTATGTAACACCCAGTGCTCATTACATCACGTGCCCTCCTTAATGCCCATCACCCACTTACCCCTCCCCCCACCCACCTCCACTTTAAAGATGGGGAATCTGGGCCTCAAAGAAGTTAAGAAATTAACTTACCAGGCTAGCAGGAAGTCAGAGATCTACTAGGTGTCACATGATTCCAGAGTCAGGCTTCCCAGCATGCATTTAGCCACCCACCTGCCACTTTCTGACTACCATCAGCCATGGTGCAGGAGCTGGGAACATCATGATGACTAAAACAGCAAAGCTCCTACTTGTATGGGGTTCACAGACTAATCGGAATCAGACATTAAACAAATTAGCACACAAATAATATAAACAGTGACAAATGCTTATAGGAAAACAGTAAGTCAAAAAGTATAATAAGAATGCTCTCCAGGGAGACCTATAGCTTCTGTTGAAAGGAGGTGGCTGGGGTGGGAGCTCTCAGAGAAGACCTCTCTGAAGAAGGATGAGAAGCAGTTCTTCTGGGGCAAAACTGGGGTGTACAGGAAAAGAGGAGTGAATGTGTGCCAGAAAGAGCAGTTTTCACAAAAACCTTGAGATAGAGCAGAAATTGGCTGCTTGAGGAGACTCTCCCCCATACAAAGTGATCTAAAGTTGGTTTTCCAAATTTGTAACTAGTCAAGAGCACTTTTAAATATGAGATTTCTATGATCCAGAAAGTTTGAGAAAGTTCCATAAAAACATATACTTATTCCCTAATACCAGGAGAGTTGATAACTACCAATATTCATGAAGTGTTTTATGACAAGTTTGATAGGTTTGAATTTTATCTTTATCCCCGTTTTATAGAAGAACAGAGACCTGGAGAGAAGTAACTTTCCAAAGGTCATTAAGTAGGTACTGTCTGCAGACTGTGCCTCCTCTGGAGTGGAAGAGTAGCCCCCTAAACGTCCCCTCCCACATCAAGAAATAAGTGAGAAATGCAGTGCCTGGCACACAGTGCTCATCGAATCGATGTGTGAAGAATGAATGAATGCACACATGCATCCACGAATGAATGAATGCCACTGGTACCAAAGGGAGGCAGCTGGATACCTTAAGTGTTGGTTCTGGATCCAGTCACCCTGGCCAGTCATCTCTCCTCTAACAAAAGACTTTGTTTGTCTCTCTGGCCTCAGTATCCTCATCTGCTCATTAGGAAGCATGTTATTTTAAATTGAGAAGATAATCAATACATTTTTTTAATTAAACATAACTATCAAAAACTTTGGAAAGATGAAGGAAGACGGGTGGGAAGGAGGCTACAGGCTTATATGGATTCCCACATCTGTGGATTCATGGTTCACTCAGTTTCACACTGCACATACTCATAGCGGTCACCACCACTCTTCTCCTCCTCACTCATGGCAGACATTACTATTCAATCAAGGCACGCTTTCTCATTGTGCCCATATGAGGGCTCAGAGCACAGGACTCCAGGCAGCCACTAGGACACAACATCAGTGACTCTCAGGATGAAACCCATTTATGAGCACTATACCAAAAAGGACTTCTTGATTAATAGCAACTTCCAGTGAAGACTGGAGAGTGAGATTTGGATCTTACTGGTAGAGCTTTAGCAATCCTGAAATTCTCCAGCAGGACATAGGTCTTCATCAGTGTCTTAGCCATACCTAGGTTTTCACTAACTCTGTAGCACTTTCTATTTCCAAGAGGGTGGTACTTTCATCAGATGAGACATCAAGCATCCCTCCAGTCTAAAGTTGCTAATGATAACGATATAAATTCCATTTCCCTAGAACTATAATTTCCCCTCTCCAGGACTCTTCCCCCCTGCTTCCTTCTCTGGTCAACCACTACCTCAGAGTTACTATGCAGCCTTTCCTTTCATGTTTTATATTTTGTTTTTTGTTTTGTCTGTCTCCCTCTATAACTTGTGAGATGCTTACTTTATTTAGACAGATAGATGACAGATCAATCCATGCTGATACATAATAGATCAAGTTGATTTATTTTTATTACTTTAAAATAATCCATACTGTAAATATGAAACAATCCACTTTCCATTGTTTTGTTGATGAACTTTTATACTGTTCCCAAATTTTCTCTATTTTCTATTACATTAATGCTGTAGTGGACAAACTGAACATGTTTCTCTGTGCATATGTGTCAGGATTTTTGTAAGATATGTTCCTAGAAGTGGAATAGATGGGTCACAAGGTATACACAGTTTCAATTATACTAGATTTTGCCTAATTTTTTTACTTGTAATGATTTCTTTACAAGTCTATCTCCTAGACTGTAAATTCCTTAAGTGACTAGAATACTTAGGAGGTACCCAATTAATATTTGATGAGGAAAATCATTTAAATTCCAGACAGCGGAGTGTCAAGAGAATCTGGGACTGATTTTAACTCCACTCTTAATCCCTCATTTGCCCAAACCACCCTTAGCATAAATACCACTGTCAGCTGAATTGTTCCCCCAAAATTTGTATGTTGAAGCCCTAACCCTCAGAACGTGACTGTATTTGGAGACAGGTGATTGAGTTAAAATGTGCCATTAGGGTGAGCTATAATCCAGTCTGACTGGCATCCTTATAAGAGGGAATTTGAACACAAAAAGAAACACCAGGGTTGTGTACACACAGAAGCAAAGACCATGTGAGGACATAGCCAAGAAGACAGTCATCTGCAAGGAGAGAGGCTTCAGAAGAAACCAATCCCATCAGCTTCTTGATCTCATACTTCCAAGCCTTGGAACTGTGAGAAAATAAATGTCTGTTGTTGAAGCCACCTAGTTTGTGGTATTTTGCTATGGCAGCCCAAGCAGACTAAAACACAGAGTACGTCATGTCCTGAGGGAAATGAAATCAAAATTGCTGCCTCAAAGTCCCTCTTGTACATTAATGTTGAAGTCCCCCTTGAACTCAGAGATCCAAACTTCTAGGACAGTAATCTTTCCACTGTACCAATGAGTTTCAGATAATTCTATGGGATTTCAAGTTACAACTAGTTGGGAGCCATTCTGAGTAAAATTCTGGTGAGTTGCAGACTTCAGGCTCCCTTACCGCTGTCATGAAAATAGCTTCTTAAAATTGGCCTTCCTCACTACATTTTCTGAATAAAGGACTTCACTGGCTTAAAAAGTAAATTGGGAGTGGCTTTAAAGAGGTCATAAAAGTGATTTAAAAAAAAAAAATTCCAAGAAAGAGATTCAAGTTTGGAGACAGGTAGTGAAAATGCTTAACAAAGCAATTTTATTCATAACAGAAAACTCTAAACAACCCAAATGTTTATCAAAAGGGGAATGAAAAACAAATTGAAGTTTAGCATTACAATTGAATACTACTCAGCAATAAAAATGAACATTCTACTGATACACATCAAAACATGGACGCATCTCAAAAACAACATGCTGAGAGAAAGAAGCAAATAGAAAAGAGTACATACTGTCTGTTTCCATTTATATGAAAGTCTAAAAAAGCCAAAACTAATCTTTGGTGATGAAAGCAGATTGGTGGTTCCTAGGGACAGGGGTAGGGGGGAACAACTTGAAATGTGCACTAGGGAATTTGGGGGACGATGGTATTGTGACTGTAAAAACAGTTACACCAGCATATGTATTTGTCAAAACTCATCAAATGTTATACTTCCAATGTGGTCATTACTATGCAGTGTCTTGAGTGGGGTGGAGGCAAAGTGTTTCAAGCTGTGTGTGTGAGTGTGAGTATGTGTGTGACTTAAATCTGGAAGGAACTGTCACAAGAGGAAGAGATGGAGATCCAAGGGGCCTTCTGTGGCTGATAGTTGGCAGTTATGTTGAATAGCAAAATCTCACCACAATACAGTCCCACACAAAACCTGAGAGAGGAAACTGCGAAGTGCTCAATGGGCATGTCAATGTCACAATTGATGCAAGTCTTGAGAAGACCAGGTATGCAATTTAAAAAAAAAAAAAAAAGGTGGTATTTAAGCACTAGATTAACTTCTCACTAAGATTCCCATCTAAATCCCAAATCCACTTTTCTGTAAAATGGAAATAATAAGAGGAACTTCTGGAGAATTAAATGGCATATGAGCGCAATAAATACATATATGGTTCATAGAAAGTGTTCAACTTGTCATTTTTGTTGTGCTTATTTATTTTTTTTAAGTAGTCTCCACACCCAGACCTGGAGCCCAACATGGGGCTTGAACTCATGACCCCGAGATCAACACCTGAGCTGAGATCAAAAGTCAGATGCTCATGTACTGAGCCACACAGGTGTCCATGTGACTGTCCACAGTCAATTGTTCTTATTTCTTAAACCTGTTAAAGAAAGTTAGGGATTGTGGCTTTTGGTTTTCTGGAAAAAAAAAGTATGGGAAAATATTTTTCTTATTATTCATAAATTTCCCAACTGTAAATTTATGAAGAACCACATAGAACATGACATCTGGTTACTCTTCCTGTATTAACAATATATATGTATGTGTACATACAAATACTTATTTTCTGTAGGAAAATAAGAGCACAATTAATTTCTCTAAAAGATTACCATTCCCTCTTACTGAAGTGACTTTAATATTATTGTGTGTGTGCCAGGCATTGTACTAAGAATTTGTGATAAATCAAAGAAAGAAAAAAAAAACAGACAAAAGTCCCCTTGTGCATTCAAATGGTGGCAGTTGTTCAGGTGGGAAATGCTTAGGATCAATAGTGAGAATGTGTGCTTGGGAATGAAGAGTGATAAATCTTACTTGACTATATAGCTTTCAATGTAGTTTTTAACAATATGAGAAAATGTGTCTAGTAACCACCTCACAAAGTTCTACCTAAAGAAAGCGGAATATAGGAAGCTTAAGTGACTAATGATGGGTCACTTTTCAGACATACCAGGGAGGCCATCATAAAATAAGCCCTCACTATGCCTTGGAAGTACCTGGGGTGTTTTAAATTACTACAGCCCAAGCCACACCCCATAGATTCTGATTTAATTGGTTGAGAATCAGGCATTCCTTTTGCTTTAATTTTTCAGGTGATTCTAATGCGCCAACAGATTTGAGAATCACTATATCGATTCTCCCTGAACTGCAGAGAGATGGCACTAGTCAACCAAAATCATCTGTAGCAGAGGCAACAGTGTCTGTAATAAAGACTTCACTCCTGAACCATGGAATGACTGAGTTCAGAGATCTCTAAGCACCCCAAGCCTAAGCATCAGAGCACCCACAGCTAGGAACTATTCCAGCAACAGACACAAGAGGACTCCACATTTGCTTTTTTGTAACTACTTAAAATACTCCAGCCTACAATTTCTGTCACTGATCAAGCAGTTAAACTGTTGATTTATCTGAATATGAACTGATAAGAGTGATACATTGTCACTTGGAAGTAAATATAGCTAAAGCTATGGTTCTAAAAGCGAACTCTTTCAACATGAAAGAACCAGAAACCTTTTAGTTAGGTCAAAATTTCTTCAAACATTATTAAAGTTATTTTATGGTTCTTGTTTTCCCCCAAACAGTTTGGAGGGTAGGCTCCTTGGAAAGCTATCAAGATTGTTTCTGCCATGTGACAGGAAATGAGCGTTCATATTCCAGTCCTCATTGGCAGGAATGACTTTTTTCTAGTTGTAATTTGTTGACAGAGCCAGGGATCAATGACTCTCTAGGAGAATGGACCAATTCAGAGGAGTGGGTAGTTTTTTACATGTTATTTCTTCCTGTCTGTCAAATAATTTAGTCAGTAATGAAGTGAAGCTCACAGAAAAAAGGTATTTTACATTTCATAAAAGAAAACCAATTCCATCTTTGTCCTACACCCATAGTTATATATGTCAGTCTAGTAAATGACAACTAGCCTATAAACTGGGAAGAGGCCCATCAGTAAAAGTGCTTGGCCTATGCGAGCTCATTGGCTCATGCCTGAGAAAACCTTCTTCATCCTTGGCTACTACTTGAGGAGCTTGTTTATCTGTCCTCTGCTTACTTCCCAGATCCGACAGGACAGAGTCACAGAAATAAAAATGAACAACACCAACACACACTTTAATTTTCTGCTGTCTTCGTTCTACTTTTGACATCTGTGTGTGTATATTCCAGGAAAGTTCTGGTCATTGTTCCATAAAGAATGATACAATAGAGATGGAGAAGGTCCAGAAAAAATTAAACTAATGACCAAAAGATTTGGCAAGCTGCCATATGAAGACAAAGAGTGAAACAAAACAAAACAAAACAAAACAAAACAAAACAAAACAAAAAAAACCCACAGGCTGAGGAGGGATATGGCTGAAATCTATTAAACCACTACAGATGTGGACAAAACAAGTATATATTGGTTCAGAAAATCCCAAATACCAGTAGTGGAGAACACTCACCTGGAATCCCTGAGGAAGAGATTTCTAGTGAATTATATAGTGATTTCTGATATACAAAGCAATATTCCAGTGAAAGTGGGTTTATATGTCTTCCATTTCACAAATAACAAATCTGAAGCTAAGATTTTAAGTGACGTATAAGATTGCACGACCAGCATATATGAATGTAAATAATAATAATAATGATGGTAGCTAACATTTTTTAAGTTTTTACTATGTGCTCGCTACTGCACTAGGCATTTTCATGCATTAAACTGCCCTTTTACTCCCTGCAACCACTTGTTGAATAGGGTAGTGCTATTATCTGCTTTATGAGTGAGGAAGCTTAGACTCTTGAAGTAACCATATAATATCTCAAAATTTCACAGCTGGAATATAATGGAAGGAATTTTGTAAACCAGGCCATCTGATTCCAATATTCACACTGATCAGACCAACTGACTGCAAATCTCCTCAGTCATTTTACTTCAGTGTATCCGTATTTACATGTGTGTATCCCAAGAAAGATTTGATTGTAGAAATGCAAATTTAGTAAGTAGCAAACCTGAGATTAAAATTCAAGTTGTCTGACCCAAGTCTGGTTGTTTCCTTTAAGCCAGTTACTTTATTTTGAACAAAGGGGAGTTTTTATATTGTAGGCAGTAAAAATCATGAGTCTTAACGCCAAAGAAATGGATCAGGCTAACATATCAAGTCACTTCAGGAAGAGTTAAAACCTATTCAATGTTTGACATAGGTTATCAAGAAAAGCTGGAACACTGGAGCACATCTATTACCTATGACAATCACATCCAGGTAAATAGCTATGTCCCTATCACACCCCTTGTCAGAGACGTAATACTAAACTGGCTAGCTCCTGGGTCCAGCATACAAAGCAGTTCTCAGAGCTCTGAGGAACCAAAAGTCAGAACTACGCAAAGCAACATGGAGATATGGGTCAATGTAGCTGGCTCAGCCCCTAGATGGGCTCTGGTTTCCAAACTGTCATGCCAGGAATTATCAAAGCCCCAAATCTATGAAAATTATACAACCTTCCATTTAGTCCAGCTGTAAGACTTCCTTGAGAAGAAAACAAGAAGCCTCAGAGCACAGTTTCTTAAAGGGACTCAGTTTTCTCAAAGCATATGCCTGTGCTTTCACACTAGTCTTGGGCAACTTCATTCCTTTGGCTCTTTTGATGGGTTAGCACAGGGCCACTGTCCATGTCTCAGTCTTCTCATACTTCTTTCTATTCTTGCCTTTTTACTAACATTGACGGCTGGCTCTGATTTCTCTTTTCTCATATCCAAAAGGACTGCAGAATTCCAAAGGAATTATGAACCAGAGAAAAGGCAATAAATACAACTGCTTGAGCAAAACAATTTCTTTCATCTGTGGCACTTGAATTTAAAGTTTATGTCTGGCACAGTTTCAGGAAATACATTTACGCTCTGAAAACATCCATTGTTTTTAGAGCAAAATATTGCCATAACAAAAATATGGAAAACCATCATTAAAGCCATTTATGTATTCAACAATAACCTAGGGAACACATTACGTGTCATGCACTAGCAAAGTATTGTAGAAATAAGCAGATGAGCAAGATACAATCCTTGTCCTCATGAAAAATTCTGCCTTGAGTAGGAAACAAGGCTTTTCAGTGCAATCATCTCGATTCTATGGAATAGAAAGTGCCAACAGGCAAGGTAACCATGCAACCACCCTGGATCTGTGCTGATTAAATGAGATAATGTACATAAAATTAAATGCTATGGGAAGTCAAAGAAGAGCAAACACTATTAAAAGACAAAGACCATAATCCCAGGGGCTGTGGGGGGAGGGGGAGAAGCAGATTTCCAGAAGCCCTCTGGGACATAACCTTCCCAAATGCATCCAAGATAAAGAAGCTTATAGTTTCCTAAAAATGGTATATTTTCCTATCCTTGCTTCTCTCCTCAGTCTGACATACACTCTGAAAGGTCCTGCTATCTTCTGGAAACTTGGCCTGCCATACAGGGACAAACTCAGTGGGACATGCGTAGGCAATCAGGAGGTTTCAGAGGAGGGAACATAATCCATTTAAAAAGTGAGGTAGCAGTCTTTGTAGAACTGTTTTGCCTGGGGCCCAGAATTTGAAAAGCACCACTGCTTGTAGCCTACAACTCACAAAACAGGAAGGAAGGGTGTGTGCCAAAAACCAGGCTCCAATAGGCTCTAATCCCTTATCCCAGGTTCAGAGCATTAAGGATTCCTGTTTACCAAACATCATGGCTTCCAGCTTTTCTCAGCTGAAGTCCTGATATCCAAAGATCTCAAAGGTCTAGAGACACCCCGGAACTGGCTGCTGGGTGGGGTCCAATGACACCAGTAAGCTCTGGAAAGAAGCACAAACTACCGCCAGCCAAGAAGAAGGAATGTTTGTATGCAAGTCATTCCCCTCCCTGTCTCCTCCCTCTTCTATCCACAAAGTCTGGCCTGCAGTATCCGCACAGGAGACCTCAACCATTTGGTTTTATTTATTCCTTTTCCATATAATTTCAACAGCTCTGCCTTAGAGATAAGAAGGAAATTATGGAAGTAGCAACAAGACTTTCAACAGGGCTTCATCACCTACCAAACACTCTTCATGTACACTTCACTTCTCCTTTGGTCCTAACAATACTCCGAAAGGGTCAGTTTTATTCATGCTATTTTATAGATGAAGACCTAATGCTAGAGACAATAACAGACTTACCCAAGTGAACACCCTGATGGGTGATGTGGATTCAAATCCTCTACCTCCAGACCTCACATCCCTTTTCTATATCCCAGGGATTCTCTTCTGAGACCAACATGATTCCAGTCAGGTGGGAAGGCAAACTGAGAAGGCAGGAAGTTGACTCTTCAAGGTAAAATAACTCAAAAAGCTAATAATTACATCTACTCCTTAATATAATATCAGTCAGAGGAGACAGCAAAAGAGAGGACTATAGAAAGCCTTTTGGGATAATAAGCTTTAAGGAGTTTCAAAGAAGACATAATGGAGTCTCACTTATTTCTTTCCTCTCTCTCTTTCCATCCCAAAACCTGAGTTTCCCCTCAGAAATATTCACAAAGGAAGCACTTGGCTGAGGAAATCACTACAAGATGGATGTGGAATTCCATGCTCTCTCAAGGTGGTAATCATAAGGTCATTTTTATATGAAAAGTTAGCCCCCTGGATGCATCGTGATAAAAGCGACCATGAATCAACTGTCTGCTGCAGGCCAGGGGCTGTGGGTCATGGGCAAGGCTCATTGGTCCAGGAGTGCAGATGGCTTTGTGCCCACGTGTCAGTAGCTTCTCGTCCTGACTGTGAAGTGGCTGAGCTCGGGAGCACAGCAGTTCAGCACAGACGAAAGCAAGCTCTGCTGGCTGCAGTGCCCCTTGAACTGTGCCCACCTCACCATCTGTAGACACCCTCCCACTTGCAACTTCTTCAGGGGAGAATCTTAAACCAGTGGGCATTGCACCAGCCCAGAAACCCAGAGATCCAGTTTCATGAGAAAAACAATAGACAAACCCAAATTGAGGGTCATTCTACAAAGTGCTTGACCGGGAATCTTCAAAACTGACAAGGTGATAGAAAATAAGAAAAGACTGAAAAACTGTCACAGACCAGAGGAGATTACAGGGTCATGACTAAATGTAATGTCATGTCCTTGTTGAGATCCCAAAAGTGGGGGGAAAAAGACACTGGTAGAAAAGCTCGTGGCTCTGAATAAAATCTGGGTTTTAGTTTATCATAATGTAATTTTCTAGGGTTGACAAATATCCTATGGTAATATAAGACATTAATGGAGAAAACCAGGGAAAGGGTATGAAGTTTCTCTGGACCATCTTTGCTACTTTCCTGTAAATCTAGAAGTATTCTAGAATTAAATGTTTATTTAAACAAATAATTTTAAAATGCAACATAAGCACTTACTCAACATCTACTAAACACCAGGCACTATGCTAGGCACCAGAGTCGCAACAGAGAACAGGAAAAGTTTTGTCTCTGCTGGCCTGGTTCAGAATCTAATGGAAAACAACTATTCCCCAAGCGACCTCAAGTATCCTGGCCTTGTAGGTCAGATTTACCTTTAATATGGAAGTAAAATTACTCAAATGAGGACATGGTGGTTATTTATCACCTCTTGTCCCTTCACTCCTTCCGATCATCTCTGGTTTTTTTGGTACCTGCTCCTTCTGGTTGCTGCCCCCCTTTCTATACTGTTCTGCATGGACACAGCCCACCCCATCTGCTTCCTTTCCCACAGTATTATTAACTCAAGTGGCAACTGTCTAGTATATATAATTGTCTTTACTGATGGCATGGGGATAAAAGAAGTGAATGGCAACACAGACCTGGAAACGCTAATCTAGGCTGTAAACATCACTGAGCTTCGAGTACCTGACTCAGACAATGGGGTCTCTCTCTCTCTCAGGCTGGGCCATTTTCCTCTTAGGGCCTAGCACACAACTTGTTGCTAGATCCTTTTTCCCTGCACCAAGCCCCTTCCCTATCCAACAAATCTCTCTGCCCTCCTGCCTCTGCTACCAGAGGGAAAAGAAATAAAAACTCCTATGGTTGATGACACAAAAGGATTTTAACACTTTCTCTGTCTCAACCCTGGGTAACTAGACTCTTTCTGGGGCTTGTCATGGAAAGCAAGGGATCCATTAAGTTCTTTTCCCAAATAATGGGATAGTTCTCCCTACAGAGTATTTTTTCCTCTGCACTAATCTCAAAATTCCAGGCAGGTATATAAAGTCTTTTGGTTGGCTTATTTTTGTCTTTCAAATTAGCATCCTTTATTCTCCATTATTAACATTACTGTCTCAGGGTCATTAATAGTAGCTACTCATTCATGAAACTTTATGCAACACCTTCATAAACATTACTTCAAATACTCCTCACATAAATCATGTGAAGCAGGTTTTGTTATCATTCTCATTTTATAGAAAAAAACAATACTGAAGTAAGTGATTTTTGTGAATTAATGCAGCTGGTGAGGGGGAAATCCAGGATTGACTCTGGGATTGTGGATTCCAAGGCTAATGTTTGTTTTACTACATACTTGCATATTAGTCACATAGCAACTTGGCAATCTCAGAGTTGGAGGGCGTGGTAGAGGCTAGCTATCCCTATCAGCTGGCCAATATAGGACATTTCACCGGTGTCTCAGTTCATTCTACTTCCTGGGCTTCTCTGTAACATCATCAGAGAATGTACTCCATGACTGAGTGCTCTTGTTATTAATAATAACAATAACCAGCATTTGGACAGCTCCTTACATCCGGGCTACAATACGTGTTGATCTCTCAGGGAATCTTCAAAATCTCCTTCCAAATGGTTATTATTCAATAAACAATAATAAATATTTGCTAGCCCCTCTTACGATAGACTTTAAAGATACTAAGGTGGCTGAGTCTTAATGCCTCCCTCTACGTGTTTGAAAAGTTTTGAAGGATAAATAAGAGTTCATCACACAAAGAAGTACTTTTTAGAAAGAAGAAAGATGGAGTACAAATGCCCAGAGGCCAGCCGAACCCAAGTAATGCACCACACGTGACTGTCATCATCATAACAGGAGTATCGGCAATAACCAACCAGTGCGTGTTGGATATTCACTGCCTTATACACATTATTTCATCGAGTCCCCACAATAACTGTCTTATTTTACTATTATTTATTATTAATAATTACTATTATTAATAATTAATAATTACTATTTATTAATATTATTATTTAATGTTATTATCATTGCTATTTTAAAGATGTGAAACCCAGGGAACTTGGAATTTACCCAAAATCAGAGAGCTAGGGAATGGCTGGGTCAAGATTTAAGCTCAAGTCTGTATGAATTTCGACCCTTATCTTTCAACTTTGAGCAGAAGATCTCTCATGCCTGAATTCTGCCAGTCACGGTGAATGCAGGGCAGATAAGATCCCATCCGTAACCTCAAAAATCTATATTCCAGCATCCAAAGAACTTCCCTCAAACATGTATCAAGAGATGTTTTACTCCCTGCATAGAAACACAAAAATAGACCAGCACTATTAATTCTGGCTTTTCCATTATCCATGTTCAGAAGATTTATCCTTGTACTTGTCAATGGCATCACCACACACACAATTAGATTCACTGAGAAGTCACAAGGGAAGACAGGAATGGGGTTTCCTGTATCGTGAAGCTGCCAATGGTGATCATGTAAACATAATTCACAGTTGTATTTAGCTTAAACACACAGTGGGGTGGAGGGATCTCGAGGAGAACACATGAGGCTCATGGCTTCTTCTTTTCACACAAAGCTTTCTTGGTCTCAAGAAATCGTATTTGGATAACAAGAATGCAGAGGCTCAAAATGTTGAGAATTGCAACTCAGCGAGGACTGAGATGCAGTGTCATGAGAGGGCCTTACCTCTCCAGGGTAATTTTTCAAATGGTACCAGAAAGGTTAGCAGATATCATTATTTTACATGACTTTTACACAGAGAGTCCTGGTCATGCAAGGAGGCAAGAAGCAAATACAAGAACTACACTGGGGCATGTGCAGCAAGTAAAAGCTCTGATTGTTGTTTCGAATAATTACACCTTCTATTCAATACACATGTGCTAATTCATAAAGTCACTGTAAATATGAAATAATGCATGGATGGAATCATCTTCAAATGACTATTATCTCATTTGAACATACGAATGGTACTATAGCAAAGCCAAAGTATTTCAATTGTCCCTGTTTTTCAAGATGAAGAAATAAGGCAGGGATCTATAGCTACTAAGTCTTGCAAGTAACTCATTTCCTCCAGAATAGTACCTTTTCTGAGATCCTCTCTCTGTGTCTTTCCTAACACTGGGCTCTTAGAAGAGGCTTTCCATGCTCTAATACAGGAGTTTAACAAGTTCAAACTGGCAATCAAACTCCTAAGATGCAACAGACTAATCTGTTAATCTAGTGCTATTTTCGCTTAGCTCTGCAGAACAATACTGGCACAGAACCTTCAGCTCATTGAGAAAACAAGCGCCTATATGCATATCCACAGCTGTTTCCCCCCCTCACCCACACAGATGAAAGCTAAAGACTGGGGTGGCCACTTGACCCATAGAAACTACAGCCTATGTTTCCCACCATTTCTTCCTTCAGGGTTCTAGTCACAGAGGCCCAAGCCCTGCATGCTACCTCCCCATGCCCCCAACCCAGGTGCCATCCTTTGAACTGCAAAAGAGACATGGCATTCCACATGCACCTGAAGTCAGTAGTTTCCAAGGACTCAGAGCTATAAGATAGTAAAGTCCTGGTCATTCTCTGAGATAGGCCTCTGGGTCAGCCCACACCTGATGTTAACACTTTACTCAGAATCCTACTGACACAGAGTCTCTTTCCTGTACTTGAGTCCTCAATCAAATGAGAAATAGGATCAAAAGGAGTGCAGATGAGGAACTAAAATATCATCATTACCAACAGCGTTACATTGGAAAGAACAGCTTCCATCTGCAGCAAGCGAACTCAAGCACCGAATCTTAGAATCTGAAAGACTTAGCCAGCAGTAGTCACTAACTGAGACAGTTCATGGCGCAGCATGGCCAGCGTCATGACGCAGAGGCAGAACAGCCTGGGTGCTCACTAGGACAGGCCTACACACAAGCAGAGGAGCAAGAAGTCAAATCCTGCACGATTTCCTTTGTATCAGCACAGGCAGGTGGTCAGCAGGTCAGAATAACACACAATAATGATGAAGAAGTGGGCAATACATTTCTCTACCTAAAATAATGAAGGGTAGGAAGGGCTAAAGTAACTAAAATATTTCTTGTGAATACACTCATTGACTCCACAGATCTTTACTGAGCACCCCTGTTTTCCAGATCCTAGTCTAGGTGTTGGGGATACAACAACATGCAGAATGGACAAATTTCTCAACCTTGTCAAATTTGTATTCTCACTGGGACACCATACAATAGACAAATAGACAATTAGAAGACCAACAGGCTGACACATAGCAACCAGTTCCATGTCAGGGATGGGAAGAGACAGAGTGGTCAGAGAATGCCTCACTGGGAAGGTGACAGGGTCCAGCCATGAACATATACATCCAGAAGGGAGAGGCAGTGTAATATAAGGGGGAACAGCTAAGAGGCCAATGTGCCTGGAGCTCAGTGATCAAGGGGGAGAAAAAGAGAAAGAAGTCAGAGGTGGCTACAAGCCAGGTCAAGTATGAGTAGACAATGGTTGAGTCTTTCCTCTGCTCTCTGCACCCTGCAAGGAAAGAGAGGGTGGAGGGGACTAGACAAGGATCAATAATCAGAATACAAACAACCTGGACATTCAGGATATTAGCAGTAATTCTGAAGAAAATTGGTAGATGTATATATATTTTTAATGTCATTTGAGTGGATTTTAAAATGTGGAATTCTCACTGTTTGCATATGTGATGTAATTCAGAACTGAAGAGACAAATGATGTCTCCCTGCAGTCAAGAAGGAATCTGATACTACGGGTTATTAAAACCCATCCCTTAAGTCTAAACTAAATTCTTCCTGCTGTCACTTAGGACTGTTTCTTCTTATTATGTCCTGACAGCAGGTAATGAACTAGTGGATTATTGCAAAATCCCTTCTGAAGTACTGCATTTCCAAGAGGAATTCTGCCAGGTCACATATAACAAAAGAACAGAGCCGTCTATTCCCCATATACACCCCCAGATGCTCCCAAAGACACACACATAAACACACACAAGCACATGCACACATGCTCATGTGCAATTGTGCACACACATAAAACAGCACCAACAACAATGACAATGACGAATGCCAGGTTGTCTGGCTGGGGGCTCAGTGCCTCTAGCATAGCATGTTTTTAGTGCCTCACACAATAATCCACAAAGTAGAAGCTCTCTTCTCCAAGAACCTTCACCTCCTCACACACCCCCACCCCACCCTGCTTCTCAGGCAGCAAAACCTCTGCTCCAGGTCAATAACCAAATTGCTCAAAGGCTCCTGATCATCAACCCTAAGAGGGAACAAATATCCACATGCACAACCTACCCATGAGCTAATCACAGGATGTCTTCCAGTTCACCTAATGCAGGCTTAAAGCATTCCAGAGTCTTTCCCAGATCACCCAATTTTCACTGGTCCACCAATAATTAAAAATCCTCTTCTAA